>NC_137899.1:51002521-51457779 GCF_963455335.1 Martes martes
AGTGTGCCAACTTGGTCTGCAGAATTGGGTGTCTATTGCTCTCTCTTTATTTGCTTTGTCCCTGTTTCCCTGGCTTTTCTATCTTCCTTTTTCTCTGTTTTTACACTCCTGTGGTTTTTCTTTTCTTGTACTATTATTGCCTTCTTGGGGTCTTCCACTCAAAGCTTCTTGGGAGAGGATCTTATGCCTTTGGTTGGTTTCATTCCATAAAGGGACATTTGCCAGACAAACTACTCACACCAGGCTTCCTCTTAGCCTTGGCCCTCATTAGTGTAATTATGGGTGGTCCCATCAGAGGTAGCCAGGCCAAGGGACAGCTTAAAACCGAGGAACTCACTAAATGTTCAAAAGATCTCTGAGGGTGAGGCAAACATAGAGAATTGTTTCATGGGCTGTTTACTGTAATATTTCCAAATTTTCACATAGTTACGAGTGTTCTGTTTTAGTTTTCTTGTTGCTTTGTAACAAATTACCATACGATTAGTGACTTAAATGGCTTAAAACAGCACGGATTTCTTGTTTTACTGTTCTGGAGGCCAGTAGTCTAACATGAGTCTTAAGAGTTAAAATCAGGGTTTTGGAAGGGCTGATTCCTTCTGTAGGCTCCAGGGTTGAATTTGCTCTTTAGCTCTTCCAACTTCTAGAGGTTTCATATTCCTTGGGTTGTGGCTACATCACTCCAATCTTTGCTTCCATTGTCACCATGCTTTTCCTTAACCTGAAATTTCTGTGTTCCTCGTATTAGGACCCTTGTGATAGTAATGTCCTCACCCGAATAGCCCAAGACATCTTCTTTTCACAAGATCCTTGACTTCATCATACCTGCAGCATCCCTCTTGGCCCATAATAACATAGACACATCCTGGGAATCAGGTGGTAGACATCTTTTGAGGGAGTTACATTCAGTCTACATGGAATCTTAGTGAAGAAAAAGTAGATAGCTCAGACCAAGGAGGGTGTTTGGTCTTTAAAACATGAAGTGGAACAATTCAGAAAAGTGAATGTAACTCAGAGTTTCTGGTGTTTTCTTAGTGATTTCTTTGCCAGACCATGGTTTGCAAACAATGTCATTACCATAATGTTAACATTTTGGAAATGAGCCATGAAAGGTCAAACACAGAGTATTGCTTGGCACAATTAATGAGGTGGATTACTTACAGGCAGTAAGCAGTTCTAAAAGTAATTACGCCACCCCAGGGGTTCTTTATAGCTTGTGGATTCATTAATATTTAGCAAATGATCCTACAGGAGGCACAGAGTCTTACTCTAGGTGAGAGCGCAAATGGAAGACCCCCTTGTGTTTCTGAATGAGCCAAGTAGTCCTGGATCTCGGAATTTACCTTCCTGCTAAGGGATAGATTCTCAAGCAAGTCATTTCCCACATGATTGGATTTTTTTCACCAGATAGGGCAAGTCCCATGCCATGAAAGGATGGGGTCAAATTATACAAGTAGTACAGCGATCTATAAACATTGAACTAGTTAGACCTTTTCTAGAGCCAGCCTATCTTGGAGAAATGTTATCTGTACAGGGGAGAATAAATCACCTTGGTTTTTTTTTTTTATTTGTTTAAAACATTTGCCAAAGGAGTAGGCAGGATATGTGTTTTATCTGAAATCGCTTTTAAATTTAAAAGGTTTCTTTAGTGAAAAACCAATTTTTGTTTGTGCTTATGTATCACCTCATCTTGACTCCCCAGAACCACAGGGCTTCTAGTCCAATGTAGTGTTTTTTTTAGCCCCTTCACACACATCCATTTCTTACAGGTTGCTCACATTTGTCCTCTCCACACTTTAACCCGCCTAACCCCAAACCATGCGTGTAGAGCTTTGCTTTCTCTCTGCTCCAGGAGGCGACATAGTGGGGGCCTTGGTTTGGTCTCTAATTCCCTGTCGATTGCAAGCAAATGGAAATTGGTGTCCTCAGCCTGCCAGTTATCTGACTATGGCTTGTTGTGCAGTCAGTGTTTCTTCTCCTGCTTCTTCTGCAAAGATCCATTTCTCGGATACAACTCACTGTCTGAGATACCTTCATTTGACTGAGATCCTTCATTTGACAGTCTTGGGCAGTTTTTCACAAAATACAGTATGGTAGCATAGGTCTATCTCCCAAGCTGAGTTCAAATTTCCATTTCCAGTTAATAAGTCTTTTCGTATTGATCCTTCCTCCTATCCCTTCTGAGACCCCATAGATCCTCAGAATATAAGGTCAAGGGGCTGGATTTCTTCACTCTTGAGGATTCTGTATGGTAAATGTGGGTTCTCATACACCCAACTTAGGCATGGGAGCTCAGCTTCAATTACATTGCTCTCCCTCATGCCAGTGTAGTTTTGTATGACGTGATGGCAGTATAAGGGAAGTTGCCGAAATTTCTACCGGAAATAGGCCTAGAAGGATGCCTCCAGTGCCTGGCCATCTGGACAACTACATAAAATCCACTGTTACCATAGTTTGGGACCCAATATTTAGCTTTGAAGTGTCCAAAATTTGACATCATTCTTGGAACTGACCTCAGAGAGACTGACCCATAAAAAAAAAGCTCATGAAAGACTAATAGGTAAAACCAGAATGCTCGTGTATTACTTCACCACAGAAAAAAAATATTTCCAATACAGCAGGTTGAGGGAATGGCCGGACTTTGGAATCAGACCAGTGGTGCCTCTGAGTGCATTAACTTGGCGAGGCCTCAGTTTAGTGGAAATGGGAAGGAGTGTAGTAGGTACGTAATGAGGTCATGCGTGGAATGATTGTGAGAAGGCACGCCAAGTGTTTGTTGTCAAAAACGGGGTCACAGTCACCTTGCTCGCTACTCACACTGTTTTACAAGGGAGGATATTGAGGTTGAGAGTATTGGTTAACTCCCAGGTGGCAGAATCAAGCTGGAGCCAGGTTTGCCAACCCTGTTTCTAGAAGTCCTGGTTCCCAGCCCTGAGCCTCAGGCTTTTCTCGGTGTAGAGCGGCCCATCCTTCATTACCCCCCTCTGCATCCCTCGAAGTGCAAGACTACCCTGACTTCCTCCAGACCTGATGATTCCCCAGTCTGGAAGATGTGGGTCTGAAATTTCCATCTCTTTTGAATCCTTGTGCTACCAAATATAAAAGGTTCAAGTAAGTTGCCTTTTTATAGACCAAATGTTTTTCTCAGGTCAGTATTCATGGAAAAAAACAACAACAACAAACAGACCAGTATAAGGTGCTAGAAGTCTAAAGTCACAGATGTGGTTTCAGCCCTCCTTACTTCCCCTTGCTTTATTTCCTCCCAACTCCTTGCCCCTCACAGATATTTTTCTTGAAAGTATGACTTTTTGTGACGTTTAAGCCTTATTTTGCACCATCTCCTGGTTACGTAGAAATAAAAGCTGTCGTGTAGACGATCTCCTTTCCTGGACCCATTCTTTTCTTGGGAAAAACTTCATTGGATTATGTTTATGTGTATCTTCGGGGTCTTTGAGCCCCTTCAGCTTCGACTCCTGCAGTAGATGATGCTGGAATGTACAAGAGGCCAGGAGCAAAGGGCAGGAAGGAAGCTGTGTGCACAGGCACAAGATCAGGTTCCATCCTCCTTTCTAGCTCTGCCTGACCTTGAGCCAATCACTCCCCCCACACCCCCAAACTTCTCCCCCACCCCTGCCAACCCACCTGCCTTTCATGCCAGGTCTTTAACGTGTTGAAGTGACTGCTATCTGCTTTTCCCATCTTGCAGCATTCCTGGGAGAAAAAATGAAACACTCCAGTGTTTTGAAAAGTCTGAAGTCGTGGCAAATGGTTGCAGAGTGCAGCAAGCTTGGTGTGGTTCTAGACCACAGCTTTCAGCCCCTCACCCATCATTTCTGGTCTCGGAGAGAATCACGGTCTCCTGAGCTCTAACCGGACTGATGCGTCTCTCTTCTTGTGAGGCTCAAAGGAAGGGGACGGAAAGACCTGGAAGCGTTCTGTAAGCTGCAAAATACCACATGAAGGCCCACGTGGCCTTGGAGAATTCTGCCACTTCCCTGCTGTGTGCTTAGGCACACCGGGTACCTTCAGGCCTCTACTTTCTGGCTGGTGCTTGATGGAATTTTAATCACTGTTTGTAGAGAAATAGTTAATATTCCTCTGTGTGTGTGTTTCTTAACATCAGTATTTCAGACTCTTAAATACTGTGCAGGTGTGTTATGACATGTTTTCTTCAACCATCATTACATTTGTTTTTAATTGCTTCATGAAATCTTAATCTTCTGTTTATTACTTGCAGAAACAATTTCCAGACAACTTTCTTTGACCTTAAGAAGTAAAATGCCTAAAATCTTGAGTAAGTCAAAATTGGTTTTAATTTTGTTTGTCAAAATGGAAGTGAAGCTTGAATTGAATGGGCAGGGCTGAGGGTGAGCCTCCAAGAGGCGGTCTCCAAGGGACTGCTCTCTGTCAACGCTCTCTTCCTAACACCACCTGACACGTCCCCCCTCCTCTCCACGGGACGCACTTTACATCTCTTACCAGAGAAGGAGGACGGTATTGTATTGTCCTTTGGGTCTCATCTTTAGGGCAAGGCTGTGCTTTCTACTGTTTTCAAACCTAGACTCTTTCAGAGTTAAAAAAAAATCAGACAAGGTGTCAATGTGAAAAATCAGGGAATTTTATGTTCATACATCTATGAGATAGGAAATGTTATAATGTGAAATCGAGACGATGGCAGTTCATTTTGTTCTTGTTCCTAGGTTAAAGTCGTTCAGTGAACTGGGGGTCATGCCCCAGGAACAGACAGGAATATGTTTCTGCAGCTGTGTGTGAGGGGGCCGGCCCACATCAATAGGAAGGGGAGATGTCCCTAAATTCTGGGCTCATTTCTAGTCCCCTTTTGCCATTGTAACTATTCGTGATAATGCATGAGTGCATCACATACCTCTCTTTAGTGCCACATTTGAAAACTCCAATTTCATCAGCAGTTTTTGTCCTTAGGTTAAATCCTGGAGAATTCTAACAAATGGATGGTCTGGTTAATTGACTTCTTTTCTCAAAAAGGATGCTTAAAAACCGGCACTCTCCGTCTAAAGAGCAGTTAGGTGTTTGCATGGAACTTTGCAGGAGAGTGACCTCTTAGGAGACTTGTAGGATCCGCACAGACCACTTGGTGGTGCTCATGACAGGACAACTCTCTCCCCAGGAAAACAAAACGAAACGAAACAAAACAAAACAAAAAAGACCCACCTCTTCACAGCTGTGACATTTTAGTTCTGCTTTGGTGAACAGAAAGTGGTTCAATTCCAAATGTGATCCTGAATTCAAAACCGCAGTGTACTATAAAACACTGAGCATTCCTGTAAAAACAGAATGAGGTGGAGGGCATTTGCACAGTTCCAGAACAATCTTTGATCAACAGCCTCTTCTCACAGAATTGTCAATGTAATGTGTGGCCGAAAGGTGTTGTAGGATGTTGTGTCCCAGTAAACCATAACTAGCATTCTACTGACCTTCAGTAGTGAGAGAAATGGTCAAAAAACCAAAGAATGAAGCTCGTAAGGAACAAGGAACATATTCCTTTCCTCACACAGTAGTTTTAGTGACGGCAAGGACACAGAATATTCCTCTTGTCTGATGTCTGCTTAAAAAAACAAGATGAACACAACCAGGACCGTTTTTCTAAAAAGAGTTTTGATTTATTTATGAGTAGATCTTGGACACCAGGATTCATATATTATGCACGCATCTGTACATTCCCACTGAGGCTGTTTGCCTCTGCCTTACTTGCTTTTATGCTGTATAAAGAAATTGTGAACCTTAACACAACCTGCCACCCATTTTGTATCAAATATCCACGAAACTCGATTTCCTTCCTCACACAGAAGCAAAATGATATTCTTTTAAAGCAAACCCAGATAATATCCTGAATAAATGGCTTCCCAATGATGTATAATAAGAACCAAACTCCCTATTAGGCCAACAGGACACGGTTTCTGCCTGGTTCTCCTATGTCTTCTCTCAGGAAGCTTCTCTTTATTCTTTGGCCTCCAGATTCACCAGTCTTCCTCCAGGGCCCCCCAGTTTGTGCAGCCCCTCCTGGGTGTGGGAC
This sequence comes from Martes martes, assembly GCF_963455335.1. Lineage (NCBI taxonomy): Eukaryota > Metazoa > Chordata > Mammalia > Carnivora > Mustelidae > Martes > Martes martes. Next base: position 51,008,571 of record NC_137899.1, read on the forward strand.
ACAGGCCTGTGCTGCTCGTCCCTCTTTCTGAAGCGCCTGGCTCTGTTTCTCCCTTGAGGTGGCTCAGCTACATCTTTCAGTTTTGAGCTGCAATGTCTCCTTGGAGACCTTCTCTTTCGACTTAAACTTAAGCAGTTTCCCTGTTATTTTCAGACTTCTATTATTATTACTATTAACATTTGTCCGGTTACCACAGCTTGTAAATACATTTGTTGGTGTTTACTTCTTTTTAGAAGGGTTTTGATCTCCGTCTACCTGAGTTCAAATTGGTCTCTACCTTGAGGAATCATGGACCTTGACCAAACTTGTGACTTCTCTATAACTCAGTTTTCCCATCTGCAAAGTGAGCGTAAAATTTACCTCATAAGGTTGTCAGGAAATGTGGAGGACACCAGCTGGCCTACAACAAGGCTTTGGTTTTGTGTCAAGCATTATTCATGCTGTCATAACCATTATCTCTGGGTGGTAGAACATTCTTCCCCTGCTAACTGTGTCTTCCCTTTTTACCTGCCTTCCCTCCTATGCCAGAACTCTGTCGCCTGTCTCTCTGCCCTGCTTCATTTATCTCCTTAGCCTTCTAAAACTTTGTCTGTATTTACCTTTCTCTTGATGCTATCTCTTAATCACTGTTATTTTTAAATTTTTGATCATTATAACTTTAATCTTATAATTATAAAAATTTATAGTTTTTAGAGTTCCATGAAAGTAAGGAGTTCATTCTGTTCACTGCTCAATGTCAAATGTCCATGTGAGGCAGGTATCAGGCTCTCGGTGAAGTTCTGTTGCACGAGTGAATAACTGGGAAATCATTTACCATCATTGTATGTCTCCCTCTCGGAAACGTAAACACGGTTTCTGTCTGCCTTGCTGACATGTACGTATGTGGCAGGAATCATTTCCTAGCGAAATAGGCTCTGTCACAATATTTGTTAATGGAATGAGTTTTAACATGTGAAAACTTGATTTTGAGGCTTGGCTAAAATCACAGATACGGGATATCTTAGCAATAAACACATCCGTGATTACGATTACCGCCCTTTAATTTAGTAGTGGTACTAGTGATGTTGTGTGGTCAAATCAGTTTTATAAAGAACTGTAGCTATTTAAAAAATCTTATCACCTAAATATTCTTTTCTTACATACCCTTTCAGTCATGTTTGAATACTCGAGGCATTCCTCGTCTTTTTTTTACACACGTTGGATGAGGGAAAGGCGCTCTACATGTAGTACTTACCATATGACCGATCACGTTTGATTTACCAAGAACTTGGTGCTACATACATACCTATGTCCTTATTTTTTTCCTTAGTTTTTAAATCTCTCCACTGGATTCAGTCTGAAGGTCAGTTACTGGATATCCACTGAACATCAAGCATTTTTATATTAAAGATGTCTTTCCAAGTAAAATGTAATGTTCTCCATTCATATTTTAAAGGATACCACTAACAGCAATGACACTCTTTCCCCCTTCATATCATATATAAAGGCCAAAGGTCCAGAAATAGAAAGCACGTTCTTGTCCCCCTAATCTCCAAGTCTCTTGTGGGATTTCAGGCAGCTGTCCAAAGAGAGTTAAATATGTACAGCATTACACTTAAGGGGCTAAAGATTTGGCAGAGGAAGTTGGTGCTTCACGGCTCAGAAAAGGATACAGTCCACCAGGTCCGTGGGTCACAGGTGCCAACCTCACGTAGAAATGCCAGCATCTGGTTCCACAAGTCCCAAAACTACTTTGACAAATTAGATCTTATTACTTTCCTAATCCATGCTTGAAATTCCTTAAAGAATTATTAATGCTTTGAGTAACTTGGCCATGTACAGCATTTTGATTGTCTAGGCTAGTCTGAGATCTTACTCATAAGTTCCTTATCTACTTTTCTGAATCTCTGTCCCAGTGAGGGTTTTGTCTTCGATTCTCAGTAGGTCAGACCCAACTGATGATGTCACAGAAACATCCTCCCAGTGACTTCTTACTCCCCAGCTCTCTCTCACCTTGTTTCCAAGTCCTCTGTTGCCCTACATAGGGGTTTACTCCTACCTTCCTAATTAGAAGTGTTTTATTTCAAGTCCCATCCTTTCCTTTTTCCAAAAAGACTTGATCTAATAAACATAATTCATTTTACCCTTACTAGGAATAAATATCATGAGAAAATGATCCCATCACTGATTTTCCCACTAACCTCTGTCAGTTAAGAGAGACTACATTGACCCCTTGTGAAAGTGATGGATGAGGAAGAGAGACAAAGGTTCTCAGAGTTTATTTTTCTTTTCCCCAAAATACTTTCAATTCATTTAGGAATCTCAATATTTAATGATCATTGCTTTCTGATTTTAACATTACGTACAAAATGCTTTCTGCCAGTCATGCACAGGCTATAGAATTTTTAAAAAACCTGTACAGTGATAGGCCAGGAGAAAAATATCTTTTATACAACATTAAAATATTTTATAATATTTTCTGTAATGTGTATATTTAAAATTAATACTTAAAAAGTCTTAGGCATAAGTTGAGATGGCAAATGTATTAATTTTTTTTAGATGAGATTACTTTTTTTTTAAAGATTTTACTTATTTATTTGACAGACAGATCACAAGTAGGCAGAGAGGCGGGCAGAGAGAGAGGGAAGCAGGCTCCCTACTGAGCAGAGAGCCCGACGCGGGGCTCAATCCCAGGACCCTGAGATCATGACCTGAGCCGAAGGCAGAGGCTTTAACCCACTGAGCCACCCAGGTGCCCCGAGATAACTTTTTTAACATCAGTAATGATAGGTGTTTCTGAGTTTATAAATTGGTTATGATTATAAATGCTTGGAACAAAAATGAAGAATACAGTTTCTTTTTTAATATACGTACTACCATTCAACGTAGAGTGCTTTGAACAGTTTGGGCAGGCTTGGTTTTAAGGAAAGCTTTGCATTTCTCCTGGTACCCTTTGCAACTGCTTAATTCCTAATAGTGGGAGGGTATTTCCTTTGGTTGTTACCACAGCTCGGTGAATACCTGAAGGCAAGAGTTCCACCACTGTTACTAGTTTGGGAAGACTCCATGGGGCACAGTTACTGAGATTGATAGAAAAAGGTAGTAGCATGGCATCTGTTTTGAATTAATTTTTGCTTGACATAACTTTTTATCTTTCTGCCAATAGTCCTATATTTCCCTGATTTATTTTAGAAGCAGGAGCTAAAAATAAAGAATCCATTACTTCTTGTCTCGGGAGGAATGTGGCTTGTATTTCTCAGAAACGACAGGGTGGGTTGGTTTCTCTTTAAGCAAAAGTGAAAAAAGAACAGAGATGTGGCTTCTACCTTAGAAGAACAACGAAAACAACTATGAGTAGAATCCTCAGTGGATTAGGATATTGTAAAATCATATTAATGAAGTCTGAAAAAAAAAAAAAAACAACCCTAAAACTTAGGACAGTGAGACCACAGGAGAAATAACTCCTCAGGATCAGGAACCGTGGGGCTTTTCATTTCTTCCTTTCTGTCTCCATGTTGTTTTTCTCTTGATTCCAACTTTGAGGACCACGGTGATGAGCCTGGAATAAGTACCCCAACTGCATGGCCAGAGAATGCCTCACGTGTGTTTGCCAACAATAAAATGGAACAACAAAGAAGATCTCGAATCTTTTACTTAAAGACTCATTCTTATAGATAAAAACATTGTCAAGGGGCGCCTGGGTGGCTCAGTGGGTTAAGCCTCTGCCTTTGGCTCGGGTCACGATCTCAGGGTCCTGGGATTGAGCCCCACATCAGGCTCTCTGTTCAACAGGGAGCCTGCTTCCCTCTCTCTCTCTCTCTCTCTCTCTGCCTGCCTCTCTGCCTACTTGTGATCTCTCTCTCTGTGTCAAATAAATAAATAAAATATTTTAAAAAGTTGTCCAAATAATACAGATTTTCATGGTGCCATTTTTCTCAGGTTTTCAGCCCAAAGGGTAAATAGCAGCTGTTGGAGATGTTCACAGGATCTGGGAAACAGTGGTGCTTTTCAGCACCTGTAGCTCAGAATGTCTGTACCTAGGCTGGAAAGCTGTTGGTCTCTTGGCAAGAGGCTGTGGGCTTGGGGTCAGGCAGAGCTACCCACTCTGCCCTACTACTTCTTCCTGTACTCTTTCTATTCCTTATGAGCTTCTTCCCTTTTTGATCACCAGCTTCCTCTTTGCTTCTGGCTTCTCCTCCTAATTTGTTCTTTCTCCTGTCCATAACATTGTGACTGCATACTGACTCATATTTTATGGACATTTGAAAAATCTTTTTTTGTTTCATTTAAATCCACACATGTTAGCTTGGAAGCCTATTGCTTTAAAGAAAAAAAAAGGTACTGATAAGGTGGTTGAGATCCTAAAGTGCCCACTCACTTACATTAGAGGCTATATTCAAATAGCATATGTACCACCTTTGCTGATGCTTTTTTGGAACAAGGGCAGAGAAACAACTACACGTTTGGCTAAGAAAGTAGGGCTGCATGACAACTGTTCATGCTTATTGACATTTCAAAAGTCATAAAACCTAAATCAAAACAAACTTTCCTGCTCTTTAAAGAAAAAAACTCAACATCGCCATATAAACACAGAACATGCAAATGTGTATTTTCTCATCCTGATGTATGGCAAATGAATTTTCCTTAAGTACATACATTTGCAGCCCCGAAACACCCTTGCCCCGCCTAGAAAGTAGTCACAAGATGCTAGTGCCCCTGAGAAGCAGAGAAGAATGGATTTTGCCTTTTTGCATGTGTAGTTTATCCAAGGTACAGTTACACAGGGAAACAATGGCTTTCTAATTAGAAAATTGCCAGGGCTAATGATGACCAGTACTTTTTTTTTTTTTTTTCCATTCCCATCCAGGCTTATCCGTGACAAAACCCGGGCTCAACACTTACTCAATCCCCCTGGGCTTCTTCAAACTCACAGTAGCACACAGGCAACTCCACTCAAAAGGCCTCAGGGCATTTGAGCCACTGGGCCGTACAGCTGTTACTGCCACTCCCTCTGCACTAGACCATGAACGGTTGTGGACTCTTCTGTCAGTATCCAATCCCACCAGCACCTGGGTTGCTCAAGGCACTTCTTTTGCACCCCCCACCCCCCATGGTGCTTAATTATTCACACGGATTCTAGAACCAGTGTCTCACCATGGGTGAACATGTTAAAATGCAGATGCCTGGGAGGCCCATTTTTAATGGCCTAGATTTGGAGTAACTTTCTGGAAGATTACCTCTTTACCAGGCACCCCTGGTGGTTTGAGTCACAGACCACATTTTGTGAAGCCCTGACTAAGGAAGAAAAAAATGTAGAGTCAAACAAAAATCCATCTGATCTTCCAGGGTCTGAAAAGTAAACCAATAAAGATAGATATATTTATAAGAAAAGAGAATATGGAGAACTCTTAGATATGTAAAGGCTTATAAAAATCAAGTCATCTGCATGATGTTAGAATAATTCCTAACAATTCCATGTACATAATGTATTGGAATTATGCATAGCATGATCAAAATCAGGAGCAGTTCCCAGGCTGGCTCTGATTTTTGCAAGTTCCTCATAGAGTAAAGCTTTCTAAACACTGGGGTGATGTAAATGAGAACCATGCCAAGATTCTCAAGAGCCAGGGTCATGCCAGCACACTCACCTGTGCTGTATTCTTTTAAAAGGCAGGAAGCAGGAAGACAACTCTTTCGATAGGTGAAAACAGGAGGAAGAAGAAAGGCAGGCAATGAAACAATCAAATTGAAGAGTAGAGTTGATTGAACAAGGCAGAGTCTGAAGGAGGTGCTCAGTTATTGTTTACTAAATATTTAAATGGTTGAACATTTCAGTGTATTTTATTCCATTGGGGTATGACTTTCCTTTTTATGTTTTTTCTCATTGATACTGCTGAGGGTGTCTGATGTTACCTCAGGCTCTTTTGCTGTGTTTTTTTTCTCCAGCTCAAACTCCCTCAAAACATCCTCATCAGGTAAAATCTCCAGTTTTCTCCCCCCCCCCACTTTTAAAAAAGATTTTATTTATTTATTTAGAGATTGTGAGTAAGGGGAGGGGAAGAGAGAGAGGGAGAGAGTTTTAAGCAGACTCCAAGTTGAACCTAGAGCCCAATGAGGGGCTCAGTCCCACGACCCTGACATCATGACCTAAGCTAAAATCAAGAGTCTGATGCTTAACCAACTTAGCCACCCACATACCCCTCCAGTTTTATCTTCTAAAATGGTCTGCTTCCTACATTCCTTGTCTTAGCCCCATTCCCATCATTTTGTTCAGAGAAGGGGGAACAAAATGGGAGTTCCTTTTCCAAAATGTAAGGCTCCCAGTGTGGGTGCTTCTACTCTACATTGAAACTTTTCCCATTCTGGCATTGGGAGGAGCTTCCTACCCCATAGCTTGGTTTCCTAACACCCAAGCAAATGTAGCTAGTCCCAAGTCCTGTTCATGTGTATTTATTCCTATACAATGTAAAGAGCTAGAGTTAAAATAAGAATGCGTATTTTGATAGGCCCAAGGGAAGAAAGTCAGCACATGCATACAAGGCAAAGGAAACTTAACAACTAGTTGGAAAATACAAACTTAACAACTAGTTGGAAAATACAAACTGCATTCTCAGATTTGTAAAACATCCAAAATACATGCAGACCAATGGTATCAAAGATGAAAACCAAGAAAAACAGAATAGATCTCAGTAGAAACAGAGATAATTTGGTGAATAGAGGACAATATAACAATAAAAAAACTCATATCTGTGAAAAATTAAAGAATAAGAACAAAGTTTTAGAAATTAAACACATCTCTACTGAAGTAAAATTTCTGTACAAGAGTTTGAAGATAACACAGAAAGTTGCCTAGAAAATAAAGCAACGACCATAATAAAGGAGACTTGAAAGAAAAGATAAAACAGAGAAAAAATCACTCTAAGATTTATGATACAGCAGGTCCAGGAATGAAGAACAAAGAAAAGTGTGGGGTGGAAAAGAGAACCAGGAAAAGATGGGGTCTGATGACCAGAGTAAATGAAAGAAGACACACCTGGATTTGCATCTGTGCCATTTCCTATACTAAGGATGAAGAGAAGATCTTAATAGCTTCTGGAGAATCAGGAGGCAAATGCTGACATAGATCAGGAAGAATCAGAAAAACAGGAATTATGGATGCCAGAGAACAACAGATCAATTCCATAAAAGGTCAAGGAAAAATGGTATGAACCTGGAATTTAAGCCTCAGGCAAGCTATCTTGTGGGAAAGCCAGTGAAAATGTCTTAGAAATGCAGAGACTTAAAAATTGTAGTTGTCATATACCTTTATTCAAAAGAAGTTACTCAAAGAAAGAAGCAAAGAAAGAAAGAAAGGAAAGAGAAGGAAGGAGGGATTTCGAAGGGTGTGGTAAACAGTGGCACTAATTCAGGCGCTGGGTTTGAGTTACTCCTAGAAGGCCATTGTATTAGTGGACCTGGAAGACAACAGTTTTGAACAGTGGGTCACCTTGTTTTAAAGGTGAAAATTCAAATGGATGTCATGAAGATGGTGGGTGATGTAATGACATGGTGACAAGTCCTATGTTAAGTTTTCCACAACAAGAAGAGAGAAAGGCCAGTTCCAGGATAAACAAAACTGTGGCTCAAATGGGTGTGATATTGAATAAATAACAAGTAAGGGAATGTTTTCTTTTGAGTGTCATAGAGATAATGACATTGGATCTATGGAGAAGGATATGTACTTTCAACACATTACCTGGTTCTTCTCTGAAAGAAATATACATAAACATAAAACAGTCAGGTTTCATTGCAGAAAAAACACTGAAAAAGTCTTAAGCAAAATGGGGTTAAAGACAGAGAATTAGGAACTTGCATAATCACTGAAAGGGTTGGCAGGGTGAAAAGCCACCACTAGTAGAATCCTTGGGACCACATTTACCACTTGGATCTAGAGGTCTGGAAGCTGCAGTCATCCCAGAGGGAAGGAAGTTGCAGAATCATCACAGCAGTTACTAGGCACTCTGTAGGTCCCAGGGAATATGGAATTTAGCTTAGCTGCTGTAAACACTACGTTACCCCAGTCTGGGTAGATGAGTCACCATCTTGGCCAGAGAAAGAATGGCTTCTGCCTTCCAACGTTATTCCAAGTACATCTCACTGGACCACTCTACATTTATTCTAGAACCCTCTTGGTGAGCAAGTGTCATAGAGACATGGTTTGGGGTGTTCCACTCCTGCAATAGCAGACAGAGTTTAAAACAGACTGGGGGTACCCATGGATTACCAATAAGCAAAATCTCCCATTATGGATAATAGAAGTGAATTTATTTTCAATTTTTAGAATCAACTTATAGTCAAAATATGGAAGGTGTAAAAAAATAGTTATAGTACACAATGTAAGTATTATCAATGTTTATGGTAAACAGAATAACACAGAATTTAAGTATACTATTAACAGATTCAAATGTAACTAAGAATAAATATAAAATATAACAGATGTAACAGATATAACAAATACAACAGATGAAAACATAGATATGAATGTAACTAATAGAAGCAAACGATAAAATAAATGAAAATTGTTTTTGAGAGTAGAAAGAGATAATGCCTTAAGCGCTTAAAAAAATGTGCTATGAGCATATTATTTTGAGTGGGAGAGGGAACCATGACAAGAAATAACAGAAACACAAGTAGGAAGTGGTATGTGGGGTTGGGTGGGTAGGGGTGGAATTTGAGACTGTTGCTTTTCATTTTAAAATCCTTTTATGGTGCCTGATTTTTAAAAAACCATATGCATATATTGCTTTAATACAAAATAAAAAATGTGAAATTTGTTCTTTTTAAAAATTATTTATTTGAGAGACAGTACATGTGAGAGATCAGGACTGGGGTAAGGGTCAGAGGGACAGGGAGAAGCAGTCTCCCTGCTGAGCAGGAAGGCTAAGCAGGCTGGGGGCTGGATCCCAGGACCCTGGCATCAGGACCTGAGGCAAGGGCAGACGCTTAACCGACTGAGCCACCCAGGTGCCCCTAAAAGGTTGTTCTTTTTATTATCATCCTCAGATAAAGATACTGCTTGAAATTAAAGAAAAAATTAAGAAATTTTATCCCTTTAATGATCCTCATATTTTGCTAGATTTCTTTTTTTTTTTTTCTTTTTTTCCACTTTGCTGGATTATTGAAACTACTTGGGGTCTCTTTGGATCAAAGTGACCAGGATTTTGTTTTCGTTAGTATTGAAAATGACTCTAATTAGTTAGCTCTGTCTCCCTTTTGCACCACTAAGTTTGGCCCTTACCTGAAGCAGGTGTGTTACTGACAGTGAGAGGCGGGTATAGGCTCTGCCTGTCCAGCTGTTTATTTTCAGTAAGGCACGCCTGCCGTGTCTGGTTAGGACCAGGATCCGAATGTAGCCAATTAGATCAGATATTATCTGAAGGTATCTGGGGAAGAGACTTTAATCAGTTGAAATGAGTATGCTTGAATTGTTTTAAAGTGGCATGTATTAATGTCTAAAAGTAGTAATGAATAATAATGAGGAGAGAAATAATAACGAGGAGAGAAAAGGACTGGGTGTGCTGTAGTGAGGTACTTACTACTGTTTTCCTTTTAAAGAAGACAGATTGGATTGATGCCTGCGTCCTCCTAGCTTGTAAATCTATAGGCCTCTACAAAATGAAGTTAAACAGCAAAGAGTCATCTTTCTCAAAGTGGAACCCGAAAGAGAGTTGCAAAGTCAAATAAGTTAAGGAAATGCTGGTTGAACCTACCTAAACAGCCTGATTTCCTTATTGCAGAATTTCAGTCAGTTCTAACGTGCATCATGAGTATCTGGACAAACCATGTAACATTCCCGATCCTATATCACTAAGTGCTTATATGTTAGAGGGCTAACATCCTATGAAATGTACATTTGAAATTTGGAAGTTTAAATTAAGCTTTTATGAGAAAAAGAGAACAGTAAAGAAGGATACGATAACATTTAGGCAGAGGTATTGCTATTTGGGGAAATAACTGAACAATTCTAAGATTGTTGGGGAATAGTCTAGTGTATCTAATGTAATCTTTCTATCCATCCGTCTGCCTATCATCTATCATTGTTTTATAGTAAGGTCACATTGGCAAATGATATTATGGTAGTTTCAAGTATATAGTGTAATAATTTGATTTTTTTTTTTTAACTCCACCAAGTGATCACCACAAGAAGTCTGGTTACCATCTGTCACCATGTGATTGACCCCCTCCACCAGTTTTGCGTACCTAAAACCCACTTCCCCTCTGGTACCAACATTCTGTTCTCTGAATCTATGAGGTTGCTTTTTGCTTGTCTGTTTGTTTTTTAATTTTTTTTTTTTAGATTCTGCATGTAAGTGAAATCATATGATATTGGTCTTTCTCTGATTTATTTGACTTAGCCCAAAATCCTCAAGGTCCATCCATGGTGTCACAAATGGCAAAATTTTCTTCTTTCTAGTGGTTGAGTAGTATTTCTCTGTTTGTGTGTGTTACATCTTCTTTATCCATTCATCTGTCAATAAACACGTAGCTTGTTTCCATATCCTGGCTATTATAAACAATACAATGACTAGTGGGGTGAATATATCTTTCTGAATTAGTATTTTTGTTTTCTTTGTATAAATACCCAGAAGTGGAATACCTGGGTTATACGGTATAATTTTTTGAGGGATTCTCATACTGTTGTCCATAGTGGCTATACCAATTTACATTTCCACGAGCAGTGTAGGAAGGTTTTTCTCTACATCTTCATCGACATTTTTAGTTATTTTATTCTTTTTGATGCAGTTGTAAATGGGATTATTTTCCTAATTTCTCTTGTGGGTAGTTTGTTATTAGGGTATAAAAATGCAACAGATATTTGTATATTGATTTTGTAGCCTGCCACTTTACTGAATTCATTTATTAGTTCTGGCAGTTTTCTTTTGTTTTTTGTTTGTTTGTTTTTTGTTTGTTTGTTTGGTGGAGTCATTATGGTTCTCTTTATGTAGTATCAAGTCATCTGCGAATCATGACAGTTTTACTTCTTCCTTTCCAATTGGGACACCTTTTATTTCTCTTTCTGGCCAAGTTGCTGTGGCTAGTATTTTCAATACTATGTTGAATAAACGTGGGGAGAGTGGCATCCCTGTCTTTTTTCTAGTCTTGGAGGAAACACTTTCAGCTTTTTACCATTGAATATGAGGCTGGCTGTGGGTTTGTAATACATGATCTTTGTTACATTGAGGTACATTCCCTCTATATCCAATATCTTGAGAGTTTTTATCATAAATAAATGTTGAATTTTGTCAAGTGTTTTGTTGGCATCTATTGAGATGATCATTTATCTTTCATTTTGTTCATGTGGGATATCGTGTTGTTTGATTTGTGGTTGTTGAACCATTCTTGCATCCCTGGAAGAAAATCTCAGGGTGCCTGAGTGGCTCAGTAGGTTAAGCCTCCAACTCTTGGTTTTGGCTCAGGTCGTGATCTCATGGGTCATGAGATTGAGCCCTGCATGGGACTCCAAGCTCAGCAGGAAGTCTGCTTGAGATTTGCTCCCTCTAACCCTCCCCCACATACTCTCTCTCTCAAAAAAACAAATCTTTAAAAAAGAGAGAAAATCTTACTTATGATGTATGAGGCTTATGTATTGTTGATTTTGTTTGGCTAATATTTTTCTGAGGATTTTTTGCAGATACAGGAATCTTTGCCTGTAACTTACTTTCTTTCTTTCCTATCCTTTCCTTACCTTTTCTTCCTTCCTTCCTTCCTTCCTTCCTTCCTTCCTTCCTTCCTTCCTTCTTTCTTTCCTCTCTTTCTTTCTCCCTTTCTTCCTCTCTCCCTTTCTTCCTTCCTTCCTCCCTTCTTTGCCTGGTTTTGGTATCAGAATAATGCTGGCCTTGGAAAATGAGTTTGGAAGCATTCTTTCCTCTTCGATTTTTTGGAAGAGTCTGAGAAGGATAGGTATTAAATCTTACTTAAATATTTGGTGGAATTAATCAGTGAAGGGGTGTGGTTCTATGCTTTTGGGGGGAAGTTTTTTGATTATTGATTCAGTCTCCTTACTAATAATTGCTCTATTCAGTTTTTCTCTCTCTCCGTGATTTAGTCTTTGATGATTATATGTTTCTGAGAATTAATCCATTTCTTCTAGGTTGTCCAATTTGTTGAGGTATAACTGTTCATTGTAGTCTCTTTACAGTCCTTAGTATTTCGGTGGTATTATTTGCAAAGTCTCCTCTTTCATTTCCAATTTCATTTATCTTAGCCCTCTCTTTTTTTCCTTGGTAAGTTTGGCTAAAGCTTTGTTAATTTGTTCTTCTCAAAGAAACAGCTCTCAGTTTCACTGATCTTTTCTTTTATTCAAGTATCCACTTCATTTATTTCTACTCAATTATTTACTTCCTCCTACTAACTTTGGGTTTCATTTGTTCTTCTTTTTCTAGTTCCTTTAGATTAACTTCAGATTGTTTATTTGAGATTTTTCTTGCTTCTTGAGGTAGTCCTTTAACACTATGAACTTCTTTCTTGGAACGGCTTTTCATTCATCCCATAAATTTTAGAGTGTTTCTTTTCCATTTTCATTTGCCTCAAGGTATTATTTTGATTTCCCCTTCTGTTTCTTTGTTGACTCATTGGTTGCCCAATAACATATTTCTGCTCCATGTATTTGTGAATTTTTTCCAGTTTTTTCTTGCAACTGATTTCTAGTTTCATACCATTGCGATCATAAAAGAGGCTTGGTATAATCTCAGTTTTCTTAAATTTATTGAAACTTGTTTTGTAACCTGGCATGTGATTTGTCCTGGAGAGTGTTCCATGTACACTTGAGAAGAACTCAGGTTGGTAGCCTGCCAAGACTATCTCTCTGACTGTCTCAGTCTTGGGGGCCCTATAACTCAAGTCTACCTTGTCACCAGAGCCAGGCATTCAAGGCTTTGTCCCTTGTGTGGACTGCATGTGCCTCCTGACTTCAGCAGGGCCTCAGAGGAGCTCAGGGCTGACATGATCCTGCTGGCTTCAGTGGGGTCCTGTGAGCTCATGTGGACAGGACAAGCCACCAGTGTTATGAGGTAAAGGGATTGCAGAAATGATACCTGTGGGTGCTGGTAGACTAAAGTGAGCATGCAAAATGGTGCCTGCCAGTGCCTCCTTCTCTGGAAAAAGTCCAATGAGATCCCTGCATCTCAGGCAGATAATGAAGGATCAGGTAATGAATCTCCTTTGCCTGAGGTCTGAGTTCTTTTCATACTGCTGCTTTTGTGTTGGGTCGCGAGGTGATTGAGTCTGCACATGAATCCTCTAAGAATGGACTTTTCATTCCTCTCAGCCTTTTGGGTCTCTTGGATATAATCCTTGTTGGTTTTCAGAGTCAGATATTTTGGGGCTTTTCTCTTCAGTGCAGATCTCAAGGGTTTGGGTACTGATATGGGGTATGAATCCCTTGCTCCCTAGTAAGAAGCATGTTTCTGAGATCCCTCCTGACTGTGGGTTGCAGGTCTGCCTCTCTTACCAGCCCACTGTGGCCCTTTTTGAGTGGAGGAGCTCTTTACTTGGTTTTCAGGTTTTTTGTTGTTGTTGTTGTTTGTTTGTTTGTTTTTAAGAGGGAATTGATTCAAATGTAGTTGTAGATTTGGTGTGTCTGTGGGAAAAGGTGGGTTCAGGATATTCTTATACCTCCCATCTTGAAATATTTCTTATTCAGAAAAGTGTTCTGGAGAAATGGTCACAGAGGTTGGAGACATGAAATGGAAGGTTTTTCTTCCTGGTGAACACAGCCCTAAGTTGTCCCAGCAGTGCCTCCTAGGTCCTGAGGAAATGCAGCTCTTGTTCTCACCCTGGACATGGCACTGGATCCTCTGGAGCTATCAATCCTTTTATTTTTTGTTTTTTAAATGTACTGATTTTAAATTCTAGATCCACTCAATACATCTTATCCAGTTAGCTCTGCCATTTGGGATCAGATTTTCAAGCTTCTTAATTAGTAAAAATTTAAAAAAAGTAGCTCTCTATAGTATCACTAGTTATTCTAAAGCTGTTTTCTTGAAACACATTTCAGGAGTGAGATTGCAAGAACAGCAACATCTGAGATGAAATGGAAGCTAATACACCTGTGATATTAACAAGAGATAAAAAGAACTGTACCCTGTAGATTAGAAAAATATGTTATCTAGTTTAGAAAGGACTTCCTTTGAGTTAATTGGAAGCTCCCCCCCCCCCAGGGACAATCCCTAGGAAAGAAACAATGTGAACACAAAATGAAACTATGAAAATGAGACATATCTTCAGGACATGTAGCTTTGTTTTCTTCCCAGCAGCTTTTTTTTTTTTTTTACTTTTTTAATTTTTTAATAAACATATAATGTATTTTTATCCCCAGGGGTACAGGTCTGTGAATCGTCAGGTTTACACATTTCACAGCACTCATTATAGCACATACCCTCCCCAATGTCCATATCCCCACCACCCTCTCCCGTCCCCCCTCCCCCCAACAACCCTCAGTCTGTTTCTTGAGATTGAGTCTTTTATGGTTTATCTCCCTCCTGATCCCATCTTCTTTCATTTTTTCTTTTCCTATCCCCCAAACCCCCCACATTGCATCTCTACTTCCTCATATCAGGGAGATCATATGATAGTTGTCTTTCTCCAATTGACTTATTTGGCTAAGCATAATACCCTCTAGTTCCATCCACATCATCGCAAATGGCAAGATTTCATTTCTTTTGATGGCTGCAGAGTATTCCATTGTATATATATACCACTTCTTCTTTATCCATTCATCTGTTGATGGACGTCTAGGTTCTTTCCATAGATTGGCTATTGTGGACATTGCTGCTATAAACATTTGGGTGCACGTGCCCCTTCGGAGCACCACGTTTGTATCTTTAGGATATATACCCAGTAGTGCAATCGCTGGGTCATAGGGTAGCTATATTTTCAGTTTTTTAGGAATCTCCACACTGTTTTCCAGAGTGGTTGCACCAGCTTGCATTCCCACCAACAGTGTAGGAGGGTTCCCCTCTCTCCGCATCCTCGCCAGCATCTTTCATTTCTTGACTTGTTAATTTTAGCCATTCTGACTGGTGTGAGGTGGTATCTCATTGTGGTTTTGATTTGTATTTCCCTGATGCCGAGTGATGTGGAGCATTTTTTCATGTGTCTGTTGGCCATCTGGATGTCTTCTTTGCAGAAATGTCTGTTCATGTCCTCTGCCCAATTCTTGATTGGATTATTTGTTCTTTGGGTGTTGAGTTTGCTAAGCTCTTTATAGATTTTGGATACTAGCCCTTTATCTGATATGTTGTTTGCAAATATCTTCTCCCATTCTGTCAGTTGTCTTTTGGTTTTGTTAACTGTTTCCTTTGCTGTGCAAAAGCTTTTGATCTTGATGAAATCCCAATAATTCATTTTTGCCCTTGCTTCTGTTGCCTTTGGCGATGTTCCTAGAAAGAAGTTGCTGTGGCTGAGGTCAAAGAGGTTGCTGCCTGGGTTCTCCTCAAGGATTCTGATGGATTCCTTTCTCACATTGAGGTCCTTCATCCATTTTGGGTCTATTTTCGTGTGTGGTATAAGGAAATAGTCCAATTTCATTTTTTCTGCATGTGGCTGTCCAATTTTCCCAGCACCATTTGTTGAAGAAGCTGTCTTTTTTCCATTGGACATTCCTTCCTGCTTTGTTGAAGATTAGTTGACCATAGAGTTGAGGGTCTATTTCTGGGCTCTCTATTCTGTTCCATTGATCTATGTGTCTGTTTTTGTGCCAGTACCATACTGTCTTGATGATGACAGCTTTGTAATAGAGCTTGAAGTCCGGAATTGTGATGCCACCAACTTTGGCTTTCTTTTTCAATATTCCTTTGACTATTCGAGGTCTTTTCTTGTTCCATATAAATTTTAGGATTATTTGTTCTAGTTCTTTGAAAAAAATGGATGGGATTTTGATAGGGGTTGCATTAAATGTGTAGATTGCTTTAGGTAGAATAGACATTTTCACAACATTTATTCTTCCAATCCAGGAGCATGGAACATTTTTCCATTTCTTTGTGTCTTCCTCAATTTCTTTCATGAGTACTTTATAGTTTTCTGAGTACAGATTCTTTGCCTCTTTGGTTAGGTTTATTCCTAGCTATCTTATGGTTTTGGGTGCAATTGTAAATGGGATTGACTCCTTAATTTCTCTTTCTTCTGTCTTGTTAGTGTAAAGAAATGTAACTGATTTCTGTGCATTGACTTTATATCCTGACACTTTACTGAATTCCTGTACAAGTTCTAGCAGTTTTGTAGTGGAGCCTTTTGGGTTTTCCACATATAGTATCATATCATCTGCAAAGAGTGATAGTTTGGCTTCTTCTTTGCCAATTTGGATGTCTTTAATTTCTTTTTGTTGGCTGATTGCTGAGGCTAGGACTTCTAGTACTATGTTGAATAGCAGTGGTGATAATGGACATCCCTGCCATGTTCCTGACCTTAGCAGAAAAGCTTTCAGTTTTTCTCCATTGAGAGTGATATTTGCAGTGGGTTTTTCATAGATGCCTTTGATAATATTGAGGTATGTGCCCTCTATCCCTACACTTTGAAGAGTTTTAAAAAGGAAGGGATGCTGCACTTTGTCAAATGCTTTTTCAGCATCTATTGAGAGTATCATATGGTTCTTTTTTTTTTTTTAAAGATTTTATTTATTTGACAGAGAGAGCTCACAAGCAGGCAGAGAGGCAGGCAGATAGAGAGAGGAGGGAAGCAGGCTCCCCGCTGAGCAGAGAGCCCGATATGGGGCTCGATCCCAGGACCCTGGGATCATCACCTGAGCCGAAAGCAGAGGCTTTAACCCACTGAGCCACCCAGGTGCCCCGAGTATCATATGGTTCTTGTTCTTTCTTTTATTAATGTATTGTATCACATTGATTGATTTGTGGATGTTGAACCAACCTTGCAGCCCTGGAATAAATCCCAGTTGGTCGTGGTGAATAATCCTTTTAATGTACTGTTGGATCTTATTGGCCAGTATTTTGGTGAGAATTTTAGCATATGTATTCATCAAGGATATTGGTCTGTAATTCTCTTTTTTGATGGGATCCTTGTCTGGTTTTGGAATCAGGGTGATGCTGGCCTCATAAAGTGAGTTTGGAAGTTTTCCTTCCATTTCTATTTTTTGGAACAGTTTCAGGAGAATAGGAATTAGTTCTTCTTTAAATGTTTGGTAGAATTCCCTGGGAAGCCATCTGGCCCTGGGCTTTTGTTTGTTTGGAGATTTTTGATGACTGTTTCAATCTCCTTACTGGTTATGGGTCTGTTCAGGTTTTCTATTTCTTCCTGGTTCAGTTGTGGTAGTTTATATGTCTCTAGAAATGTATCCATTTCTTCCAGATTGTCAAATTTGTTGGCGTAGAGTTGCTCATAGTATGTTCTTATAATTGTTTGTATTTCTTTGGTATTGGTTGTGATCTCTCCTCTTTCATTCATAATTTTATTTATTTGGGTCCTTTCTCTTTTCTTATTGATAATTCTGGCCAGAGGTTTGTCAATCTTATTAATTCTTTCAAAGAACCAGCTCCTAGTTTCGTTGATTTGTTCTATTGTTTTTTTAGTTTCTATTTCATTGATTTCTGCTCTGATCTTTATGATTTCTCTTCTCCTGCTGGGTTTAGGCTTTCTTTGTTGTTCTTTCTCCAGCTCTTTTAGATGTAGGGTTAGGTTGTGTATTTGAGACGTTTCTTGTTTCTTGAGAAAGGCTTGTACTGCTATATATTTTCCTTTCAGGACTGCCTTTGTTGTGTCCCATAGATTTTGAACCATTGTGTTTTCATTATTATTTGTTTCCATGAATTTTTTCAATTCTTCTTTAATTTCCTGGTTGACACATTCATTCCTTAGAAGGATGCTGTTTAGTCTCCATGTATTTGGGTTCTTTCCAAATTTCCTCTTGTGATTGAGTTCTAGCTTCAGAGCATTGTGGTCTGAAAATATGCAGGGAATGATCCCAATCTTTTGATACCAGTTGAGACCTGATTTATGACCCAGGATGTGGTCTATTCTGGAGAATATTCCATGTGCACTAGAGAAGAATGTGTATTCTGTTATTTTGGGATGGAATGTTATGAATATATCTTTGATGTCCATCTGGTCCAGTGTGTCATTTAAGGCCTTTATTTCTTTGTTGACCTTTTGCTTAGATGATCTGTCCATTTCAGTGAGGGGAGTGTTAAAGTCCCCTACTATTATTGTATTATTGTCAATTTATTTATTTGATTTTGTTATTAATTGGCTTATATAGTTGGCTGCTCCCATGTTAGGGGCATAGATATTTAAAATTGTTAGATCTTCTTGTTGGACAGACCCTTTGAGTATGATATAATGTCCTTCCTCATTTCTTATTATAGTCTTTGGCTTAATATCTAATTGATGTGATATAAGGATTGCCACCCCAGCTTTCTTCTGATGTCCATTAGCATGGTACATTGTTTTCCGCCCCCTTACTTTAAATCTGGAGGTATCTTCGGGTCTAAAATGAGTTTCTTGTAGGCAACATATTGATGGGTTTTGTTTTTTTATCCATTCTGATACCCTGTGTCTTTTGATTGGGGCATTTAGCCCATTTACATTCAGGGTAACTATAGAGAGATATGAATTTATTGCCATTGTATTGCCTGTAAGGTGACTGTTACTGTATAGTCTCTGTTTCTTTCTGATCTACTACTTTCATGGTCTCTCTTTGCTTAGAGGACCCCTTTCAATATTTCCTGTAGAGCTGGTTTGGTGTTTGCAAATTCTTTCAGTTTTTGTTTGTCCTGGAAGGTTTTTATCTCTCCTTCTATTTTCTATGATAGCCTAGCTGGATATAGTATTCTTGGCTGCATGTTTTTCTCATTTAGTGCTCTGAATATATCATGCCAGTTCTTTCTGGCCTGCCAGGTCTCTGTGGATAAGTCCACTGCCAATCTTATGTTTTTACCCTTGTATGTTTCAGACTTCTTCTCCCGGGCTGCTTTCAGGATTTTTTCTTTGTCGCTAAGACTTTTAAATTTTACTATTAGGTGATGGGGTGTGGACCTGTTCTTGTTGATTTTGAGGGGCATTCTCTGCACCTCCTGGATTTTGATGCTTGTTCCCTTTGCCATATTAGGGAAATTCTCTCCAATAATTCTCTCCAACATACCTTCTGCTCCCCTCTCTCTTTCTTCTTCTTCTGGAATCCCAATTATTCTAATGTTGTGTCGTCTTATGGTGTCACTTATTTCTCGAATTCTCTCCTCATTGCCCAGTATTTGTTTGTCTCTCTTTTGCTCAGCTTTTTTATTCTCTGTCATTTGGTCTTCTATGTCACTAATTCTTTCTTCTGCCTCATTTTTCCTAGCAATAACAGCTTCCATTTTTGATTGCACCTCATTAATAGCTTTTTTTATTTCAAATTGGTTAGATTTTAGTTCTTTTATTTCTCCAGAGAGGGCTTTTATCTCTCCGGAGAGGGTTTCTCTAATATCATCCATACCTTTTTCGAGCCTGGCTAGAACCTTGAGAATCATCATTCTGAACTCTAGATCTGTCATATTACCAATGTCCGTATTGATTAGGTCCCCAGCCTTCGGTACTGCCTCTTGTTCTTTTTCTTGTGGTGAGTTTTTCCGCCTTGTCATTTTGTCCAGATAAGATTTGCTTTCTCCTCCTCTGGAATTCCACTGTTCTCCTTGGTGAGTGAAGTTGGTCTTGGCTGGGTTTCTTGTTGATCTTCTGGGGGGGAGAGGGGCCTGTTGTAGTGATTCTCAAGTGTCTTTCCTGGAGGCGGAATTGCCCCACCCTTACCAGGGGCCTGGGCTAAGTAATCCGCTCAGGTTTGCTTTTGGGAGCTTTTGTTCCCTGAACGCTTTCCACTTTCTGTAGGGTTCCGGAGGATGGGAATGATAATGGCGGCCTCCCAGTCTCCGTCCCGGAGGAGCCAAGAGCTTGGGGTCCTGCTCCTCAGTGCACCCTCAGAGAAAAGCACCCAATCGTTCCCGTCTCCCTAGCCTCTGGTCGCACTTGGAGAAAAACGCTCAATCTCTCGTGCTTGGAGAAAAGCGCTCGGTTGCTTCTGCCTCCCTGGCCTCTGGTCGCGCTTGGAGAAAGGCACTCAATCGATCGCACTTGGAGAAAAGTGCTCAGTCACTCCGTCTCCCTGGCCTCCGGCCACGCTCCAAGCTCACCCAGCCTGTGCCCGGTTCAAGGTAACCCCAAGCTGAGAGCTCACCCCTTGGCTTTGTCGCTATAGCCAGCTTCCCGGCTCTAATACCTGTGAGCTCTGCGACACTCAGACACCCCCGGTCCTTCTGTGACCCCGTGGGACCTGGGGTTAAGCTGACCCCGTGTGGGCTTCACCACGGTTTAGCCTCTGGAGCGATGTCCCTCGGTGGAGCAGACTTTTAAAAGTCCTGATTTTGTGCTCCATTGCTCTGCCACTTGCCGGGAGCTGGCCCCTCCCCCCACGGTCTTGCTTTGGATTCACTTCTCCGCAGGTCCTACCTTTCAGAAAGCGATCGATTTTCTGTTTCTAGAATCATTGCTCTTCTTCTCTTCGATTTCCCATTGGATTTGTAGGTGTTCGCAATGGTTAGATAAGCTATCTAGCTGATCTCCTGCTACCTGATGTCGTCTCAGCCTGCTACTTCTCTGCCATCTTGACTTCTCCCCCCCAGCAGCTTTTTTATCTGACAAATCCCCCATAGAACATAAAGCTTTCTTTACTATCAGAAGCATAATTTTAAAGAGAGTACATAGACTACTGGATTAATATCAAATGTACTATTTCAATAGACTAAAGGGCAGTGATAGCTCAACACAGAGTGTTGGGCAACAGTAGATGGAAACATCTTTGTAACAGATACTCTCTTTTCAGAGACACACAAAATTATAAGTAGAGACTTCTCCTCCTCAAATATGCCAGTGCACGCTTAAGTTTCTATTAATATGTATAAATTTCATCACTGAATTTTCTCTAAGGCATTTGCAGATAAGACTGTTATAGAAGATAAAATGGATTTACTATGCCTGAATCTCATATTAGCGTATCATTTCAAGTCTTCTCCTTAAAAAAATATGTTTTCTGAGAGTGCTAGAATTATTGCTATAAAACGTCCCCACTTTCTTTATTTAATGGTTTTTTAAAATTTTTTCCCTTCAAAAGAAATTCATGATTTTTGGGCCTATCATAGAAAACATAGAAAAAAGAGGATTGTAACATAAAAAAATTTAAAATATTAGTCATCACTTATTATCTAGATGGAGAAAGGCAATGTTTTTAATCTGCTGACTTAATTCTCAAATTTTACTTATTTCTAAGTAAACTTACACGTATACATGACAGGATACTCTGGTATTTTTGGTTTTGTTCTCAGCCATAGAAATCCAGAAAAAATATTAGGAAATACCACTTTTGCAACTCAAGGTAGCCAAAAGTTGTACTCCCGGGTTCTTATTTATACTTTTGTGTTGACTGGCCAGGAGCAAAAGTTGGCAGCTCCCTAGAAAATAATCTTCATGTATGCTTTTGTTCTTGGAAAAACCTAGGGTGCAAGAAGCAAAAGCAAGCCACTCTTTAGAGAAAAGAAAAAAATGTTCTTTGTAGTCTTCGTTGATACTTGGATTTTTTTTCCCCCTGCAGGGGCTTATGATAGGGCAAATCACAAACTACAGTGAGACTGCTGGGATTGCTAAGTCTGGAGATTGCCAAGAATTGTGATCTTGGGAGGTGAATGAAGAATTCCCAGGCAACAGATTGACAAGGACACTGGGGAGCTCTGAGCTCTCTGTAATTGACCGTGTGAACCTGGGCACTGAGCACGTCAATAGTGTCTAGTGTGCATTGAACGCAGATGCCCTCTCCCCAGATGTTCAAAGCTTTGTTAAATACTTGAGTTTCATTCAAAAACACTGATGAGATGAAGCTTCTCTCCTGAACCACATATAAATTAGAATTTCTTGAGAACCAGGTAGATGAGGTTTGGAGCAGACTTCTCTGATTTAGAGACAGAGGTGACCTACAGAGTCTCAATATTCCTCTCAGCTTGACTAAATGGTTAGATAGTTCTAGTCTAGATGCTCAGTCTCTGACTTCCCTTTTCTTAGAGTATTTACATTAGAAAATTTTCCATTGTAAATTCTTTCTCTGCCCCTCCACCTTTAAAAGATTTTTAAAAAAATTTGTTTGAAATAGAGAGTATTAGGAGAGATTGTGAACAGTGGGGAGGAGCAGAGGGAGAGGGAGAAGCAGGCTCCCCACTGAACAGGGAGCCCAAGGGGTAGTCCATTCTAGGACCCCAAGATCCTGAGCCACTCAGGCACCCCTCTTTGCCCCCTCTGAAATGTAAATTTTCTACAATCCAGGAATGTCTTTCTCCAGCCCGAGAGCCAGCTCTTTGAAATCTGGTCATCTAAAAATGGAAAGGGCTCCTATCTCTAAGTCTTATGTGATGGTAGGAATCTAACCTCAATAAGCATCAGTTAGCAACTACAGAAAACCTGATATCAGTGTCTCAACTCTCTCCACAAGCTCAACCAGAATTTTAAGAAATTTCCTGCTTCTTGTTTTACTGGAGTTGAGTTTAATCCTTTTTCCCTATTATAAGTCATAACCCTATTGCAGTAGCCTTGAATAAAGTCCTTCTTGCTATTTTTCATAAGCATCAGGTGCAATTTTTATCTTTAACAGAGGAATGAGACATTACTTCCAGCAGAGTATATGCAATGCAATCTTTTTTCTCTTTCTCTTTCTTTCCCTTCCTTTTCTTTTCTTTTCTTTCTCTAGATATTTTCTGAGACCTTAATTCTAGGCTTGTTTTCTGATGGAGATGTAAAAGATTATTCCATTCCTTACATCTGGACAAGCCTTTGTTCCAGGCTTCCCTTGCCTGAGGTAAATGAACTATTTTCGCTGTTTCCATTATGAGAAAAATAATCACATTACCACAGTGGGTATTTTTTATTATTAAATGGGATCCAAATAAGAAGACATTATAACAGTACGTGTTATATGGAAATATATATATATAAATATATATATATAATAGTAGCTGTAATGATAATTACTTTACTCTTCATGCAAGAATGAGGAATGAGAAGAGTCTGCATCAGAAATAGGCATGTTTATCTAGGTCACCATGGCAAGTTCCAGCCTCTCTGAGAGCTTACTTCTCTCACATGTATCTGACATGGTTGTGGTTGGTCTTTTGGAATAATAATCAGCTATCATTATATATGAGAAAAGCAATTTTGCAAGGGGATGACATTATTATCATTACAATTCTCTACCATTTCATTACTTTTTAGATACTCAATTTGAAAATGGGAAAGGAAAATAAAATAGAAAAATTTCCAAAGAAGTCTACTTGAAAAAAAAGGAGGTGAATGGATAAATGCTCTATAATAGATAAAATCAGATACAGAGAAGATTGAAAAATTGAGGGGGTTTTGGGCTAATATAAAAATGTGAGTGAAATAAGTACTATTGAAAAGAAAAAAGTTTGTCTAAAACATTTCAAGAGGAAATTTTAAAAACCTGAATAGAACTTTATCTGTGGTATGAAAATAAAAGAAGTATATATAAGGAAATTTCTGTTAAACATTCAAGGAATAGATAATCCACAAACTCTTTAAGCTGTTCAAGGGCAGAAAAAAAGTGGTAATTGTCTTGAATTTTACCAAAGTCACTTATCAATTAATTTTTACCAAAACTTAGTATCCATTTTTTAACAAAAAGAATTTGTTTCCCCTCAGCCAAGAAAATCACAGATCGATTTTTCTTATAAATACTTTGTAAAAAACAAACAAACAAACAAAAACCTTGATAAAATGTTAACAAACTGAAGTCCTCAAGAAGTTGATTCAATCAGATCTTAACTGCACCAACAGGATCCACTCTGACTTTAGCAGAAATGGTTTCTAAATGTAGCTTATACAATTTCATGGGAATAGAGGCTCTGTCGGTGGGGCTGATGCCTTGGGATTTTCTGGTCTCACTGCTGGACATGGGTTCACAGCTGTGCAATTGACAGGCATGATGCGGGAACCCTGCCATTGCTGCTTTCCCACTGCCTTATCAGCAGCCCTCATTGCCAGACTGGAGCTTATGCACTGTCTGCTTCTCCATGGCATTGGCTTCTTTCCTGTGTATATCACATTGGCTGGTCTTAGTTATGTATTGGGACTTCTTATAAGGGAGACTGAGGAAGAGTTTCTGCTTTCTAACTTAGAGATTCACAGATTGAATCATGTGTAAACTTCCCCAAACATAAGAAAGTTTTGCAAAAGCTGGTTCCTTTATGAGCCAGGTAGCAGGAAGTCCATTAACTCAAGGATAATTAGTGTGCCCCAAATCAGTCACATTCAAAATCTGCATGAGAAAAGTAATCATCTTGATAGATAATGATAAAACTAAATTAAATTCAATATCAGGGGTGCCTGGGTGGCTCAGTGGGTTAAGCCTCTGCCTTCAGCTCAGGTCATGATCTCGGGGTCCTGGGATCGAGCCCCGCATCAGGCTCTCTGCTCAGCGGGGGGCCTGCTTCCCCCCCTCTCTCTGCCTGCCTCTCTGCCTACTTGTGATCTCTGTCTGTCAAATAAATAAAATCTTTTAAAAAAAATAAATTCAATATCAAATCTGGATGAAATGTCTCAGTAAATTAGGAGTAGGAAGAGAGCTTTTTGATATGGTAAGGTATGTTTAGCTTAAAATGAGAGGTGACAACACACTTTATAATGAAACATAACAAGTATTATTTTTATGATCACTGTCATTTAAAGTCACTTGAGAAATTCTAATCAAAGCGATAAGAACTATGACTAACAATGGATCCAGAAGAAAAAAGTATCAATATTTGCACTCATATTTTTCTTCTCTGAAAAGCCAAGAATATCAGCTGAAACTAACAGGTAAAGAGACAAGTTGGCTGTTTAACAAGACAATAAATAGCAACAGAAATCCTTTCAGTTTACAAGCAATATGAGAAATATGGTGGGATAAAAAAAAATTAACAAATGTTAAATGACTACAAATAATCCTAAGAAGTTTATGGTACAAATCTTCACCGAGGAGAAGAAAAGATTTCATTAAGTAGGTGGAGATACATCACATTTATTTGTATCAGGAGAAAAATGATATTCCATTATTAATTCTAATCAAGTTATTCCAGTTAATATAAGACAGTATAATTTTTGGAAACTGAAAAATTATAAACTTCACATGAATGAAGTTTCTGTGCTATAGCTATATTTGGAATTGACACATTACTACTAGGAATATGTTTATGGCTTACTTTAAGTTTTTAAATGTCACTATTTTTCTCAAATTTTCAAGAGCTACCAGAATTTCATGCTGGAGGTATGGCATCGCTATTCATGCATCAAAAAGTCAAAATAACTTGGATAAAAGAAAATGTAAAAAGACCCTACTCTTTGAGATATGATCACTATTCTGAAAGAAGAATTTAGAATGTGTATCTCTTTATCCACTCCAGCAATCATAGATATTACATAGTGGATTTTGAATGATCTCATCAAAATATGACATGGCATTATAAATACAAGTCATCCTTCACTCCTCCAAATGTGAGTTCTGTTCATCCTCTGTGATTCCTGGAATTTAGTTTTTGAAATGACCTGGTAGATTGCAGCTGTCAAAAATGTATCAGATATTACTTGAACCTGTACATCATCATGGTCTGTATCAGGCATTATAAGAAATGAGTAACAGAAATAACAGCAACAAAGTCATGGGCATGTCTAAAGGAGCTTATCCCTGCAAAAGCTCTCATCATTTTTAGCATGAATTTGATACAGGTTTAACATAAACATCATCATAGATTAGAGTCTGATCCGACTTTTCAATTTTATAGTTAATGTTTTTTTAAAGGGGTGGGTGATGTTTAGATTTTGCGTATTATAACATTCATGTGCGTAATCACTATACTACTTTTTAAAAATGGCTCAATTAGATACACATTGTTTTAAAGTGATCTATAAAGAAAAAAGTGAATATACGTATGTGCACAATAGCTAGTCACTATGTTTTCCAAATCTGAGGTTTACTATATTGGCACATCTAACCTGGGCCCATTTTTTTTTTAAGATTTTTAGTTTTCTAAGTAATCTCTACACCCAATGTGGGGCTCGAACTTGCAACCCCAAGATCAAGAGTCACATACTCTACTGACTGAGTCAGCCAGGCGCCCCTAACCTGGGTCTACTTAGGATTTTCTTCTGGTCTTCCTGTTTATGTAGTTTTAGTTCCTTCGCTAAGATTAGGTAAAGTGAAATCCTTAGCATTCTAAACATATTAACTTGTATATAAACAGGAAGATTCAAAGGAGGTTTAGCAGGAACAAGGGTTAGATCTACTAATGAATTATAATCTTAGATTGTAAAAAAAGACAACATTGGATCTTGTGTATTTGCCAGAAAAATCCTGTGGTTTTATTTTTCTCAGTTTTTCTCTTTGACTGTGCAAGGAGATAAAAACTGAACAACTACATTGTTCAAAAAATATCCTTTCAAAGAGCAGATGTAGAGTAGAATTTGAATGCGTATCTCCAGAGACAAGTAAGAAGTCAAGAAGGAAGAACTGTCTTTGCTAAAGCAAACAGCTATAAAAAGATGGCCTGCAGGGGCAGGAATAAAGACAGTGAAAAATTTATCAGGCTGGTTAGATATGGTGAGCACCATCATTTTACTTTTTGTAGTAATTAATTACTTAATTCATCTATCTGTTTTTAGAGTGGGAGAGGAGCAAAGGTAGAGGGATAGAGAGAATCTTAAGCAGGCTCCAGTCCCAGCGTGGAACTCCACGCGGGGCTCGATCTCACAACCCTGAGATCATGACCTGAGCTGAAATCAAGAGTCAGACATTTAACCAACTGAGCCACCCAGACATTCCTACTTTTTGCAGTTTTTAAACTTTGTGCAAGTTTTAAAATCTAAGGCTACAGTGGTAGCCTAATTTGTCATTTGTATACGTAATATCAAAGCTGGTGTTGCTGACTTAAGGTAGTTTGTTCATAGCAAGGGATTAGGACAAAATTTTATTTCTGATATGAATAATGATTTTTTAGGCATTATTTACTTTGATAAGATGAAAAGCACTGTGGCACTCTATTTCAATGTTGTTGGACAAAATCAGAGATAGTGGCTGTGGCTACATAATTATTTTCTCAATGAAGCGCTCATTAGTTGAACTTTTTACCTGGGACCTTGTGCCAGTGCATAGTATTTTAACTACAAATGTAGTTGTGTATGTGTTTTTCAGGAAGTTGTGGAAGGAACTAGATTACCCTTCTTTTTCTCCTGGGGAGCCTACCAAATGTGTTCCCTAGACACACTCATCCTACTCAGGATCGCTAAATTGGGTACGTGTGTGGGAGAACATGGGAGCTTCTGTGCACGGTT
Source organism: Martes martes (assembly GCF_963455335.1). Lineage (NCBI taxonomy): Eukaryota > Metazoa > Chordata > Mammalia > Carnivora > Mustelidae > Martes > Martes martes. Next base: position 51,035,931 of record NC_137899.1, read on the forward strand.
TGATAGTTAGCTCTGTGTAATCTGTGTTCAATTCAGGTTGTGGAAGTTCTGTTTATCTCCTGCTTCTCTCCCTCTACTTTAGTTTCATGAACACCTTACTTTCAGTGAAGCAAACATACCTTGAGTTGATTTTGTCTAGCAGGAGTAGGAATGGTCTCTGAAACGATAGTAGCCCCAAAACTGAATAGGTTACCGCTCACTGTCATTGTTTCCATTCCAAAGTACAAATGACAGGGAAGATTGGGTGCCTTAAGCTTAAAACAGAAATAGATTTCTCATATTTATGTATTCTTTGACAGTGATATAAATTAATCGTTTTAAAGTTTTTGGCTCAACTAGACATGAGATTCAAATGTCTGAATTGGCAACACCTATAGCAAGATACACTGTACTTCATTCTGCTTTTTTAGGCAGGTATGCATATCTCCCTGATGGCATGGTTTTATAGCCAAAACAAAACAAAAACACCTTCAGCCAATATTTGGAAATTTTCTTATGTATGGGCTTTTTTTCCAGTAATCTTTGTCATTGTTGAAGATGTTACCCTTGACATGTGGGAGATTTTACACTATGTGAAGCCTATAAAAACCCCGATTTTTGCTTAGTTGATCTGTTATTATCTTTTAGACAGTGATGCATAGCAAAACTTTCATTGCCCTTGAAACTTGGCTCTGGTGCTGTAATATGAAACAAACAGCTGGGCTCACAATGAGAAGCTGTGATTGAAAAGGCATTTTCATGAATGAAGTAATTGAGAATATATGATCTCATTTCATACATTTACAGTAATGTACTGAGTCTGTACGGTAAATATACTAGGATGGCTATAAGCCTTTCAGATATTGTCATGGATCATAGAATGTTGAGATTGGTTTGTTCTTACACATAGAGAAAATAATGTGTGTGTGTGTGTGTGTGTGTGTGTATTAAAATGAAAAGTATACAAAACTGAATTAAGATTCTGAATCAGGTCAAAAATAGTGGTAGCCTTTAAGAATTTTCTTTTTAATTTCCTGTAAGAAGGATAAAAATGCACAAAGGAAACAATTGTAAGTCATGAAGGATTCCAGCAGGGGATAAGTATCTCATTCAGTGCTCTGTGTGTTCTTGAAATGGGAAATCAAGACTCTTTTCATTTGTTCATTCTCTCATTTCTAAGTCAGGAAGAAGAAGGGAGTGATAGTGACCTGGGTCAGGGACAAAATGGATTCTTCAGAGTCATTACAGGGTAACAGCACTGCGCATAGACATTTTAATGTAAAATGGAGAAGGTTAAAAGTGCAAGTGTTTATACATGACTTGCTAATTAGATTTTTGTCTTTTTGGAGTTAAGGCTTCTCTCTTGTAATTAACTCTCATTTTGGGTTCACTTTCTGTTTTTTTCACATGAAGCCAAAGAGGACTCTGGGGCTTGCTTCTGTTTGGGAGGAGGTGGAGATAATTTGCCCCACTTCCCCCTTACCTCCACCCCACCCACACAGCCGAGGGAGCTCAGGGAAAGCCCAGCAGAAAGACCTGCTTGCATTGTTTTGACTATTGTTTATGGCCTTAGGGAAAAATGCTTTCTTTCCTCAACATGCTTTTGCTCACAATCATCTTTTTCCAGTTCTTCTCTCTTTCCAAGTCCTACAATCTAGTGGACCTAGGTTAGGGTGTAAGTTGAGGGAAATAGGTCAGAGAGAGTTACTCCTCCTCTTCCTAGAGTGGGGCAGGTAGAAGTTGGTGGCTTAGTTAGGCCCATCTTCAGCCTAAAGGAGCACTTTGTTTCTGCCATCTAACAAACTTCCCACAGCCAGGAGTTTCATGCGTTTTTGGGTCAAATCTTCTACTTCAGATTTTGCATGTCCTTATCTATTCTCTCTCTCTCTCTGTGTGTGTGTGTGTGATATCTCTCCATTTTGGATATATTATTAAAATTATGGAACTCTCTCTCATTGAGATTTGACTGTGGTACTTACCAACTTCATCATTTTACTCTTGTACACATTCAAGCTTTGCCTTCTTTACTAGGCTAAAAGCTATTTGTGGACTGGATCTATGTCTGCTTCATCTCTCATTCCCATCAGTGCTTACACATAATAATAACTCAAGCGTTTGTTGATTAATAGATGCTTCTTGCAGCAACATTTAGACAAGCCCGGAGGGACTATTTATGATAAATTAACAACTGATTCTTTGAGTGACTTTGATTGAACATCTGTAGAGATAGAAATTAGATGTCTCAGTAGTACCTGAATTCTTTGAAGACATTTTATTACAGAAAATTAGACATGCACAAAAGTAGAAAGAAGAGTAAGCTTGATAATGAGCCTGATTTACTCATCACTGAGCTTTGATAATTATCCATACGTGAGCAATCATATCCCCCTGCCCAGTCTCCTTTCATGTAGTCAGATTATTTGGAAACAGATCCAAGACGTTATTTCATTAAACCATTGATATTTTATAATACTATATTTATTGTAAACACTATGCTGCACATCTTTTTAGTTCTACTATGTCATATACTTCTGGAAGGACAGAATATATTCATAATGTGTTTTGGGGATGATTTTTGGGCTAACTGGATGAGTTTTATGGAGTTGAGTTGGGGACGTCCCAAAGCCCAAGGTGAATCCTATGACAAGGTGGTTAGAATTGGGATGACTTAACAGCACAAGATGACAAGATAGAAGAGCCTAACATACAACAAAGAGAAAGTTTGTGTGTTTCTTGTTACTCCTATTTAAGTGCCAACATTCCAAAATGGAATCAACTTTTCCAGACAGAGCTCAAGTTTAGTGAGAAACTGTGGTGGCGGACACACCAAGGGGCACCTGGCCTTGTATGTACTGTAGGCACACTTCCAACATCTGGAATGGTTAAGGAGTAACCTTTGAAAACCACAGTGAAAATCTGAGTGGAGACAAGAGTACAAAGCCTGGCATCCGCATGCATGTCAGTCTGCCAACCAATCACAGCAGGGCTTCCCGTGACTCAGTTTGGTGGAATCACCATGTTTTCGAAGCAAGTCCTGAAAATGCCATTGAAAAGCATTATAGGCATTACGTTTGTATCTCTACAAAATTTAGAAGAGTGTCTGTGAGGTGCACAGCAGGTACTCAACACCTTTCTGCTTAATTCAGTGGTGAGAAGGAACAGGATAGCACTTGGAGTATCAATGAATAGGTACACTGAAGCATTTCACAAATTACTGCTTACATGTTGATTTTTACAAAATACGGGGGAAGAGACCTATTTTTGGCATATGAAAAAGAGTAAATGTGAGGGATGACTGTTATAATATTACACGGTCAAAAATATGTATACTCTGGATAGATTTATGTAAACACTCACATTTGAGATGTGTAATGGGTACACAGTGGCAGGTGGGAGCCCGACTTCTAAGCAGTCTGAGAAAATCATGTTAATGGATTCCTTTCAGCAGAGGCGTGGATATAAACAGGTTGCCATGCGGGAATTTCTCTTGGCAGAGGGCATCAAGGGGTCATATTACCATTCACAGTATTGATGGGGGGAGAAGAGAAAAAGATTTTGATATGGATTTATGATCTAAAAAAGTCCTCTGTGATCATATAGTCCTGAGATCCTTATTTAAATTATTCTTATGTAGATTTTTGCATTCTTCAGAATTAATGAAATTATTATGGCATTGTTAAGGATGACAGTGGCAGGTTTTGCTATTTTGAATCCTGCCTATCAGGCACTTTCCTTCCATGTAGGCTACAAGGGCTCTGTAGTGATGACTTTATTAACAGCTGCGGAAAAGTCCATTATTGGAAAGGAGAGCTCTGACCCAAGGTCAGGTTGGAGTATATGACTTAGATTAGAAACCTGAGTTAAAATTCCTCCTCCATCTCCCCTTCTCCCACCTTCTTCTAAAACTTAGGACTAGTATGTTTTTGTGTATGCAGGAATAGAGAGGGATGGACAGCCCTGAATGGGACTGTATGAAATCTGGGAGTGAGGATGGAAATGGAAATGCACCTCCTAACAGATGCTCTAACTCAATTCGTTAATTCTGCAAGGGAGGGTGGGAGCTGTTTGATAGGTCCCTGTGAGGCATAGTCACCATGGCCAGTTGGTACCTCCATTTCTGACCAGTCTGATTAGCAGTTTTTTCTATTGTGTGGAGGGGAGCAAGGAGGGTCCAAAGTGGGGCAGAGACATGAAGGATATAGGATTGGTATTAGATAAGTGTTGGTTGAAGTAACAGCTATCACTGTGATTTCTTCCGTTTTATTATTTATTGGTAGTTAATAGTTACGCTACATTAAAGCATTGACTGTAACTAAGGTTTCTCCAGACTCATTAGCCTGTAGGTAAAAATAAGGTCACAGATTTCTGTGACCTTATTTTATTTCCCTGATTTCTGTTGGTATCATACTCACACCTGTTAATGCGGAAACTCCATTTCCCTGAAAATTATCTCTAGGTACTTCTGGAAGCCGCTGAATCGTGTGTGTAGCCTTCCTGTAAGTAGCTACCCACTCTATCTTGCTGCTCAGTGAGGCGTCACATTTGCATTTCCTGCTTTTCTGGGCACAACTCCCTTTGGGGTCCTTTGTTCGACAGGTATCAAAATGTCCCAGTAGGCTGTGGTGAAGTGAAGAAAAAAGGCTCTTTTCTGTCAGATTTACATGGACAGGAGCTGCTTGGAGTTGGTGGTTTTCATGTTCTTGTTTAAAGTCTTCTTTTAAGAGGCACCTGGGTGGCTTAGTGAGTTAAGCCTCTGCTCAGGTCATGATCTCGGGTCCTGGGATCGAGGCCCGCATCGGGCTCTCTGCTCAGTGGGGAGCCTGCTTCCCCCTCTCGCTCAGCTGCCTCTCTGCCTACTTGTGATCCCTCTGTCAAATAAATAAATAAAATCTTAAAAAAAAAAAAAAAAGCCTTCTTTTAAACTAGGACCAAATACATGTCTAGGCTCAGCCAAGTATTGGTTGAAGGAACAGCTATCATGTGACCCTCAGAATCACTTCACCCCTTTTGACATTAAGGTTTTGTCACTTGAAAATGGTGACTACTTCACTGCTATTTTTTGTTTTGCAAAGGCTACTCTGAAAAGGGATTCATATGTCTTCCTGAAAAGATGTCTGTTGCATCGAGCCTCTCTGAAGCCCAGCCGTGGACAAAGCGTGAGCTGCCTCCCAGTTTCCTAGGCACACTGCAAGTGGCCTTACGAAGGCTTCTCCCATCTGCTGAGCTGATGTACCCAGATGTTGAATCCCAAACCAGACTCAACTAGGACACTCTGGGAGATGACTACTGCCTTCTTGTTTAGACTTGTCACACAAACATCCACTATCCTTGACTTTCACCCATAGATTTATCAGGGTCCCACTTGCACACCCAGTCAGTAGATGGAGTCCACTATTTTGGTGCATTGACTGCTCTAGAATTTAGGTTTCAGAGGGAATCTTAATCCTTGATTTAATTTTAAACTTGGTATTTAGATTTCTTTTGTCTCATTTTATGTCTGCCTATCTCTTTGTGTTTGGACTCTTTTTTTTTTTTTAAGATTTTATTTATTTATTTGAGAGAGAGAGAGAGAGAGAAAGAGCACAAGCAGAGGGAGCAGTAGAGGGAGAGGGAGAAGCAGGCTCCCCGCTGAGCAGGGAGCCCCATGCAGGACTCGATCCCAAGACTCCAGGACCATGACCTGAGCCGAAGGCAGACGCTTAACCATCTGAGCCACCCAGCCACCCCGTGTTTGAACTCTTATAAAATTATACCGGTGGACTCTTGTTTTCAGGGCTTTCTGGGATATTAACATGGTTTGTAACCCATTACTTTACGCTCTCTAGAATGTATTTAGAAGTAATTATTTTTTATCATGTATCTATTATGCATAAAATGGTTACTCTAATTGCCTAAAAATGACCATTTTTTACTTATCTTAGTGTTCCTCGGTTTTTAAATAAGTCACACATTTATTCAGGTTATGCTTATGTTTCTGTATTTATATATTATTTTCCTAAGTATTACACCTATTTATTCAATATTTCTTCTGGGTGTCTAAGCTCCCCATCTAGGAAAAGAACATGATGAACAGAAGCATCTCTGACTCCTTTTATGGCATGAAATCTCTGTTTATTCTTTGAACCTTGCCACCAGCTTCTCATTTCTCTTGTGTCTAAATTAAAATGATGGGATTAAATTGGCCAGAAACCCTTAGCTTAGTTATAAAATTTTAATAACTGGAAGCTTTTATGTTGTAAACATATACACTTTTATATAAAGATAAAAGCATTTGGAGTCTTGGGGATTGAGTATTAGCCATGTAATTGAAAATGCTCGCCACAATATTTTTATAAAATCGCATGCTTCTTATTTTAAATCATAAGAAACTAAATTTTAACCATGTGCTCTGTGTGGGTGGGGGTTGGGCACATCCTCAGTCTGAATTCAAGGAACATTTTCCTCTAGGAAGTGAGAAGACTTAGAAAAATGGCTTCTTAAAGATCCTACAGCTGTAGCACAGAAAGGTATTTTGAGGAAGCGCTCCTATGTGGGAGAGAAACGTGCTGCCAGCAGTGCTTAGAAGGGGTGAAACGTGAGCAGTTGTTTCTGCCTTTTTACAAACATTTGTCTCCCTCTGGAGAAATGGCTGAGGGAGGGATGTGCATCAGCACTTAAGAAACAGATGGCCATCCTAATAGCTGTCCTGGGGATGGGCTGAATTTAGGGCATATGAAAGCTGCAGAGAGGGGCCTGGCAGAGTTCTATTTTGAGCCTAAAATGTAAATGCTAAACTATGTAGTGAATCATAGGCTTTTGGAAGGCCAAGAAAGGCAGTTGAAATCATAGACTTGGAATTAACAAGAACTAGTGGATGCAAGAGGTGCTAGATGGGTCTATTTTTTTTTTTTTTTCCTGGAACAATAAGAATTTAATGGTATAGCCCTTAGTTTTCCTGTTAAAAGGGTGGCATTTTTAACGTGTGTGTTCTTAAGTTTTTCCACCCAAGAAATTGAGATGAAATGTTTCCTAAACTATATAGACATTTTATGAGGTTTAAAGTAATGCAAACAGGACAAAATATCAGTATCATACAGCTGGAGGGTGTTAGAGATTCTAGTACAAATGCCTCTGTCCACATCAAGCCTAGAATACAAAGGTCATTCTGCAAATAGCAGAGCTAGGGCTAAAACTCAAGTTCTTATCTCTCTTAAATTACACAGTTGATTTTGTAAAAGGAGGCAAAGAGGACCAGAAATATACGAAACACCCGTATGGTTATGCATCAGTTTGGAAGGAAGGGTTTGTTCCACCTTTGTGGCCAGTGTCCTGGAGTTAGTGAATTGTACTCGAATAAACACTTTCCTTCAGTAAAGTAAAAGACAATCAAGAAGTGAAGAGAATATAAAGACTGTTAGGCTCTGGACATATATGATCAATGATACGTGGAAGCATGTAAAGAGATGAAGGATGTAGAGTTTGGAACTACACCTGCGTTGGTTCAAGTTTTGGCTCTGTCACTTGCAGCTTTCCTTCCTTTTATTTCCAGATAAAACAAGGATAAACCTGACACTAATCTCATTTGTTGATCCTTAGAGGAGTGAATAGATGTAAAGTATCTGGCACAAAATTAACTGGGACATTTCGAGTGCTCATAAATGTTGATTATTACTCTGTTCTTAATTTTAATAACATCTATAAATAAAAATTTAAAAAGCAAACAAGCAAACAAAAATCCAACGGAGTTGATCTATGTCATGGTAGAGAATTAGGGAATCATAGAGGAGGGACATTTTAACCAGGCAAGGAATTAGAACTTCATGACCTGTTCATGCCTTTCCACTGATTCCTCTCCAGACCTTTGCTTTTCCACGTCTCCACCTCTTCTTCAGACCGTGAGCTCTCCCAGAGTTCCTCATCTCATGGTTTGCTTAAGTCAGGAACACAAGGATCACCTTATATATACCACACGTCTCACCTCCTGTCTGAACACCTTTTGTTTTTTCCCTCAATTTTGTATCCCGCTTTACTCATTTACTTTGATACCTTTAACATGTTTGAATGTTAACAAACTCTTTATAAAATTGAGTTTTAAGACTTGACGATGTACTGTTGGTGGATCTACCGTTATTTATCATCTATTTCCTAACCCTCTTGTGGCAATTTCATGTCCCAGACTTACAACAAATCAACACTCATTCAGTGTTATGTGTCCATTATAACTCATAAAGCTGGGGGGAAACAGGGTGGGAATCTTTTAGCAGCCAGCAGCTGGTGGGCTTTGGGCAAGGCCAAACTCTATCCTAGCGATCACAGTCAGTTACTACAGTCTCGATTTTTCACTACTCTTCCTGTTTATTGTCTGAAGTCCTGTCATTCAGATCTGTTGCTGTTTCTTGGACCTGACTTGCTCCATGTGTATTTTCTCATCAGGTTGTGTTTTGTAGGCTGGTCTTTCTGTAACAGCATTGTTAGTCTTCCTGATTGTTCTCTTGCTCTCTCATCCCTACACTTTCTTGTATTTTTTTTAAATTTTATTTTAATTGGGGAATTCATGAAGGGAAAGCAGTGAGTGTTTGGGGTAGTTATGACAAGGAAACTGCTCTTCGCAAAACACTCCCTGCTCCTTTCCTCTGTTGGAGTATGTTCCCAAAGAGGGATAGACCACTTGGTGTACTGAAAGTACCCTGCGGGTTGCATCATGAAATCATGCAGGAAAATACGGTTTAGCTTTTGGAGGAAGAAAAATGGTAGAAACAAACTAGAAGGTTGGATGCAGGATGAGAGAGGGCTGGGAAGTGGTAAAGGGGTACTTGGAGTTGGGCATTACCAGAAATTTTCTGTCAACATCTCTCTAAAGTGAGCTACCACGGAAAATTCTTTTATAAGACAGATAAGGAAATTGGGTAGAATACAATAGAAGTGGTGGTTTTCCAACTTTTTTCCCTACCTTCAGTTTCTTACTACATTGAAGAACTGTAATGTCTTCTATTTTTTCAAGGATGCATATAAAATTATTAAATGGCTTAGTAACTATGGAACTTACAAATATTTTCAATTTTCAAAACACATAAAACATAAAAAAGGCTTGAGATACAATTGTGGAATCTGAAATATGTGATAGTGGCCCATTCCTATGAAGACAGTATGTTGTTATAACCAAAATGTGCTATGGTATCTGCTAAGCCATTCCTGAATCTGTATAAAAGGAAGGCCCATTCCATAAAATTCCAAAAGAATCCATCAAAACCAAAAAATTAATGCAACCAGTTGTTTCGCATTATATAGGCAAGAAAACCATCTGCTTTTCCAGAGAGTAGTATAAGTGACATCGAAGTCATTATATCTTGGCCTTGAATCATACAATCAGCTACATCATCACCCCTCTGGTCACTTCCTACATGAGGACTTGGCTGATGCTGGAGGTTCCCAGGATCTACATCTTAATCCATCTACCTGTCCCCAAGGACACACTCTAGGTCTGTGGTCCTGGTCTCTCTTGCCCTTTTCATTGACTTGTCTCTTAAATTTGGCAACTGCCACTGCTCTTCGAGAACTACATCTCATTTCTCCCAAGTCAGAGTCTGAACTTGCCCCTCTCGTTTCTATCATCGCAGCTAGGTTCAGTCTGAGCCTGTAACGCTGTTGGGTTGGCGATATATTCCTGTTGTTAAAATTCCTGCTTGTTTCACGCTTGGTGTAAGCCATTCACTGACCTTTCTCATTGAAGCTTCTCCTCTAGTCTCCTTTGTGCCCTGCCACGAACTAGGCACCTACAACCACTTAAAAATAGATATTCTTTTTGGAACATTTTTCTTTTAATTCTTCCTTCTGTCTGGAAAGCTTCCCTGAAGCCATCCCCACAAAAACATTTCTACTTATTGACTGATCAAAGGCCAACCTCCATGAAGCCTTCCTGGCTTCTCTTTAGACGTTCTATTTACATACCCACCCATGAAGGAGTTTCTTCTCCCATACCACAGTGTATGTATCTCTATTAATCAAATTTTCTGAAATGCTGCTTTTTATCACTTTTCTGCTTGTGTTATGGCTATAGGTGTTTCCCTAAACAAGTTATGATTCTGAAAGGCTGAGGCTGTCATTCATTTTTATATTCCCATAAAACCTAACATGGTGCTTTCTAGGCCACTGTTGTTTAGAAAATATCTCTACAATTTAGTAGAGACAAGGAACAAATTAGGGCTGATCAATGAAATTTGATGGTTGATGTTAACGGACATTTATTAGTTGGCAAACAGTGGGTTCATGGATAGGTAAGGGGGGCTGTTTTCTAATGATATTTTAGGATATTGGTTTCAGATGTTTTGAAGCTAGTCTAGTAGAAAGACTTCTATGAATATTGTTGCTTATAATCTAGGCACATGGTTTTAAGATCTAACATCACCCCCTCTTTTTTTCCATATACTATGTATTTGAAAAAATTTCAAATTCTTCCCAAATAGCCTTCTCATCAGTTTTCAAACATAAACGTATTGACAGGAAACAACGTCCTTGTGTTTTTAATTCTTGAATATTAACATTCATAAAATTTACTTGAATATAACTTAATATCTTAGGACACTTTAAGGCTTTGAAACTAGAAATGATTTCCCAGGGGAAAAATGAAGTGGTATTCTCTGTGACTGCTTTTCAAAATCTCGGACCCAGTGAGTTAGTGGATTCTAAACTTGGCAAGCCAATCTCTACTATTCCTAGTGGGAAGTATTTTGGTTTTAACTTCCTTTGGAAAACTCCCAAGCTGGAGGGGAAATAAACATACTTCAAGAATCAAGGCTCCTTTTAGAAATTCAATTTTAAAATATTTTTTTAAGAAATTCTGGCTCTGACCCTTTTTTAATTTTTTTCACCCTATCTTAATCAACATTTCATCCCTCTCTTGTCAGCTGCCAAAACCCAGCCTTTTGCTGGGCTCTTAGGGATATGAAACATTTTGGCAGGCCAAAGGAGAGAATGGGTGGGAGAAGCTCACAAAGAGGGTGAGAAATGATGTTTTCACTTCCTAATATTCTTGGCCAGATTGGTTTTCTGTGTGGGAGGAGAAAACTCTGGAATCATTTCAAGTACTCCACAGAGATTCAGACAAATAGGGCTGGACTCGTTAAATCAACAAATACTTAGCGTGTGCTGGGAGCTTTAGCCTACATAGAACCTTAAAAACTTAGTCCATACTCTTCAAAACGTTAGATACAGTTGTGGAGATAAAATGTTTGCAGTGTTAAATGGCAACAAAATACACATAAATAAAAAAAAAATACACCCTCCGTTTCCAGATGTATGGTGAAGACAGGAAAAGAAGAGGTGAGAGAAGGATGGGATCTTTGTAGACACATGGTCACATGAGGGTCCTCTGTGTTTCCAGAAGGAACTACGGTAGTATAAGACTGTTATCATGGAAGGTGGATATTTGTTTTTTTAAGGGTTACTAATATCGATAACTAGTATTATTTGTCTACCTACTCTGTGTTACAAGTTTGCATATATTCCACTTGGTCTTAACAAGTGTGCCAAGTGGGTATTACATGGTTTTATTAATGTCTTTCATTTCATTGGATAGGGGATATCCTTGGGGACAGGGATGGATTTTGGTCATCTTTCTTTCCTTAGGCTTTGTACAGTGTCTGGCAGATGAAAAAGTACCCAATAATTATTTGTGGTCTACAGATAAACTGAGAATCCAAGGTTAAGTAATTTGCCCAAACTCCCAGTGCCTAGAAGTGGCAAAGCTAGGATTTGCACTTTTCTCTTTGATGGCAAAGCCCGAGGTCAGCTTCAGTGTAATGCTCTTCAGCAGTGAATCTGATTTAAAGAGTTGGAGAGAAACCAGAAGGACATGACAGTTTGGAACATAAGCACGAGAGAGATAATATGGGGATAACGAGCAGGCTCATTTAGCTACGGTAGTTAACAGGCAAACTGGAAAAACAGGTTGGGGCCAGATTCTGTAAAACTTTATATATCAGGCTCAAGTTCTTTTTCTTTCTTTTTTTTTTTTTAGTTCATGGAAAATTACAAAACTTTTCTCATAAAAGAAATAATGATCAAAGCATTTGAGAAAATTCACACAATAGCTGTGCAAAGGAAGTTTGGGAAAGAGAGCTGGAGAGGTAAGGCCTGTGGGGAGACTCTCCCAAAGCTCTAAAAGGGTGAGAGAGATACACAAATTCCTGCCTGTGGATACAGGTCCTGTGTTAGATCGGTGGAAATGGTAGACACATGTATGAAAGAGATAACCTGAAGGAGGGATCTTCAGGTATTCCTTATAAAGTAAGGACACTTAAAAAAGAGTGAAAATTTAAAAACAACTGTATTGTGGGCCTGTGTAACTGGGCCAATGATGGTCCCCTTGGCAAGACAGGATAATAATGATTTTAGTGCACTTCAGTTTTAAGCCTGTTACAATTGAGATCATGAAATGACATGTTCCATGAGAAGGAATGTAGTTATTCCTTCTATAGATACTATAGTTAGGGGTTGGGAGTAGACTAGAGTTAGGGAACAAAGACTGGGCGGAAATAATTGAAACCACCCTAGTGGATGAGGAGAAACTAGGATTGATGTTTGAGAGAAGCTCTCTTCAAACAAACAGAAGAATTCCTTCTTTTTCATTAACATTGGTATTTAAGTATAAAGAATAAGATAGACAAATTTTAACTATACACGTGACTGAAATTTTACAAAGTGATATACTCATGTAACACACAAAGATCATGATCTAGAGTATTAACACTGTCCTGGAAGCTTCTCTCATAATAATCCTCTTAAAAAAAAAAAAAAGGCTGTTTATTCTGATCTCTATCAGTAGGGATATTTTAGAACCTTGAATAATTGAAACCATACAGTGTGGTATGTACTCTTTTGTGTTTGGCTGCTTTTGCTTAACATTATAGATGTGAGATGTATCTTTTTAAATTTGACCCATGGGCTATTCTGAAATGTATTGCTTAATTTTAACAAATCTGGAAGATTTCTAGTTTTCTTTCTGTTACTGATTTTAGCTTAATCCCGCTGAAGTCAGTAAACATTCTTGGTATCATTTCAGTCCTTTGAAATTTGTTAAGACTTGCTTTATGGTCTAGCAAATTTTCTATTTTGGTAAATGTTCCATCACATTAAAAAAGAATATGTATAAGAATGTGTACTCTGAAATGTTGAGTACAGTGTCCAATAAATGTCAATTTAGTTTGTTAGTCATAGTGTTCAACTCTTCTACATTTTAATGCTTTTTTGTCTGTTTGTTCTCTCAATTACTGAGAGAAGTATGTTACATTTTCCCATTATTATCATAAATTTGTTTTGTTCTTCTGTTCAGTCTCTTCTTTCTTTATAGATCTTGAAGCTTTCTTATTAGCTACAGATGAATTTAGCTTGTATTCTTCTGTCAAAAGGAGATTTTTGTCACTCTGAAGTGCATCTACTTATCTCTACTACCATTTCCTTCCTTAAAGTCTACTTTTTGGGGGAAAGTTTATTTATTCACTCTAGGGAGAGAGAGTGAGAAAGACAGAGAGCACACTTGAGCGGGGGCAGGGGCAGAGGGAAAGAACCTCCAAACGGACTCCTCGCTGAACGTAGAGCCAGACATGGAACTTGATTCCACGACTCTGAGATCACGACCTGAGCCAAAACCAGGAGTCGGATGCTTAACTGACAGCCTCCCAGGCATCCTGTAGTCTCCTTTGTTTAGTAACTTTATGGCTCTATAATTTTATTTTGTTTGGTATATTTGTGATAGTTTTTACCTATTCCATTTTCAATTTTTCTATATCTTTATCCATAAGGACCTATATTGGTATATGTTAGACATGTATTTTATGTATCATAGTCATATTATGGAAGCCAAAGTTTAAGGATGAGGAACAAGGAGGGCTAGGAAATAGAGGAATGATCAGACATGAAGGAGTAGAATAAGGCCAGCGAGGGATTAGAAAAACTAAGATGAATTTCAAGCCGGATGGAAAAGCCAGACGGCCCTGTTACTGTTTTAACAGAAGCATGTGTCAAGTACCATAGAGACGTGAAGGCAAATAGAGATTATGAAACATTATTAGATCTGATAGTTATATATTCATTAAAGATTTTTTGTTCTACCTTACAGTAGATAAAACGAAGCAGGCTTAAAGAGGTAATGCCAACAAAATGTGAGCAACAGATTTAGACATATTATGTATTAAATTTGGCTGGGGGAAGAGTAATGCTGTGAAAACATTCTTCCAGCCGTAGATTCAATATGGTCGCATCTTCTGGCCTTTCCAATAAATTGTTCAAGCATCCACCTATCGTAATAGCAGACACTAGTGTCTCCTTCCCAAGGCTTTGCGTTCCACTTTAATTACACAGAAATCTTGGGTTGACACAATCCGATGCAGGGCGTCAGGCTACTGGCATTCCTGAGCAGGATGGACACTGTCTACCGCCAGTGTTCTCTCTGACCTACAGGGCGCAGGGTGGAATCCAAGTCTCGAACAGTTGGACCCTCAGAGCAGGTTTGCTGGTGGGTGGTCCTTTGCTGGTCCATTGCTGTTCCTCTATCTTCCTCTTTCCCCAAAGATGAAACAGTTTTCTATTTTAAAGCTTCAGAACACAAAGTGTATGGTTAAATAAATTATGATTCAGTCAACCAGAGGAAATGCTTGCACCATAAAGAAAGCGAGAATGAGCCACCTGACCACATGGGGAGACGTCGAAGACAAGTTGGTACTGAAATAAAGGGAAGGGCACATCAGTGGGTATAGAATATTGTACTTTCCCTGGACAGGATGACTATTTGCCCACTTTCTCTCTTTCTCTCTCTTTTTTAAAGAAAGATTTATTTATTCATTTTAGAGACAGAGAAAGTGCATGTGCAAGCAGGGAGGGGACCGAGGGAGAGGCAGAGGGAAAGTCTGCTCCCTGCTGAGTGCAGAGCCCTAAGTGGGGCTCCTTCCCTGAGACCATGACTGAGTGGAAATCTTGGATGCTCAGCTCAACCGAATGAGTCACCCTGGCGCCCCTTTGACTCACTTTCAAAAGGAGATTTCTCTCCAATGACTTCAAATGCTTTCTCCTCCCCGTCTAAGAGCGATTCTCTAAGTGATTGTAACATACGTGCACACATTCTCAGGAGGAAAAGACCATCTTTGGCCATCTCACATTGCTATTCTGATAGCAATGTTAGATTCAGAAGAGAGAAATACAGATTGCCTCTTGTTATTTGTGCTTCTGTACTAGCTAGGCAGCTACGTTGTGCAATTATTTTCACAGCTATGTTAGCCTTTGCTTACTAGCATGTGGCTTAAGAGTATGGAATGCATGTAAAATGTTAAAAGGATAATTAAGGAGGTTTTTGGAAATAGGGGAGTTAGTTTGGAAAGGAGGGAGAGACTCTTCTTCATCTGAAACAAAAAGTAAAGAGGAATCACTTAGACTAATATTTAAAGAACATTGGATTGGTGCTGGGGGGTGCTAGGTGAGGGGTGGGGGGAGGGGCATAGGAGGCATGGGAAATTAAGTGGATGGTATTAATTTTTTTAATAGAAGGTCACTACCAAAGCATTTGATCGTGATTTTCATCTTGACAGTAGCATATAAAAAGATCAAGTGATATGCATGTCTAGACAATAACTTTATTACTATATAAAAAAATAGAACTCATTGCTCCCAATTCTAAGTTTTTATTATAGAAGTTTTCAGAAAAATATAAAATTAGAGGGAACAGAACAGAACAGAAACTCCACTAATCCATAACTTAGCTTCAACAATTATGAATACAAAGCCAACCTTGTTTCATCTAGGCCTTACGCACTTTAAGGATTATTTTGTAGCTGATTCCAGACATCACATTATTTTATCTGTAAATAATTTGCTATGAGATAAAAGAAAAACTTAAAAGCCGAAGGGGATACATATAACTCTGTAACCACACATTTAAAAATCTGGATTTAACAGATGAACTCTATCCAAATACAAGTGATCAAAAACTGATCTAGGAAAATAAGGAAAGAATCAAATAAGACAATTGCCATGGAAGACATGGGAAAGATGACAAAATATCATGAAAAATTTTACCAAGATCAGATGGCTTTAACACTGAATTTTTCCAGTAAAATTAAATTTAAAAACCATTTATTTCCAGGGTTACTTAAACTCCTCCAGGCCATAGAAGATGTTGGAAATTTACCTACTAAATTTAATGTCAAGACATTGATGACAAAAATATAAATATGTGATTTAAGTATAGAAAAGAAAGTGATGAAAAATTTGCTGATGGTCAAACAGCCAAAATATTACATTTAAAAATTTTAGAACTTATGCAAAAAATTGAGAAGGGGCAAAGGTGCAATAGAAGTATACAAAAATCGGGCGCATGGGTGGCTCGCTCAGTGGGTTAAGCCTCTGCCTTCAGCTCAGGTCATGATCTCAGTGTCCTGGGATCGAGTCCCTCATCGGGCTCTCTGCTTGGCAGGGAGCCTGCTTCCTCCTCTCTCTCTCTCTGCTTGCCTCTCTGCCTACTTGTGATCTCTCTCTGTCAAATAGATAAATAAAATCTTAAAAAAAAAAGAAGTATACAAAAATCAACATGTTCTCTTCTAGCAGTAAATATCAGAAGTAGGATATTAAAAAGAATTCCATTAAAATATTGAGAGAAATGAAAATATTTATAATAAAATTCATAAGAAAACACAGGATATAGATGAAAAACAATGAAATATAATTGCTTTATGAAGGACATAAAGTAAATGGAAATAAAATAAATCCATTCTTGGATAGAAAGATAATTATCATAACCAAACAAATGGACAAGTAGAAAAAAATACAATCTAATAGAAGAAAAGGCAAGGAATATAAACAGAAATGTCTTAGGTGAGTAAATTCCATCACTGAGATATTCAAAAGGCTCACCTTGTTTGCTAAGTAAGGAAACACAAATCAACAAAGAGATATCTCTTCACCTTCAATAGACTGACAAATGTGAGAAAGGAGAATCTGCAGCGTGGGATGGCGAGAAAGGGATACTCTCAGGAAATGCTGATAGATGTCTGAATTGTTACAGCATAATGGACAATCTCCCTGGCCAGGAATCTCCTAAAATTAGAAGCACACATTCTCTTCATTTCCTCAATTTTACTCCTGTGCATCAAACACCTAGAAATAAAAGAAATAAAAAGATCAGTGCCTATGATACAGGAGTGGGATGTTTCTTATGAAGTTGCTGGAAATGGCAAAGAGCTGGAGAAAAGTGGATGCCCAGCCATAGGGAAATGTATAAATGTGGGTTTATGAAATGTGTATGTATACAGAAACATAGAGCCCATTTTTGTAAAATCGGAAGTGTATTTTCCATTGAAGATCATATTATTACACAGAAGAGTAGAAGATACTAAGTTGCTAAGATGGGATAACTCAGAGGAACAGGAGACTAGATGGATATAAAATGGAGGAAAGAAGGGAACATGAAAAAAATGTAAAAAATAAGGCTGCAAGTGTGCTCAAATGCTCAGACAGTTAGGCGTCTGCCTTCAGCTCAGGTCATGGTCCCAGGGTCCTGGGATTGTGCCCCGTGTTGGCTTCCTGCTCAGTGGAGAGTCTGTTTCTTCTCCCTCTCCCTCTGTGATCTCTCTTGCTTTCATTCTCTCTCGAATGAATTAAAAAAAAAAAAAAAAGACCTCATTATGGCCCCACCCTCTATGTAAATACCTTATTTATGCATTTATCTAAAAATATATTAAATATGCACAATTTTTCAAAATTAAAAGCATAAATTTCCTGCTAAACTTGGAGTTGAGCACTAAGATTATAATACAAGGTAGAAATTGAACATACTAGATAAACTTGTTAATTTCAATCGACAGACCATTTTCCTGTTGGATCATCAAAAGTTCTCATTAACAATTATATTTTGGAATATCTATTTTCTGAGTGGGCTATTAGGGGTTTGGTTTGTCATGTGCATTTCCTTCCATGGGGTTTTTATATGGAGAACTGCATACAAGGATTACCAATCAAATCAATAACAAGGTGTCAAAATATTAGCTAGGGCAAGAACCAAAAAACCATCCAGTGATGGACTTTTTGGCTAAAGAGAATGTGGTTTCGGCCTGGGGATAAAGTGAAGTGTTTTTCCTCCTGCATTGTATCTAACTCTTAGAAGAGAAAATGCTGAGGGTTGCATCTTGGAGGAGTGGCTTGGGACTCTGCAGGCAGAGCAGGGTTTGGGGTCCTGTTGGAACAAGCCCACAGGCTAGTCTTATGTCTACTCTCCTGGAGTGGAAGGAGCATGACTGGAGAAAGTGTAGTCCAGATTCGCTAACCACTTGGAACAGGAAGCAGTAGAAGATGAAAGAGCCCACCCCTCGCCCAGGGGTAAGAAAGGGGAAATGCCTGTACTAATTCTTGTTTTTGAGCTACTTCAAGCCTCTGACAGTAAAACAGCACTCATAAATGTCAAGCTCTAGATAATGAGTTGTTCTTCCTCTTTTCTGGAGGATCAGAGGGAGAAGCCAGAGACATTCAGTCTAAGGCTCTTCAAGGGGGAGGATCAAGGAGAGATACCCCTTCCCCTGCAGGCTTCCTGCCACTTGAAAAGTTGTCCCCTAAGGTCAATAACAATGCACTCCCCATTTCATAAGGATGATGACCATGGGAGGGTAGGATTTGCACAATTTTCAAAATGCCATCAGATAAAAAGGAAAATTCATTTTCCACCTTTTCCTAAAATGCTTGATTTTGATCATACCAAACAAAAGAGCGAGGAACTTGAAGAACGACTCTGGAATACGGCCAGCCACCCTTAACTTGCAAGTTGTATTTCATTATCCCGTGGCCATAAGATTCTCCTTACATTCTTGCGAGAGTTACAGGCAAAGCTTGGGCATTATTGTTGTCTAAATTGTATAATTAGAAAAGATGGTTGTACTGAGCTAATTGTTTCTGTTAACAACTCGGAATGAGCTTAAAAGTAATTTGAGTTGTTGTTTGCTTGGAAATAGCATTCAGACAGCTCGAGGGATTGGGTCTTGAAATCCTCTGAGCTTGCAGAAGCGCGTAGTAACACGGGTGAAGATACAGATCAGTAAATACGTGCAGTTGCCCCCCAACACTTTCGAGACTGCTGTGCCGCTGTTGTTCCCCTGAGTCCTGGCATGCAAATACACACGTAAATATTTACCTCGTGCTAACCCGGCTTCTAGAACAGTTCTCAGTTCCAGTGACTGACAAATTAGCAAGTCTCTGTGACGATGCTCCTAAAGGGTAAGTCAATGGCCCAATGCAGTCTACCTTCCTGATTGTGGAAGAGCAAAACGTGGTTAGCGGACACTATGTGGGGCTCTCTGTGTCTGCTACCATCCGGGCACCAAGCTCCCCAACCTGTGAGTTGATACATGTTTTTCCTGTGTCTCTTCCCGCCTTTCTGTGTGAACCGCCAGTCTGTGGATCAGATCAGATCTTTGCCGTCCCTTGCTCGGACTGTGACAGGAAGCCACATGGTGGTTTGCACACCCAGTTTTGTCTGTCTCACTATCCGCCACTGTTTTTTAACCCACCCCTCTGACACTGTCACTTCTTCAGTATAACTCAGTGATTTAATGCTCAACAAAACTCAAAAAGATATTTGTAACTTTAGAATCTGAGCTCCTCAAGACTGGAGCCTACTGTCTCCCTGGAGGGACTGGTGTTTACTTTTTTTTTCTTTTGTTGTTTGTATTTTTAATTGAGTTGTAAGACTCCTTTATATATCCTGGGTGTAAGTTCCATATCAGATACACACTTTGCAAATATTTTTTCCCCCCATCTGTGGTTTGCCTTTTTATTTTCAAGGTGGTTTTTTAAAAATAAATAAATAAATTTATTTATTTATTTTTTTATTATTGACATATAATGTATTATTTGTTTCAGGGGTACAGGTCTGTAAATCATCAGTCTTATACAGTTCACAGCACTCACATAGCACATACCCTCCCCAAAGCCCATCACTAAGCCATCCCATCACTCCACCGCCCTCCCCTCCAGCAACCTTCAGTTTGTTTCCTGAGACTAAAAGTCTCTTATGGTTTATCTCTGTCTCTGGCTTCATCTTGTTTCATTTTTCCCTCCCTTCCCCTATGATCCTTTGTCTTGTTGATCAAACTCATCATATCAGAGAGATCATATGATAATTACCTTTCTGTGATTGACTTATTTTGCTCTAAATAATACCTTCTAGTTCCATCCATGTCGTCACAAATGGCACAACTTCATTTTTGATGGCTGCATAGTATTCCATTGTGTGTATGTATGTGTGTGTGTGTGTATATACCACATCTTCTTTATCCATTCATCTGTTGATGGACACCTAGGTTTTTTCCATAGCTTGGCTATCATGGACATTGCTGCTATAAATATCTGGGTGCATGTGCCCCTTCAGTTCCCTACATTTGTATCTTTGGGGTAAATAGTAGTAGTGCAATTCCTGGGTCATAGGGTAGCTCTATTTTCAAATTTTTGAGAAACCTCCATGCTGTTTTCCAGAGTGGTTGCACCAGCTTGCATTCCCACCAACAGTGTAGGAGGGTTCCCCTTTCTCTGCATCCTCGCCAGCACCTGGGACTGGTGTTTTCTGTTTCCTCACTTCCTAAATCCTATAGAGTCTGAGTGTTATTTTTTTTTTTACCATCTCCTTTGCATCACCAGGGAGCAGTAAGTTGCCCCGCACCTCAGGGTGAGTCTCCTGATCTGGGACTCTCCAACAGATTTCTCCAGGTGTCCTGCTTGAGTTCATTTTGTTTTCTTCTTATTTTTTGCTACAAAAAAAGATATGTATTTGGAGATTGAAGGGTCAGACAAAATCCTTCCTGCAATATTTGGATATGCCACAAATTAATTTTATTTAGAGGTATCGATTATTTAATTCTACTCTAAGATTGGATTGCAAAGGAACGAGAAATGTTTTCATTTAAGTGGATGCTAAATTTCTCAAATAATAGGATCTGTGATATTTTCACTGACTTTTGCCGTAATCACTAGTGCCATCATGATGATGAGGGTGTTTTATTTCCATCAATAGTTAGAACTATTTGAAAATCGGTTTAATTTTTTAAAAGTTTTATTTTCATTAAAATACTTTTTCATTAATCAACTGATTTTTGGACTATTGTCAGGCCTTGGGTTTCTGGATACATTCTATAATTAACGTAAACTCAAGGAACCTTGTTTTGTTTTGTTTTGTTTTCTAATGACCCAAAATTAAGTTGCTTTTAGTCACAGGATTTCTGTAAATACAAACTTATGTCAGAAGAGGACTTTTATTTACTTTTTGATTCAACTCAGCCTGTTTATTTAATCTGCAGTGTTTCAGCTTACTGGCTGTTCTAGAAACTTGGAGTGTGTTCTCATGATGGCTGAGTAAGTTGATGGCTTTGATCTGAATAGTAAAGGCTCAGAGGAAAGGCATTTTTTTTCCCCTCCAAATTTGCCTTTTGAATTTCTTTTCTGTTAGGAAAGTATTCTTGTTTGGCTGTACGTCACTCTCATTTAGTTTAGATTTCCTATATTTGGAAAATTAAAGTCCCCCCCCGCCCCCCCCAATTTGTGATGGTGTTTGGTGCTTTCAAAAGGAAAAGGCAGACTCATTCCGGGCACTGGCAGATATCTGTGTTGTTGATTTTGTCTTCCTCCTGGACATCCTGAGGGAAACACAAAAGATGACATTGATATTAATCTGTTAGAGAGGTCACAGAATTACCATGCATGAATCATCGAGTTTAATTTTTCAGAATGTCTAACTGGAGAAAGATGACCTGTGTTCATATCCTCAGTAGGCAAGGTTGATCTGTACGGTCTGTCCCTCCCCTTCTTGGGCACTCTGCATTTACTCAATTTATATTTTCGCATCTCTTAGTCATAACCAGCTTCTGTCCATCCTCCCTGTGCTTTGGATGGAGACCTCTACTTTTGTTATCATCCCAATGGTGACTTTTATCTCAGTTTGCACTCATTGATGACATTTATGCTTGTGCATCTGAATTCCTAGGTGCTGGGCACACCTGTCCCTAAGGCTGATCTAGCTGGTCATTATGCGCTCAGATCACGACTGCATGCAAGGACTGCTTCCCTGCACTCCTTCAAAATACGATTCTTGGAGCCCTGGCTTTCAAGCATGTTCTCTGGCAAAAAGAAAGAAAGAAATACATGACCCACTCTGGAGACTTGATCTTTTCTGATGGGATCGAATGGCGAGGATTTTAAATAAGTAAGATCTTTTTAGATTTTCAGCCAGTTGTCAGTCATGACCTGAGAGTTTCATGGTCTGCTTTCATAAAAATCAGGTTCTTTATAAGCTAAAACCAAAATTACATTTAATGTTTTAAAAATTACAGAATCAAAAAAAATAAAAAATAAAAATTATAGAATCAAGTATCAGAACCTCAGTGTTGGGAGGGACCAGAAGTTAACTGATCCCTTGTATGTACAAATATCCTCTCCTTGAACATCTCTCAAGATGGGAAACTCACTCCATCCTGACTGAGGCAGCTTATGTTGCATTTGGACAGATCTGAGAGAAATTTCTTCCTCTTATTCAACTGCTATTTGTCTCCCTGAGCTTTTCCTTGCTTGGCCCTGGTTCTGCTTCCGAGCCAACCCAAGCCTCCCCTTGTGACTGTAGAAAGCTGTCACACATTTTTTCAGCAGCCTTTCTTTCAGGGGTCGCAACACCAATTCCTCCCAACATTCTGCCTCTGATTTGACCTTAAGTCCTCTCATATCCTGGCTGGTCAGTTCTTTTAGCTTGTCTCTAATTTGACTGAAATGTGTTGTCCAGACCCAAAGATGAGGTCTGGTCCCTGAGCTCTTTCTTGGGGCTTTTGATATTACAACCTAAAAATGAGTTCAACTTTAAGTGTGTGTGGGCATTTCATACCATGAGTTCATACCGAAAGGGTGACGCCAAATCCGGCATTTTAAAAGAGAACCTGCTAAGTTAATTTCTGCTCCATTGCACAGAGATATGCCCTCAGCTTCAGTGTATTGTGTTCATCCATATTATATTCTACCTTCTTAGAGAGAACCATTATCTAAATAGTTTGAATTCTAAATCTAAAATCCAACATATTCCTTGTCTGTTTTGATCTCATTCCCCTCTATGCTTTGTGAATTGGCCTTCTGTAGCGTCATTAAAGGGAGTGATGAAAATGGGCCAGCTGGGCACAAGAGACCCCTGTGAATTGCACCTAGAAATCTCCTTTTAGGTTGATGCCCATTTTATAGTTGTCCAATCAGCTACAAATCCACCTGAACATACCATCCGATTTTCCACCTGTTCCTACAGGATATGATGAAACATCTCAACAAAACCCTTGATGAAAAATCCATAGACTACATTTCTTTGTCAAAGAGGAAAATAAAAATAATTCTTTATAACTGATCTTCAGTAAATCTGTAATGCATTTAGTTATCACTTCTGTCTTGTCCATTGTTTGGAAACCACCGTTCAAATAATCTGTCCTGGAACCTTGATGTACAAAGCTACCATTTCTAAATTATCTCCTCTTTTGGAAAAAAAAAAAAGAAAAGAAAAGAAAACCAGAATGAATTCCTCACAACCAACTTTTCTGCATCTTTCTATACTTTGCAATTGTTAAATGATCATATTTCATTTTCAAACTGTCTGTTACCCTTGATGGGCTTTTCCTTAACAATTAATTAATTAATTAATCAGGTGTCATTAGGTAATTGTGTAAGTTCCTCTAGGGCAGAGGTTGCATTCCCCGGGGCTTAGCCATGTCTTGCCACAAAGCATATTTTGTCATATTGAACAAATGATTCTTTCCTTATCTTGACTTAGAAAAGATGAATCAACATGTTTCAGTCCGATGGGCATTTTACTCGTTAAAATTGGCTGAGTCACAGAAAACACAAAATCTCAGCTCCTTCAACAGAATAGAGGGAAACATGGTCCTGAGTGAGCAGGGAACCAGCTCTCTTCTTTCTACTCTACCTTTTTAATACTTGGTTTTCAGTCTTCAGGTTTCAACACGCTGCTGGAGCTCCGTCCATCACTTCCATCTCTCAGGCAGCCGGGAGCATGGGGGGGAGGGCAAGGTGACTGACTGCTGAGACAGCACTTGTAGAACAGCATGTTGATCCCTGTTTGCCAGAACTCCGTCAGATGGCCACACATAGCTTTAAGGAGGGCTGAAAATACCATCTTCAACCAGGTGCATCACAGCTCAATGGAAGTTGACCTGTTTCCTTTAGGAGATGAGAACAGTTTTTGGGTGGCGATGAGCCATTTCTGCTAAAACCCAAAGAGAAAACAAGGGATGTAGGAGTTCGGGAGTTCTCTCTTTATGTCCCTCCAAAACATATTTATCTTAAGGAAGTCTAGTATTTCCGACAATGTTTTTCCTTCAGACATCAGTAATCAATCCATTTTACTGACCGCAGGAGCATGTAGACATTTTGTATCTTGAGATTCAGCCTTCTCAACAAGCTTTTCTGTTTGTTTTTGTTCCCGTTTCTGTGTGTCCCTACTGGATTCTTCAGCTTCCTCCTCCCTCTGGTCCTCTTTCGAGATCTTGAGTTGCTCAATCAGACTAGCATTTTTGCTGCCTCTCCAACCGTGTTGAGTCACATTCTCTTCCATGTGCGAGGTCATGGAGTTATGATTCTTTTCCTCCTCATTTTTGAAAAGTTATATCCCTTAGGTTTTCAGGAGAGTGTATCAAGCAGGAAGCATTCATCTCTTCCTGCCGGCTTCGTGCCCTGTTTTCAGTCAATGTGATTCAGCCTAAGCTTCCACCCCCGTGTGTAAGGGTTAGGCACGTGACCCTTGTCTAGTTAGTAAGTATATCCTTCCTTCTCGTTCACAGAGATTGCTGCAGGGATCGACACGTGACCCAGGCGACGTGTTCTACTGAGCACAGTGCAAGGGTCCCCATCTCTCTTTCTGGGATTCTTAGGGCCGCCATCACACGGAGAGAAAGGCTGTCTGAGAATAAAGCCAACACAGAGGAAAACTAAGCAGAGAGAGGGATTAAGTGAGTATTGAGGACAGGAATCTACCCTAGTTCTGGTGCTCCTGAACTTGGGTGTTATGGAAGCCAATAAAGATCCATTTCCCTGTTAAGCCAGTCTGAGTTGAATTGATGCAACTTGTACTGAAAGGAGTCCTCATCAGTTCAATTTGGTAGTTTCTGGGTTCTCATTCGTTCCACCTGCCAACTGCTTTGTCCTGATTTGTTAGATAAAAGGTACCAGTTTTATTTGCTACAAATGACCCTACATGTGCTAGTTGAGTTATATAAAGTGGGTGTGAAATAATGACCTGGTGCAACCTCTAATCTGTCAGTGTCCATGTAATGGTGCTTCTGAGTAATCATCAGGTTCCGTGTTTATATGAAATAAAAGAGGGGGTTTCAGCTTGGACTCAATCTCATTCAGTCTCTGCTCACTCTTCTTATCTCAGCACGTAAGGAACACAGATGTGGCCAGAAATCTGACTGTGTACCAGAGAGGGGAAAGGAGAACAAGGTACCAATAAATGCATTGCAAAGAATGAATGGGAGTAGGCATCTTTCATTACATTCTGAAGGCACTTAAAACCTCTTTAGGGATCAGTTAATGATGTCTCTGTTATTGAGAACTTGAACTTGGAACAACGATGGAAAGCAACTATGAATTTCTCCAGGATTGGTTAGGGTCTTGATATGATTAAGCAGCCATTTCAGTCTAAAACAGCAAGGGACCCAGGGGAAGGGAAGCAAAACCAACATTTGTTGAGGGTCAGTTATGCCTTAGGCATGGTCCAGGTTCCTTTCATGAAGAAATCGGTACTAAAAAGAAAGAAGGCAGAAGCATTTTCCAAGTGCCTGGTATGTGGGAAATACTCAATTAATTATAGCAGCTGTGGTGATGGTGGGAGTGATGAAGATGTACGGACACCTGGGTACGGTACCTCTTCCCACAGCGCTGAGCTTGGGGCTCTTGTCCCCTGAATGACAGAGCAGGCGCACAGTGTGCCTTCTGCTCCTGAGCAAAGTGAAATCACTTATCATTGTCCTCGGGGGGTACATATTAAAATGCAGATTCCTAAGTCCGTAACACTACTGAATCAGAATCCTTAAAGGTAGAGCCTTGGCTGACTCTATTTTCAAGAAGCTCCCTAAGAGGTTCTTGATACTCATTAAAATGTGAGGTTCTTGGCCTCAGGGGTGACACCGGGAAGGGAACGGGGAGGGGTAATATTAATTAGTATTAATCATAACTAATATTTAGAGTTGGTCTTTCACTGACGCTTACATTTGTAAATTCTCCAAACTAATTTAACATCACCAGACGGTAATTTCCAAACAATTAATCTTTCGAGTATGACAGATTTTCTGCAGTAAAGTGAAACCTCTATTCACCGAACAGTCGTAACTGCGGAGCAAACATACTTTCTTTTTAGTGTATGCCAAAGTCTCAGTTAAAGATTATATATACCAATTTTAATTGCTTATTCGTCTCCTTTCTCTTCTCTTTCTTCCTTACCTTTCCCTCTCCCCTTCTCTGCTTTTCTTTCCTGCTGTCCTTTCTTTCCCTGTAATTTTTTCCTTGGGATGTAGTGCTTCATTGTCATCAGCAGAGGGCACTATTCTGCAGCAAGTTGGAGCTCCAGAATCCAAAACCTATTTGGGGCTTGTATTAAAGAAGTCACAATAAAACAAGCTCATAAATGTTGTTACATACATCAGTGCTTACTACATTTTAATTATGGTGATTTACATGAACCTGTCATGATGACATGGTTCATGAAACAATCTCCGTTTTAATAGCTGTGCCTAATGATGTTCCCTTTCCTTTATGAGAATTTAATTCTCTCTTTTCAACTCCTCAACTCTTGAATATGATACTCTTTTAAATAACACAAACTCTACTCAAGCCAATGGTCAATGAGGCTGTAGCTTCTTCTGAAAACTCTGTTTTATTGTTCTCTTCTGTGTAATTGTTTAGTTTAATTTGATAAACATGTCAGTTTTCCCAGGATAATTAGGTGGATAAACAGAATGTTCAAAAAGAAATGGAGCCAATTAGACTCTTTATCAGAGACTTATACAAAAAAGGCTTTACAGATGAACAGACTTTTCCTTAGAGATTTGATCCTAAATTAGAGTTCCTGGAATTTTACAAGGGACAAAGGAGGCAGCTTTCTTAAATATAATGGAGTTTCAATTATCTGAAGAAGAGAGCAGATAAAAAAGAGAAACTCCTGCTGGCTTCAGAATTAACTCTTGGCTGGTAAATGCTGAGGGGCATGCCTTCAGTCAGAGCATAATTTTATCCCCATCCAATTACAACCACTTTTATTTTGTTTTATTTATTTATTTGTATTGATTTTTTTAAAAGGTTTACCCATTTGAGAGAGAGGGAGGACAAGTGAGCATGAGTGGTGGTGGGGGGAGGGGCGGAGCCAGAGGGAAAGGGAAAATCCTCAGACTCCCCCACTGAGCTGGGAGCCCAGCAGAGGGGGAGGGGCTGCGGATCAATCCCCAGGACCTTAAAATCATGACCTGAGCCAAAACAGAGAGCCAACTGCCCAATCCCAACGGACTGAGCCACCCAGGTGCCCTTCAACCACTTTTAAACAGGTTGGGCGACTGGAAGAGATTTCTCTGTGGCTGTGGGTACACAGCACTAGCTGAAAATAGACAGGTATCCAACATTTGTTTATGCTGTAAATATGTCGGCATGCATGTGGTGGAGACTTATTTATTGTGCAGACTGAACGTTTCACAAGTGTTTGGCCTGACAGTAACAGTCCATTAATACATCAGTTGCTTTTGTGTGTGTGTGTGTGTGGAACTTAAGTAAACAACATAGCATTTTATTCTAATTACTTTTGATCCTTGAAAATAGACTCCTCTTTGAAGTGTAATATCTGATCTTTTGTATCCAGGTTTTATTTCATGTTTTCTGCTTCTCTCTGAAGATTATTTGGTCACTAATTGAGTGATAATGTTCCTATGATTCAAGACTTGGTCCTATTAGTACAGAATCAAGGAACATGTTTGTTTCTACTTGAAAATCTTTATAATGTAATTCAGTGAATAAAATATGTGGTAATATGTTTTTCTTCATCACTTCTTACCACATCGTTCATGGTTTTCGTAGTTATTCTCTGAATTCTGGAAAGTTGCTCAAAATGAAAAATCTTCAGAGTAAAGAAAATATGTTTCTAAATTTAAGGATAGCCCACCATGATTACTCCTACATTTTCACACTTTAAACTTGAGTACACCCTTTAGGTTTCTTGATTTTTTTTTTCCTAAAGATTTTATTTATTTATTTATATTTTTATTATTATTATTTTTTAAAGATTTTATTTATTTGACAGAGAGAGAGACAGTGAGAGCAGGAACACAAGCAGGGGGAGTGGGAGAAGGAGAAACAGGCTTCCCAACGAACAGGGAGCCCGATGCGGGGCTCGATCCCAGGATGCTGGGATCATGACCTGAGCCGAAGGCAGACACTGAACGACTGAGCCACCCAGGCACCCCTATTTATTTATTTTAGAGTGAGAGAGTGCATGTGAGCCTGTGAAGGGGCAGAGGGAGAGCATCTCAAGCAGACTCGGCTCTGTCTGCAAAGTCCCAGGCAGGGCTCAATCCCACGACCTGAGATCATGACCTGAGCCCAAACCAAGAGCCTGACACTTGACAGACTGAGCCACCCAGGTGCTGCAGATTTGTTGACTCTTGAAAGCTTCATTTGGGGTGATACTAGAACATCTTCTAGAAAGCAGCCCTTTTCATCCCATAATAACTGCATCTGTTTTTTTGTACACTCCTCTCAGGTTTCCTTCATTTGGCTCCTAGTCTTGTCTAGATTTCTATATGGCTTTTTCCTTTGCTTGTCCCACACTCTCAGTATAATACTAACGTCCTTGTTTCCTATTGGTCACAGTATCTACTATCACTGATAACCTCAGAACTTGGCATCTCTCGAGAACCACATCTCGAGTGGCTGGTTCAAGCCACTGAAACTCTGAGAGATTAACTGAGTGGGCAGTTAAGACATTAAGTTGTCATTGGATAAGAAGGAGTTAATCAGTGACTCGTATACAAGGCTTTTGTTTCTATTCGTGGAGAGAACTTTAAGGGATAAAAATGTCGGGGCAAGAGCTAGAGCATATTAAAAAATGTCAGTTGAAGTTAGTTGCCAATTGTCTGAGAACCCTCATGTCTGAGGCGAGTGTGTGTTGGTGATAATGATCCTCTGAAGAAAAAGAGGTGGCTGCTTCTCTCCAAATGGTTTTCTCCCAGTTTTATCTATCTAGACATCCAAACCTACCTTCAGCATTACAGCCCTGACCTAGTATTTGGAGACACATTTTTCAAAGAGACCCAAAGTATTTCGATGTTTGTACAAGAACATTTAAAATTCAGGTGTGTGGGGCTTTTCCTCTTGAGATAAAACTGCTCTATTTTATTTTATTTTTTAAAGATTTATTTATTCATTTATTTGACAGAGAGAGATCACAAGTAGGCAGAGAGGCAGGCAAAGAGATAGAGGGAGGGAAGCAGGCTTCCCGCTGCGCAGAGAGCCCGATGCGGGACTCAATCCCAAGACCCTGAGATCATGACCTGAGCCGAAGGCAGAGGCTTAACCCACTGAGCCACCCAGGTGCCCCTAAAACTGCTGTATTTTAAACAGAAATTTGAAAATAGGGTGATTTTTAGTTTAGTTTTTTGTTGTTGTTGTTATCTTCCTGAGTAACAAAACCAAGAAGAAAATCCAAAATATCAAGAAATATTGAAAAGCTTGAAATACAGAACAATCACCCAAACCAACCGTCTTGAAATGACCATCATTAACATTAGATGAGAATCATTCCAAACATTTCTCTGTGCGTATATGTATCTACATATGTATATAGAGATAGTTATAGCTATAGGTACAAATGAGTGAGTAGACGGGCAGAACTATAAAAATGTGATCTTACTATAATGCTGTTTTAAAATAATTTGCATTACTGTTTTTATACTTTAGTAGAAGAAAAAAATGAAGTGTAACTGAAAAAAAAAAAAAACTACACTCCAGATAAAATTTTTTTTTCCACCATAAAAGACACTAAGCTCTAAAAAATCTTTAGATTATTTAAAAAAAAACACATTTTAAGAAATCTATGGAAGAAACTTCAATCTAAACTGGCAATTTATTCTAACCCCGAGATAGATTAACTGATCTTACATTTTTCTTTTATTCTGTGCTCTTGAAATAAATTCTTAACCACATATGAATTAATATGATCCTATTCATTTATGAAAGAGAGTACTAGTTACTTTACAGAAAAGGGAAGACCGATTTTGCCAGCATTATGAACACGTGCCTAGGTGAGCAGAATATTTTAGAACCTATTGGATAGGAGTGAACAGGCTCTGATTTGTTCTTCCTTTTCTCATTTACCTCTCACAAAGTCATGGAAGTTCAAAGCAGGCTGGACTATATTAAAGTCAGAGAGGAGCGCTTTCTAAATTTCCCTCTCCACCTCTGTAATGAATTGTGTTTGGACTTGTGACTTTATCTAGTCTATGGCCAAATCCTGGGAGGACTTACGAGGATGTGATTTTGTGCTCAAGACGATGGTCATAGAGCTACCTGTTGACATTTCATCAGATGGTTAAGTATCAACAAAGAAGAATGTGGTTCCATCCTAAGGCTTGTCCTCATCTGTGCAGACCCTCAGAGAGGGGTAAACAATTGCCAGCAGTCAGAGGGCTGGGAAGAGGAGCATCTGGACTTAGATGTTAACCAGGCAGCCCCTGAAGACTTTGCAGGCAACTGCCTCCCAGACCATCTCTCAAAATAGAATCTACAAACGGGGAAGTCAGCAGGCGCTCTCTGGCCATAACAGCTGGGTTCAGAAATCAGAGACCTCTGAATGTTGCCAGGGGATCTTGCGGCCTCCCATGCTTATTGGAGATGGCAAGTATCACCAGCTTAGCTTCGTGTCAGCAGGGGTTTTCTGAGGAACACAAGATTTTTATCACAACGGTTGGGAAATCCTACAGGAAATCACAACTTTGCTTTTTTGTTTTCTAAGTAAGACTATTGAAGATTTTCTTTTACAAAGTGAAAAAAAAAAAATCTTTTCACCAGAAGGTTGATGAGACCAACCTTGGAAGACCAACTTACACTTCCAAGAGCAACATTACTCCGTTTATCGAAGTCATGCTTTAATGAACAGTGAAATTGAGCTAGGAGCAAATGTCGTGGGTGGAAGAATCAACAGCATGGTCTCTGGGAAGCATGATGCCTGAATGATATGTGGATAATTGCCTAACAGCGACACAGTAATGCCACCGAACAATCAGTACATTGTCTGATCAAAATGAGGAAGTGAACAGTTTCCAGTGTTGCCATTGCAAGTTCCTTAAACACTCACTGAACTTAGGGGGACATTAGATTTTATAACTTGATCCAGAATGTCAAATTCCTGTGCTGCTGAATGGAAAACAAGATAGGTAGAGGAGGAAGACGAGAAATAGAATGATGGGCCTTATTCCACTCCTGTGATATTCTGACCCCTGTCCCCTGTCCTTGTTTGCACTTGTATAACCAGGAAGTCAGATGCTGAAACCTGGACAAGTCAAAATCTCTTGAAGGATGAAGGCAAAATTTGTTGAGTGACCAAATAGAGACCAGACGGAGACCATCATCCCCAAAGATGAGAAATAAATTATTTCAACTATATACATTTTCAACTCTATTAGGTGGGATTATAACCGTCTTTGGGACTAAATTTTCCCCACCATTGAGGTGATATCCTTCTGACTGGTTTGGTGTCCCATGAATTACACAGTTTTTCCATGGTGGGAAGAGCGATCTATGCCTGTCTTTGTATGTGTTCTGATTGTTCCCTTAGGTGGTTCCTCCCCGCCTCACCCCTCAGGTTTGGGTAGTTTTTTTTTTACTCATGTGCTGATTCAGGTAAAGACTGAAAAGGGACCCTCTGCCAATTTCCCGAGTGTTCTTGTGATCTCTCTCTCTCTCTCTGTGCGAATCTCTCTTCTTTAAGAATTTGCCTCTACTTCCCTGGTCTCCGCAGACTCTTAGTTCTACTTCTTCAACTCAGAGACTCTACCAGGTTCCACCTGCATTTCAGCTCCCTGGGCTTTGATCTAGAAACTCTCTCCAAATAGGAAGCTGGGGCAACCACAAGGATTACATTTTTTTTGTTGTTTCCCATCTCTTAGGTCACTGTCCTGTGCTATCCCATATCCAATGTCTAAAAATCATTGTTTCATATATTTTGTTCATTTTTTAAAGTTCCAGGAGAGGGTAAATCCAGTCCCTGTTACCTCATTTTGGCTGGAAACAACCACGTAGATTTTAAATTGGAAGACAACTTTTATTTTTGTCTGCCTTAAAAATTGTTCACGACTCCAAACACAGATTATCCTTTATACTGAGAAATTGGTTTACCATCTTCAGCATTAGAGAAGATCATTATCAAGGTAATTGTCAATAGGAGTTCAGAAGTCTCCTTAATGGCTCTGCAGGTGTCTCTGTAGGATTAGTTAGCTATTGGTTGGACACCATGACAGCTCACACTGATCTTGAATTTGACTTTTCATACAAATAAGACAAAATCTAATTTGCAGTTTGAAATTATAGTGTCCATTTTTTGAGATCTCTTTCTTCTCTCTTTTTTTGTAGCTGAATCTCTGGAGTACATAATAGGGTAAACTTTAGGATATA
Organism: Martes martes; assembly: GCF_963455335.1. Lineage (NCBI taxonomy): Eukaryota > Metazoa > Chordata > Mammalia > Carnivora > Mustelidae > Martes > Martes martes. Next base: position 51,068,604 of record NC_137899.1, read on the forward strand.
TAGTCATAAAGAGATCTGTGACTATAAACACAATTCACTTTATTCTAGGTTTGTTTTTTGCCTCATCCAGTCTTAATAAGTTTTGGTTCATGTACCACAGAACTAGAAGAAATTAGAGTAGTATCAATAAAAATAGATCTTGAGACAGTATAGTCGAATATATTTTATGTTTTCTCTAAACTCTGTTTAATCTCCCCTGGAATCTCTTCTAAGATCAAATAAACTCGAGGCAAATAAACACCTGTGTGTGTGTGTGTGTGTGTGTGCGCGCGCGCGTGCGTGTGTGTGTGTGTGTGTGTGTATGTGTTGAATATGGTGAAAATGAAAACATGAATGGCACAGATAACATGAATATGAACACTGCAAATAGGGTAAACTCCTAACAACTTTAGAAGAAAAGGACTTATCACAAGACATAAATCTGCACAAAGTAAGACTGTGTATTGGTTTCCAGCAAAATTAAAGAAAATGGGAGAAAGGATGTGTTGTTGCTCTATCTTTCTCATAAAGATGCTTTCAATGACCTTTGATATTGGATGAAATATAACTCATCAAATTTACTTTTTATACCCCTTAAACGAGGCTGCCATTTGGCAAGCAGGAGATGGAAATAGGAAGAAACTGTAGGTAAAAAATTATTCTGGGTAAAGGTAAGAGTCTGGGGACCAGATGCTATGGTTCAATATGCTAAAAGGACACTTAACATGTGGCAATCCTGGTATAGTCTCCCCAGTAATTCAGTAAATTATCTCTTTTTAAGCATTTGTTTTTAATTAAATAAGTCCCCAAATCACTAGGGAGAATGAGATCATATTTTGGTTAACCTTGATCTTAACCACCATAAAGCTATTTGGTGCTTATTTTATATCTGGAAAATACTATTACTTTTTTAAAAAATTACCTTTCTTTTCTACAAGTCAATGTTGTCATTATTTTTCTTATGGTTAACCTAAAGTCCATTCTGTTTCATAAAGCCTATTCCAAATAATCCCACTAATCATGATATAACCTCTTTTTTTTTTTTTCCCAAATGCATACAGCTATTGTTAACCAATGATGTGTTTCACTGGACACTGCCTTGCTAGTTCTTGTATGTTTGTTAACTACTTAACTTTTTCATGTCATTTCATTTGTCAGTTTCTTGAAGGCAACATCCTTATGTTCTTCTTTGGTATTGTTTCATCTTTTTTTGTTGTTGTTCGCTGTTGAGAGTAGATGCTTGATAAATACTTGATAATGGTTGTCTTGAAATCAGTTGGAAGCATTTAAAACTGGCTGTACCCCTGTCTTCCCTCCTCCCCATCACCATCACTGTAGTCCCTTTAAAAGTCTGGAAAAATGAGACAGGAAATAATTGCTTGTGAAGGGCCACACAAGAAGTTAGGTATAAAACAAAAATTGGACCTCTGAGTTTCAAACTCATAATCCTGAACTCAAAACAAAAGGCCGCCCAACCTCTGTCAATATAATTAGATTAAGGAAAGCATACAGAAAAGCAAAGCTGCTATTGTCCTGAAGGTAAGTTTGTGACTGTGTATTCATGGTAGCAAGTAAAGACTATGGATCTCATTAAAATGTCCCCATCGTCAGCATGCGGAAGATACTGGCAGTGTAAACATCCTGAAGGGGAACGTATACTTTGGAGTCTGGGAGAGAAATCCCGTCTGGTCTACCCTTGGATGGAAGGCTCTGACTACTTTGGAGTGGTCGGTCGTCTCGTTCTGTGTGGACAGCTGAGAGTCATTTCCTCATCTTTATTCCAAACGAAGCTGGACACTCCCTTTTCATTTCTGAAAAGTTATCTGTGTTAAAAGGGAGCTAGCATGTTTACCCAGTGGGCTCAGAGCCAGGCCAGAGCCACCCCCTTCTCTTGGTCCTTCCCCTCTCCGTTTCCCAATCGCCCCTGCTCTAAGATGGGCAGATATGAAAAGTTGCCAGTCAGGATGCCAGAGCTTCAAAGGGATCATCATGAGTGCGCACAAAGGCTCGTTTGTTTAGCACTGGGGAGGAGATGCCAGCGGCTTCCAGGCAGTCAGAGAATCGGGGGTTTGTCTTCACTTGACTTCTTACTTGCACCATCTGGCTGATGGAGAAGTCTTTCTTTTCATTCTGTGGCTTCACTGGAGGAAGAAGGACTAAACAGAAGTGCCTTCGGCCTTCTCTTAACTCCATTTTTGAAGGGACAAATAAGGTCGTCTCTGCTTCTGGAATTAACTGACAAGATTTCTTAAAAAAATAATAGTATGTGCCATGGATAACCCTAATATATTAGACTACAGACTTCAGAGATAAACATGACAGGTGATATGGGGCAATACGGGGCAACAGGGGACGGTCTGATTTTCATGTCCTAAAGGTTTTGGCAGTGCTCCTCATAAACAGAATTCCTTCCTCAGATAACCCATAGAAAGGTTAAAATTCAAGTTGGAATACTTGACATTCTGCTTTTAGTGTTCATTTCTTTGCCAAAAGCTCTTTTTAAAATTACAACCTGTTTGGGGGGCATCTGGGTGGCTCAGTCAAGCATCCACTCTAGATTTAGGCTCCGGTCATGATCTCAGGGTATGAGATTGAGCCCTGCCAAGGGTTCTGTGCTGGGCATGGAGCCTATTTAGGATTCTCTCTCTTCCTCTTCTTTGCCCACTGCCACCCCTGCCCCCAATCATGCTATTTCTCTCTCTCTCAAAAAACAAACAAAATAAAATAAAATAAGGTAAAATAAAATAAAAAAAATAAATACAATAAAATTCCAATAGTTTGGAAGGGATCGTGTTAAGCTGTTACCAGTTGTTTGACGCTAGAGTGAATATATTTCAGATCTGCTTCAGAGTATCGGTTTTGAGGACAATTAATGGGATCAGAAAGAGTAAGGGCAAATGTGAATGAGAGAAAATGAGTCAAAAAAGAAAGGGAGTGGATTTGGACACTTCTAAGCAGAGCTAGGATAAAAATGGGGCAAGCAAAGCTCCCAGGTCATAGCATATATACATACATATTTTTCCCCTTCTATGTGCACTTCTAATTATGAAAACTATAAAAATATTAATGAAAGTTATGTTCCATATTCACCAAAAATAAAACTGACCTATCTGATACCAACTTTATAGGGCAGTATCAGATTTAAGTTTTGGAACATTAGGAAGTTAACTTTGAAAACAATAGATCTGGAGTCATAAGTTGGTATATGAAAACACAAATGGTTTATATAGCAACAATATCCACAATAGCCAAACTATGGAAAGAACCTAGATGTCCATCAACAGATGAATGGATAAAGAAGATGTGGTGTATATATACAATGGAAAACACAAATGGTTTAAAGTCTTATTAAAATGACTTCACATTCTTTTAAATTTATTTTTGGCAGAGGGATGAATTGTTGGTCAATATAGTCAATATATAATAAATAAATTATTTATATTTCTAAATATTAAAAATTCTGGGTGGAAAAGTTAGGGATAAAAAAAACTCCTAAAAAAAGAAACACAATTACGTAAGCCTTAGACCTTTCATCACTGAAAATCAAGATCCTTTTTCAGTTACTACTTGGCTCTGGTGGGAAGTCTGAATTGAAAATTAAAAAGGAATCTCTATTTTCCATTTCACATATAAGCTGCCCAAGTGATCTTTTTTGAGAGCTGATCCTTCATGATTCAAGTTCTACCACTGGCCATCTCTAGGGAAAACATACAGATGAACACTTCACATCGCATCTAATCCTCTTAATGGATTTTCAGTGTGCAGTGCAGAATTGTAAACACCCACACAGTGCTGGACAGCAGATCTCTAGAACTTATCCAGCTGGCATTCCTGAGTCTTTCTATGCACTGAACAGCGCCTCTTCTCTCAGCCCTTGGCAACCGCACTTCTCTCTGTGCCTGTGAGTTTGACTATTTCACACACCTCAGACAAATGGAAGCATGTGGTGTTTGTCCTTCTGTGATGGCCCATTCCACGTAATAGAGTGTCTCGGGACAGAATATTTAAGGAGGCATCACTCTCAGCCTCATGCAAATGCGGGTTGTGCACCAGAGCCCCAGGGAACCATTCTTGGACCATCCTAGTCCTGTCCCTGATGTGAGACAAACAGCCACTCTCCATAACTTTCATGAGACCATTCCTGGTTCCACAGGAGCAGCTCTAGGTGTAGCAACATAGGCCAGATGAAGAGTGAGAAGACGTGCACTCTGTTCTTGCTGTGTGATTTTGGGGTGAGTCTGATTCCTTCCCTTAGCATCATTTTCACCCAAGAAAGAATTAATATTGACTGTCTATTTTCTCTGTCAAGGAATGTGAGGAGTCTGAGATTTTGCTCTAATTGCAAGCTAACAAGTGAGGCCGTCACAGTTTTGTGGGTGTTGGCAGAAGACGTGTGACTCTCAGGTCAGAAAAAGGAGGCTTATTACTACTGGTGGTAACAGCAGTAACCGGATCATCAGCATTCGTATTGGTTCCTTGAACTGTGGTTCCTATAGGGCGACAAGAAGCAGATCAGGTAACACGGGCACATGCAGTAGGTTGCATTATAGGAGCTGCACTGCAAAGTTAAGGAACCAATGTATTTTATAATGGGCAGTAAGAATGCCTGATCTTTGCTCAGGAGACAGAGAGTATCTTTAATTTACTGGATAGTAATGTTTGCCTCAGCCAAATCTGTAGCATATTTGCCTCTCTATCTTGCTTAACACTCAAATAGGTTGATTTTTATTTTGTTGTTGAATACAGCCAAACTGAGTCCCAACTAATACAGAATTCGGTATCTGGAGGTAGGCTACAATAGCAGAAATTGAGAACATGAACTGGCTTAGCAGTAAGGTGGTGAGGGCTCAGGTATACCGATCAGGCTGCACATTTAATAACTCTGCTTCTGGAATAGGAAACTGTCACATTGTCACCTGTTGTCCTCTGGAAGACAAACCACAAGTGAATTAGGGCTAATGCATTAGGGGAAATGGTAGGAAACATTCAGAATATTTGTATGTGTTGGGTACTTCTTGTCATTTTAGCAAAGTCTGGAAGGAATGAGAGATGAGCACCAAGGAGGTCAGACTTCAAGCAGAGAGAGAAGGAAACATCTCTTCTCTTAAAGAGTTTCCATAACAACCTATAGTATACATTGCCTATGAGATATTGAAGGTATGAAAAAACCCCTTTTGCAGCTCAAATTAAAGCAGTTTTAAGTGATGGTTACAAAGTGGCACTATTAGCAGGAGATAATATTGTACACCAAATCTTTTAGCAAGAGCTCTTTATAGATAAATGTTAACTAGACTGACTTAAAATACTAGTTTTGGACTCTCAATTTCCATCCAAGCTTGTTTTTTTTTTAAGTGGTATCCAGGTTTCTCTCACCAATTTGAGAGAAAGAGGGCAATACATAAAGAAGATAATAAATAAAAGATGGGAGTTGTCATACTGAAAAACTAAGTATAGATAAAATCTTGGTTATTTGTATATGAAGCTAACAGTAAGCAAGTATATCATAAGCCTACTAAAGTGTATGGGAATGATACTGGCAAAGATATCCCATAACTGATCTACAGCCCCTGGTGGCAAACCCTTAAGTGAACTTGTGCCCATTTGAAAGTGGGTATGAAAGCTGTGCAGGCCCCAAGAAGATCATATCCTCCAGGACTCACCTACCTCAATGTGCCCAGAGATGGTAGCAGACATGGGTAACTCTCTTAGGAGAAAAGGCCAAGGGTCACAGAAAATAGATGGGAGTATTTCCCCAGAAAGAAGAACCAGAGGCTGCAGAGGAGCCAACCCAGGAATGTACTCCATGGCCAGAGTTGTGTTCCTCTTAAGTTCTGCCCAACAGGATTTTAAAATTCCTTGGACTTCTGAAAGTGGTGTGTTTGCCAGTCTTCTAGTCTCCAGATGGAAGGTTTTACTGTGATTCTTCTGTCCCTTTTCTGCCAAAGTGTTTCAAGTGTGTCAGAGGCACAATATTTCTTTGTTTATAGGTCACCAGACTATGGGGAATACCAACTTACCTGGCAGAGAACTCTTCGTACATCACCCAGCGGTCCTAGACTTTGAGCTTGTTGCAGTAACTGGGGAAGACTTTGGGTGGTCTCCAATGGAGAAGGTGCTGTGTTCTTATAAGGAAGGAGTACACATGGATGGCGTCAAGTATCTAAAAACATAGACTGCCACAAAGATTACTGATTATCTCCTGAATATCCATTTTCCTCTATTTTTCAATTATAAAATCTTAAATTCATTTTGAGGATCTATTCACTCAGTTAAAGGATAATATTTCTCAGGTTCCCATACAGCCTTATGCCGACATGTGACAAGGTTTTGGCAAATGAGATGTAAGAGGTGGTACTTATTTAAAAGGGATGACACATGGGTGTCTGAGTGACTCAGTCAGTTGAGCATCCAACTCTTGATCTCAGCTCAATTCTTGATCTCAGTCTCTTGAGTTCAAGTTCTGCATTGAGCTCCATGCTGGATGTGGAGCCTACTTAAAAATGAATGAATGAATGAATGAATGAGAAAAAAGTAGATGCCACAGGCTCTTCTCTTTTCCTCTTCATTCTAGTTTCTGGAATGTGGATATAATGGCTGGCACTCTTGCTCCCTTTTGCATGGATAAGGCTCCTCACTCTAGGAATTTTGAAATGAAATATTGTATAATATTAGGCTCTAATGAATTAATAGAAATGAGAAATAATTCCTGGACTGATGGCCTCCATATGTCTTTTATGTGACAGAATAACACCTTTTTTATTTAAGCCACTGTGAATTTGGGTTGCAGTTCATACTTAGCTAAGCCTACTTGGACAAATGTAGAATTCTACACAAACATGAGTCAAGAAATCTGTCAGAAAAAAAAAAATGGGTGCAAAAGTCTTTCCAACTGAAATGAAGTAGTATTATTTTATTAATTTTTAAAAAGATAATCCTGACAGTGGGGTTAGAGGATATTCTTATTCTGATATGGACTGTACTTCCATATCTTGGTTGTCCCTACATTCTAAAATCTTAAGTCCTGGGAGCACAGTACTTTGTCATACTCACAGGGACCTATAATAGAAATACTACATCAAGGATGTTGCCAAAGGGTTAGCAGTAGGCTGAATAATTTGTACCATATGAAGACTCCACCTATTACAACACAGTTAATTAGACCAAAGGTGGGAAACCAACCAATTCAGTCAATACCTAGGCAGATTAGTGACCTTTGATTGACATGTTCTGGAATGAAAAGAGAATCTGGGTCAATCAGCATCTCTTTGTCAGCAATGTGAATTAGGAAAACAAGATTGGTATCAGTTAGCAGTGGAAAGTAAAGCTAAAGTCAGCAGAAATGGTCAGACTAGGATGGTTATATGCAGGCTAAGAATTTAGAATGGCATAAACCATGAATGAGCAGAAGCTTAGGTGAATAAAGAACGTGGGGTAGAAGATGAGGATGCTGCTGAAAATGGTGTAAGAAGAGACACACCAAAAGGAGAGATGGAGAGAGTAACGGGGAATCTTGCCCATGGCAGAGACATTTGTCCTTCTGTACCTGAGGAATTTGCCGCTGTTGAGTTCTTGCTTCTATAGGGCGAGGTAAGACTGAGCTCTTGGGTTTTCTGCCTTATTTCTTGCCTTCCCCCAAAAGACCCCCTCATAATAGCATATTACCCAAATCTCTTTCCCCTATCTGGAAGGACCTATTTAGGACAATTGGGGTAGGGGTAAGTATTTACCATATTTCGCTGCCCAAACCATAATATTTTCCTATCATTAAGAACTAATGTACCTGGGGCTAATAATACATTATATGTTAATAAAAAATAAAAAAAAACTAATGTACCTAATTTTAAATTATTTGAATCCTATTTAATTTAAAAAATTCACCTGAGAAAACTGATCATATTCAAAACAATGTAGTAGAAGATAGTTAAAATAAGGTTAGGTGGAAGAAAAGGAGTTACAGCAAGAACCTGAGAGGAAATAAGAATTATAATGATGAAAATAATAGTCTTTATTGAGCACTTTCAGGCTGATGATAAGTCTTTTATGTGTATTATCATCACCACCATCATATGTACAATAGCCTTATCAGGTAGAAGTTCTGATTACCCCCACTTTCCAGATAAGAATATTGAGGCTCAGAATGGTAACTATTTGCCAAGTTATTGAATGGCAGAGCCTGGGATTTGATCTTGGCTGTCTGCCTGTAAATCTATAATTACTATGCTGTAGCGACTATTTAGCTGGACCTTTCTAGTCTCTATTTCTAACTGATAAGGAGCTCCAAGCTATTTATGGCTAAGTGAATATGGTTTGCAGTCTATAAGGTTGCTATTATGAGGCTGGGAGCCCAGGAGCCATATTTTAGGGGACTCTGGAAAATGCCTTGACCTAGGAGGCCAATTAAGTGTATCTTAGGAAATTTGGTAGGAGAGAGACAATGGGCTTATTAAGAGACATACTGAGAAAATTCTCATTGGACGTTCTCATAGCACCTAGGAACTTAAGATGGAATTGAAACTACTATTAACACAAGAGTTAATAGTGTTGTGCATGGTCTGTCTGACAGGTACATGGACTGTCTACCCAGTCTATGCCACTTACTCTGAGTGTGACTGTAGGCAAGTTACTTAAGGTGTATGCCTCTGTTTCTCCATCTGTAAAAGAGGGTTTCATTAAAAAAGGATTTCCTATGAATTTTAGGATTGTTGTGGGAATTAATGGTTTAACGCAAGTAAGCCCTTGAAAGATACCTAACAGAGGGGAAGAGCTCAATGATGTTGGTTATTACTATAATTAATAGTTCTCTTTCCTTTTCACTGCCCCTAGCTATTAGGTCAGTGGACAAAGGTTTTCTTGCATGCTGGACAGGAGGTTTTCTATAATGTGAATGCCTGGGAGCACTGGGCCTCATCTTTCTACCTCAGACACATATGATTGCTGCTGTTAATAAAGCAGGCCCATGTGACCCTGCCTCAAGTTCTTCACCCCCAGGTGCTCACTAACAGCAGCGACGAACATCTGCTGGATGTTTAGTGAATGGAGAGCACTTTCCATAAATCTCGACCTTTACCACAACATGAGTAGTGCTATGGGTGCTCCTCTTGCACAGGTAAGAAAAAATTAGAACTGTTGTAAAGTCATTGACTTGAAAAAAAAAAAAAGGGATCATTTTCATAGACGTCTCTGAATTGCTGTCAAACCCCTCAAGGGCTTCCCCTGCCCCCTGCCCACTTTACCAAGTTATCTGAGAAGAGAGCCCACATTATGGATTGGTGGTGCCACAAGTCTATCACAGAATAAAAAATGGAATGAAAGTACGTGTCTTGTCACACAGCACCTAATTAGCATTGAAAATTTGGTGTCCACTGGATTAACATGCACCTTTTTTTCCTTCTTCAGTGTTCGTTCATTTGGGTCTTCATTTAAAGACTCAACCCCAGCAGTCAACTTCACTTAAGAGAGGGTGAATGTGACCAAACTTGACAAATGCAAAGGCATCAAGTATTCTTCATACCTTACTAGAGGTGAAGTGTTGAAGTGTGTATCAATAGTTCATTCTTTTTTATTATTGGCTTATATTCCATTATATAGATATACCACATTTTTTTTTTTTAAATCCATGTACTCCGTGAAGACCATTTAGGCTGTTTTCAATTTCTGTTGGTCATGAACAATGACACTACATATATCTGTATACAGGTTTTGTGTGTGTATGAGTCAGTGTGTGAAAGTAGGTTTTCATTTCTCTAGGGCAAATACCTGTATGAGGCTTGTTAGCTCATGCAGTAAGTTTATGTTGTTGTTTTTGTTTTGTTTTGTTTTTATCCTGCAAAAACCTGCAGATTATTGTTTATTGGAGAGGGCTCCCAAGGTTGTTTAAAAAGCTGCCTAGTTGCTGCAGGGAGAGGTTCAGGCAGATAACCTGATGCCAGGGACCCCTGGGTTGGGGAGGGTTCTAGCAGTGCTTTGGGGGGAGCCTTTTGAAAAGACACTTTCCCAGCCCAGCTCGTGGGTGGCCAGCCTGTGGAGTTAGTCACCTGGTTGCCCATCTTCTTGATGAGTTCCACCTGCTTATCTAGTTAGTTAGTGACTCCTCAGGAAGGCACAGAGGTGGGTGTCTGTAGAGGCAGAATCCAAAGCACACAGATGCCAATGGGCCTGGGTCAAGTTCTCCTTTGGGGCCATGTGGCTTCACTGGCATCTCCGATTTCATCCTTCTCATCTTGGGAGCTTCTGCATGTTCTGGAAGAAGGCAAAGCTGCCACAACAGTTTTGCATCATCTAGAGATGCTGAATGCCTTTGTGGAAGAGGTGCCTACATAGCCACTGTCAAAATAGAAACCCACAGAAAGGTGGGTATAGGATGCCCACAGATATGGGTTGACCAGGAGGCTGACTATGACCTCTTCCTCAGTGGAATGATTCTGATGAATCTGTGAGCTCACAACTGGCAACAAGGGGCTAACCAGAAAATGGTGCCGGCTGGGACTGGAGGCAGAGAATGGCCAAAAATTTGGTCCCAGAGGTTGCAGCTTTAGAGGAGGCTTGGAGGGTGGCTGGAGGCTTGGAAGAAGGGGATTCCCAGGTCCGTTCTGTCTAAACACTGTTGGAACAAAGAAAGATCTGCACAACTGCTGGTGTGCTGCTTGCATATGTTTAAGGAACTTGCAAACCATTTGTCAAAGTGGTTGTACAATTTGGGATGTAGCAGAACTACATGGCAGTTTCAGTTACTCAGTACTTGGCTTTAATTTCATTTCCCTAACAACTAATGATGGACACCTTTTCATATGCTTTTTTGCTGTCTGTATTTCTTCTTTAATAAAATATTTGTTGCCTGTATTTAACTGGACTGTTTTTTATACTACTGAGTTTCATAAGTTCTTTGTGTATTTTAAATGAAAGTCCTTTATCATATATGTGATTTGTAAATATTTTTTCTCTGTTGCTTGTTTTTTCATTTTTCTACCAGGGTCTTTCAGATTTATCTGAAATATAAAATAGAAAAAGTCCAATTTATCAATTATCTTTTTTTGAATTGTGGTTTTGCTGTCTAACAACATTTTAATTCATGAAGATTTTCTCTTGAATTTTCTTTTTCACCTAACATTTTATTACCTGGTTTTTTAGTTGTTGTTGTTTTAAGGTTTTATTTATTTGAGAGAGAGAAAGCATGAGTGGGGGGAGGTGCAAAGGCAGAGGGAGAAGAAGACACCTCACTGAGCAGGGAGCAGGTTGTGGGACTCAATCCCAGGACCTAGAGATCATGACCTAAGCCAAAATCAGGCCCTTCACCAACTGAGCCACCCTGATGTCCTTTTTTTTTTTTTTTTTTTTTTTAGTTTTTAATGGCATCTTTTGACTCTCTCTTTCACTTGTGCAACAACAAATGACTATATTCTGCTTTCCTCCCTCTTTTTCTACGTTTCCCACATCATTTCTAGATGCATTCTTTCTACTTTGTTAGGACATGTAGCGTTGCTATACTCTTTACCTGTGTTGCCAACTCAAGTTTTAGTTGTGGCTCTCCAGCTCAACGTATAACATGCTCATTATTACTGCTTTTTCCTGATGTTTCTCCTGCTATTTCTCTGTTGGATGAAACTCATTCTCTGGGAGATTACTTGTAAAAGGCATGTAGGTGCTGTATTTCCTGAGTTCTTGCACTTTTAAAACTGTTTTGTGACTGCCCTGATACTTGAAATTCAGCAGAGCTGGGTATAAAGTCTTTGCCTTACCATTTTTTTTTTTCAGTTTCTTAAAAATAGTGCCCTACTGTTCCCTTTCCTTGTATATTGTTCTTGAGAATTTTGATCACCCGTAGAAGGAATAAAAGAATAGAGAAAATGATTAACAATAAGGATGAGATTTCAAATAAATAAATACATGCACACACACATATGCTATTGCTTCAGCTGCAAGATAGCAAAGGCGTGCTCTTCTTGGACTCATTCTATCATATTATTAGACAGTTGGATTAGTAACACCAATATTCTTGGTCGCTCTTTTGACTTTTAGATGATGGAACAACAAGAATGGACTTGTACTAACTTTCATTCTCTGTCATAAAATTGAGCCTGTGTATGAATCTGTCTTTCCTTACTCCCTACTTTAATCCAAATTTCCTTATTGGGACTGTTAAGGGATTTGAGTACATTAGATATAATAGTTCACTACTAGTTGAACACGGAAGCATCACTTTCATATTGCAAATAGCACAATGCTACCAACAAGTGTTTGTTGGACAGGTGCATGAATGACTGGCATTTTTTGGTTACCTACTTTGAGCGATTTAGCATATTAAGTATCTGCAGGGTAGTATCAGAGAGAATGGGCACTGGGACCACTGCACAAGTACCTGATGTCAGTCAGATCAATCTCCATGTCTGGGAGCATGGTCTCAGATGAGTTACCCAAAACAAATGTCCCGAAACTAAAAAAAGGGAAAAAATACTTCTCCAAAATTATGTCAAAGAAAATTATTTCATAATCCAGATGTCAGATGTCAGAGTGAATGGGGTAACCAAATAGGAATAGAAGTAGCTTGTGCTTTGTTCTAGCACTGTCAACATTAGATCAGAGTCTGGGATAAGATCTTTAACAACAGACTTCAATTTTTCACATGGTAACCACTTTGGGGGTGTAGAAGAGTGCAAAAGTTGGTTTCCTCACAACATCATCCAGACCCTCCCTCTTCTCCCCATTCTGCTGTCATAATGACCCCTTGACCATCTGAAAACAGTAGGAGTTTTCAAAAAAGGAAATGGAACCTAAGAATAGGAGGTGAGGGGATGTAACTAGGAAAACACGCTTGAAACAACAGTCTTACTGAAACTCCAACACTTGACAGTGTTCTAATAGATACACTATAAAGGTGCTTAAATTGTATCTATTAAAACACCTTCTCTTTACTAAAGTGAATATTCTACAAAGAGCAATTACTGAATTTTCGATAATTTCATTCTCCACAATAGAAATGATGCTGAAAACCATAGTGGTATCATGCAATAAATATAATTACTTGTGGTTTACTTTATTTTAAACTTTTCTCATAATTTTTTTTCCCTTTCTTTAAAATTTTTACTTGGTCAGGAGAATAATCAGTAAAATTGAGACTAGAGAAAAAAATGAATTGCAACCTCCATTGTGGTTTGCTTTTGTAAGCAGAAAAACCACTGTTTTTCCTCCTTTGATATAGGAAATGATTTTGGCTAAGGATGAGAAGATTTGTTGGTGGGGGAGGAAAAGAGCACGAGGAACAGTTTTTACTTTGTTTTTGGTGATGGAAATAGGTAAGAGTCACAAATATCATCAGTAATATGGTTTTCTGGGTTTTGCATACTGACATCATGACCACTTGCAGATGCTGTGAAATGGGACCATCATCGTACTCCTGAACTTCTGGTCTACCCATTTGCTCAGAGAAGGCAAAGGGAGAACCATCTCCCTTTTGGAAACTTGGTGCCTCCACCCTTGTTTTGTCTCCTGTGTCCCTTAATCCCCCTCTTTCAAGGGAATGGAAGGGCAGAAGATTGCTTTGAAAGCTATATAGGATTTCACCATATGCACAAGAATGGAAAGATGAATGATATGTGGACATGGAAGGGTGGAACAACAGGTTTGCATGGAGAGGTCACTGGTAGATCAGGTTTGGTAAAATGGGATTTGCAAGAGAATAAATGATGGATTATGATTACCAACTGCAATCATAGAAAAGATTTTGTAAGTTGTAAGTACTTATAAGAATTTTTTTCATCGGGCACCTGGGTGGCTCAGTGGGTTAAGCCTCTGCCTTCGGCTCAGGTCATGATCTCAGGGTCCTGGGATCGAGCCCCACATCGGGCTCTCTGCTCAGCGGGGATCCTGCTTCCCCCTCTCTCTCTGCCTGCATCTCTGCCTACTTGTGATCTCTCTGTGTTAAATAAATAAAATATTAAAAAAAAAAGCATTGTTCTAGGGATCGTGTTTACATACAACACATTTGTAGTTGTTTCACATAGTGTGAAAACTTTATAGAAATATTATTATGAGGTATTTTGGTGTTCACAAGATTGTATGAGATCATGGAAATATGGTAGAATACATGCTAATCTCTCTTGAACTGCATACTTTGTGTTATTTATAACATCAGATTTACTTACTTTTTCAGTTTCCTTTTCAGATTTCTATATTGTGATACATTTGAGTATAAAAAGAAATAGCAATTTGATTACCATTCATTAGTCCTCCATCATGCATATTAAAAATCTTGGGGTTATTTTTGTTGTTGTTGCCCACTTATCTTTCCAACTACCCCCCCTCCCAATTTTTAAAAAAAGGATTTATTTATTTATTTTACAGAGAGCACAAGCATGTGAGTCGGGGGAGGGCAGAAGGAGCAAATCCCAAGCAGACTCCCCACTGAGTGTGGAGCCCCACTCAGGGCTCGATCTCATGACCCTGAGGTCACAACCTGAGCCCAAACCAAGAGACCAGTGCTTCCTGAGCTGAAACCAAGAGTCAGATGCTTAACTGACAGAGCCACTCAGGTGCCCTCTACTATTTTTTTTTTTTTAATCTGAAGTTTTCTACAGATATTTCTTTTTCTTTCTATATATTTTTTGGTGATCATCCTCTTTCGTACGTCATTCATACAACTGCTATAAATAGTTTTTTGGTTGCTTTATCTTTAACAGTTTGTCTTCAAATCTGTGTATCAAATCTAGTATCAAATCTGCTAGAAAAGCGTAATGCTCTTTTCATTATTCAAATTAAGTGTAAAAGGACCCGTTGTGCAGCTAAAGTATCTTTTTCATAGAATAAGGCAACATTATCCTTAAATGAATATAATATGATTGGTCACTAAAGATTTAACTGAAGAATTAACAAAGTTAGTAAGAATTGTTAAAGAAGTCAGAAGTCAGATACAAAATGGATATGCAAACATTTGTGGTTTCCTTGTACTGAAGGCCCAAGGACAAAACAGGTGGTGCTTGTGTACACCATGAAGGCGGTTTTATCAAATGGGAGCTGGGAATCTCACCAACTTCCTCAGAGAATCCAAGCCAAGAGGCTGGGCATACTCCTTGGCCTTGACAGCTGGCCATTGCTCTTTGCTTTTCTTGGCTAAGCACATTTTCTTCAAATACAACCTGTTCTGCAGAGGTACAACTCTGTTTTCAACATCATCATTGGTAGCTTCATACTCAAGCAATTTTAAGCCCTTGGTGCTGAAATCTGAAACATCACCATTTATGGGGAGGGTCTTTATATAACTACAAAGGAATAAACCATCCAAAAAATTAATGAAGCATGTTTCACTTGCCTAACAGAAAAGCTTGAAAAATATTCCAGTTTAAGATTCCCCAGCTACTTTGCAATCTCTTGGCCATGAGGAAATAACCTCACTTGTGGATGGGGCATTTGCAAGGGGTAAGAATTGCATCTCGAGAATCAGAAAGATGAAGTCCTAAGTGTCAGAACTAAGGGTCACAGTTCCTTAAATTTCTTTGTCTTGGCTCTCTGACCTGTCTGCTAAGGATGGTGTGTATTAGATTTTTCATTTGTATCTATGCAAGTGTAAATGTTATAAAGTAAGAAGAGGAAAAGAGTTGTGAACTCTCTGATTTCACCTCTATTGTTTGTTCAGTGAAATCCATGTGCTAAGTGATACTCCAACATAATTTCTCGGGTTGTTTTGAAGGTTTTCTGAGGGATCTTATTGTTGGAAGTGTCCTGGATATGGTTTACTTCCCTCTTTTCTCTTGCTGCTCTTCAGGAAAGGAATGCTTACCCATTCCTATCCTGAGGCCTTCCCCTCCCCTATTAGGAAAGAGACTCTGGTAAAATGGAGACATTATGCAGTGATTGTATCATAACTCACTGGAATTATTATGCTGGAGGAGGTGGTCAGACATACAAAGGGAGCAATTGGTTGATCTTAATGCCATGACTTTCTGAGCCCTGATCAGCAAGGGCTGTTTTTGTTTTTGTTTTTGTTTTCACCTTGTTCTCCTTCTTGAAGAGTAAAAGGACATTAAGCCTCCAGGGGAAAGTGGATGGATGATTAACTATGGGCTTGAGCCAGTGGCTGAAGGGAAGACAGATCACAGAGGAGGGAGCACGAGGATGAGGGAGCAGGGAGGAATACCATCAGACGTTCATCTGAGGGGGGCACTGCTAAGTGTTACCAAGAGCAGTGTTTTTGATCTTGTCACAGTAAAATCTTGCTTTGGTAATCGGTTATACTTTTTTTTCCTCACACTTCTCTGGTTTTCCACTAATAAGGGCAAAATTAAAGGAATTCATCTGCAGTTTGGGATTTAGTACTGATTTTCACTTTCTCTACTCCACTGTTAAGCTCCTTGATGTCAGCATAATGGGCCATCTTCATTTCTATAAGCCTAGCACGCAGGAGGAGAGAGTTTTTCTACCCTGAGGCAGTGGATTCTTGTCACTTACCTACAGAACAGCCATTGGGTCCTGGGGTGGTGTGGTGTAAGTGTGCAACATGATTGTGCTGGACAATCATGAAAGAACAGAATCAATTCTGAGGCTGTCCAGGGCAGCCTACCATGAGGACAACATAATCTGATTCCCTTAAAAGCCCTTCAGGCTCATGACCAAAGCAGATGAAAAGAGTGTAAGAGGCAATTAATATCATGGTGGCCTGGAATGCTTTCTGAAAATTGTCCTTGAAGAAAGGAAACTTCACTCTTCACAATTAAGAGTTTATGTCATTTTTTGAAAGCGCCTATGAAAACATCAAATTTCTGATCATGTCCTGTTAAGTCTGACGATTGAGCAGATGCCTTTGGGAAAGACTGTGAGCTCCTTTTCCCATCTCTATGTCTTTGGGAAGCAATGGGAATAATCTAGTGTTCTGTCAGATGGCATCCTGAATGAGTCTTTAAGTGATCAGTGAATACTGAGAGAATCATGAATACTTCCAAAATAAAGAATTCTATGACTAGATCCACACCTTATGTATTTGATCTGTAATCTACTATTGCTTAAAATTAATATAGGTTAAATAATGTTTTTCAACATTTTGTTTTAGAAAGTCATTAAACTTAGACGTGCTAGTAACAATATCAATAAACTATTCATAATAGAGTAAAATATAGGTTATTATGAATTTTTCAGATAAATCAGCAAATAATCCTACCTCATCATTAAGAGCAGTGGAGACACAGACTTGACTAAGGTCATAGCTCAAGACCGAGTGAGTCATTGTCAGATTAATGAACCAATTTTCTTGGAGTACAACCTCTACAAATCTTAATTTTACAAACTTTGCTAAACAGAAGAACTGAATGAATGTATTGTAAAGAGTTCTTATCCTGTTGGGCCTTTTTAATGTTTGAAAGGTAAATTTTCTCATGAGAAAAAGATCTCTAAGAAAATACATTTTGATACATTTAAATTAAAAGAAAAAATTCCTCTAACCCAATGATAATATGATGGCAGCTTCTCTCAAAATACCAATGAATGGATCATACATATATATATTTTTTAATACTGCAGTGAGGATATGGTGCAAAGGTCAGGATGTAAGGGTGATCAAGCTAGTAGTTTTATAGACTATATACACCTAGAGAGTTGGAGAGTTCCTGTGGTTGAAAAACCCAGTAAATTTTATTGATTTTTATTCCTTTTACTTCAAGAAATGCTACAAATTTAGAATGGCCTTGACCTAGATTTTTGAATGTTGATGTTGAGATACGTTCATATTTTAGTTTCGGTGCATTAATTTAAAATAACTTATAAATGCCAATATTGCCTTGGCTCTTCTGAGAATTCTTTTCTCTTTGTTTACAAGTCAGTTACATTAAAAAAAAAAAAAAAAGCAATACCACGCTAATCAGCCCTAATAAGTGGTAGTGGAGTCATGCTGTCTGGCAAAAATAAAAATGAGCAACATCTCAGAAACTGACTTTGTGTGGTTTAGGCTGACTTTTAAGTCTCACCGGAAGTTAATTAAAATGAACTTTTTTTTGGCTTTTTAAGTTTATTTTATCATCTTTGAGTTTACTCACTTAGTGGCAGATGCCAGAAAATTCCTCAATTTATGGTACTAATTGAAAAACAACTCTTAAATCTGGGCAGAGAGATCAGACATTCCAAATATCTCTTTTTAGTTGGATTAAAGGGTTTGTAATCTAAATATCTTGATTTGGAAGAAATGCAAGGAATTTCAAGGTTTCCAGTCCTAAAACCATGAACAAGAGTGTTGGCCATGCCAAGCTTATTTCTTTAAATTCTTTTGGAGCTCAAAGGGCGTGGTCTAGACTAGTATGCCTGTGGGGCCATATCCAGGGGTTATATATGCATAAGCTGAGTGTATCTTCATTTTTAAAACATGTATATTGGTTCGAATCCTGATTCCTTTAGGGAACTTCAGCTTGCTTTGATCAGTAAGTCTCAGGGTCTGTGATATTTTTCCTGGCTAGCCCTGCAAGCGCTTAAACTTCTGCCCTTCAAACAGAACACTCCTGGTGGAGATGACTATCTCTGGGTGGGGGTAGATTACCAGCAGTAATTTCACATTGTGCACCTGAGTGTTTGTTTTGATGTGGCTGCAGACAGCATTTACAGTTGTTGTCATTTTCTTCTCACGGTGAGCCCAGACTTCTCTCAAAACAGAATAGCCTCTGTGTTGTAATTTACCCGCTGCCCTCCAGCAGAGTGAGTGTGAGATGTCCCCAATGCTCCTTTGATGGGGTCTCTTTTTCTTTTCCCTTTCACATCTAAGTCGTTTGTGTCACATCATGGGATGTGTGATGAGATAATAAAATTCATGACACACTAGGAATGCCTTTGAGAATTGCTTAATTTTGCAAAGCACCTGTTCTAGGCTGTGCAGAGTGTACCACTGAGTTTTAGTCCAACGCCAGGGGCTTCGCCTGCAGATAGACTAGAATGAAAGGGCAGGGGCTGGGACCGTTGGAACGTGCTGTGTTGGAGAGCAAACAGAGCCAGAGAACAAGGTAGGCATGTCTGCAGGGAAGATTGGAGTAAACACATATTGGTCCAACTTCAACAACTAAGAGAAAGCGTTTCAAGCAGAGGGTGGTTAAGCCAAAATGTATTGCTTAAGAAAACTATGAAAATGGTTGTAATGTGGAGCCTGATCCCAGAATAAAAATCACTTTGTGAACACTTGATTGGGATTTCTAAAATTTAATCATTTTCAGCTGCAACAACAAATGTTCAAACCACATAAGAAGCTTTGGCTTCACATATTTAACAGGTTTCCCCCCCCACTACGCATTAGTTTTATTTATTTATTTTCATCTCATGATGCATCATAACCACATGTCTCTAAGTTCACCTTCTATTCAACTGTTAGTATAACAGTAGACTCCAGCTGATTGAAGGAAAGTTTGGCCTTCAGATTAATACCTGAGTTTCAATCCTCCTCTTGCAACTAGTTGTGTACCCCAGACAGAGTGCATCAATTTCCTGAGACTCAGTTTCATCAGGGAACAGTTACATCAGGAAAATGGGATATTTATAAAGCACCTACTCCATGTTTCCTGCATCATTAGGGGTTCCTAGAAAAGTAGTAGTTGGGACTATCACCATGATTACTGTTTTGAAGGTGAGGCTACCTGAGAGAAAAAAAATAGTGAGATTTTCTAATAGCTTAAAAGGGTTGAAATAAAACTTAGCAGTCAATATGGAGCAAAGTCTCACTGCTTAAAATAAAATCAGTTCAGCACTTAAAATTGACAGATGTAGCATCTTATGTCATACATCTTTATTCTCAAGTTCCTCCATGAAATAATGAATCTCTTTGTGGTGTGAGTAAAGCATTCCAGTAGTCATTTATCTACAAATAACTAATATAAAAATAAATAATGTGTTCTACTCTTTTACTACTAGCTTGGAAATTGTCTGAGCTCTGTATGGCCTCTTAGTTTTCCTTTGGTTTCTGCGGGGGGTGTGTGTGTGTGTGTGCACGCACACGTGTGTGCATAGCCGCGTTTGTGGTGCACGTGCGCACATGTGCATATGTATGCACCTGCCTACCTGGTACCTAGCGGTAGTGGGGAGGGAAGAAAGTTGGTTCTTTTGTGTTAGTTTATACTAAGATATTAATTAAGAGGCATCTATAGCTTTAAAAGTACATCACCACTTGGAGAAGTATAATTTTATTTCTTTAGAAAATTCTTGATTCATTTACTTTTGTGTTCATTTTGTAGGGTCATTTACCTTTTATACAATCAAAGTCATCAAGGCCTACGTATTTCATTCTTTGGGACTGTTTCGAAATAAGCATACACTTGCTGACACATGTTTCTGCCACATTCCTTGCTTCCCCCAATAGGCAAGTTCAGACTCAGAAGGCAAAAGTCCAGTGGAAAGTACCGGAACTGAGGGAAGAATATTTGCCTAACCACCCACACCACAAAATGGTTTCTTGGAATCTGCTATGTGTATAAGATGGTATCCAACCCCTGCACATGTAACCTTCATCTTTCTGAAAATCGAATATGATTCTACAAGGAAATCACAAAACAAAAATATATTGTTCTCTCAAGTTAAACCAGATTTGTTTTCAAAAAGAAAAAAAAAATCAGGCTAGTTTAAAAAATTGTAAACTGCACCACATCAAGTATCTAACCACTCATGGAAATTGGCTTTTCAATCTTGGGTTTTAAGCAAAGGTAATGGAGGCTTTATGTGTGAGAAAAAACAATTTAAGTACAACTAAGAGCTATAGAAATTGAACTAATGTTTTGTTTTGTTTTAATATGTGTGGAATTTTTCCCCTTTTCAGCCTTCAGTAACTATCCTGACTATCCTGAACTGCAATTTTGTTTGCTTAGGTTATCTTTGGTCTCTGACTTCCCCAACCATGGACTCTACTGTAGGCATTACTTGATCCTTCTATGACATTTAACCTAACTAGCCATTGTCTCCGTGGAAATTGCTGCCGTTGACTTTCATGACACCATTCTTGTGTCCCTCTTCCAGTCTTTCTGGCTACTTTTCCCCAGTTTCCTTCAGTCTATCTTTTTACTTTACTTATTTTGTGATTACTGGTTTTCCCCTGGGGTTCCATTCTTGACCCTATTGTCTACATACATTCCCTGGGTGATGTCACTAAGCCATGAATCAAAGCATCCCACAGACACTGAGGAGTCCAAAATTTCAACCTCCAGCTCTGTCTACCTGCCCTGCCCAATGTTTTGCAGTTATTTTAAACTTCAGGTATCCCAAGTACAACATGTCTTTTTACTTTCTATCCCTGCTGCCCTTAGACCTACTGCTCTTCCTGTATTTCTGCCTTAGGGTTTCACCATCTGTTGTGGACTACATGAACATCTTTTTAGAGCGAGGCCATGCTAGACTCTCTGCCCTCCAGGACCTTGCCCATATTCTTTCACCACCTGCAAAATTCTCAGATGTCCTTTCCCTTAGTTACCTCTTAAGGATCTTACCCTTCTCATGCTAAATCCCCATAGACACTCTCTTCATTTCATTTTTTTCATTAGCTGTTTCAAAATTCAATTTACCTCCTTAGAACTCCTTATTGGCTGAAGCAAAAAGCCCCCTTGAGTGATTATTAAATAAAGGATTATGTTTTTCACTTCTCTACTTGTTTTGCAAGATCACAGGGGGCGTAATTTTGGTCCACCATTGTATCAAGCACAGCCACTGACACATGGAATGCTCTTAATAAATTCTCTTGGATATTGAATGAGTGAGTGACTTCTTGGCTCCTCCTAATGCTCTTCCACTTCAGTCAGTTGCCATATCTTTTGCTTCTATCAAATCACGTATCTGTCACGATCATTCCCAGCATGTCCTTTGAGGAAGTCCTCAGCATCCCTTGCCTGCCATCAGCCTCAGCTCCACCCACCAAACTATTTGTATTGTTACTTTTTAGACACAAATATGATTCTCTTGCTCTGGAGCTTTCAGTGACTCCCAAATTTCTCTAGGAACAAATTTCAACTCCTAATCCTGGTCATGACAACCTGACTCAACTCTCCACTGTTATCCTACTGCCTCGTTCACTGTGTGTTTCAGCCATGGCAAGGGTCTCATTTATGTGCCTTGAACACATTTTTTTTTTTCATTTTCTGTGTTCTCTATGCTGCTTTGAACTTCCTCTTCTGTGTCTTGAACTTGAATATTGACATTAATCTCACAATTTTAGATGACATTCTTACTTTGACAGGCTATTATCCATTTATATACTTGTACAAAGCACATTTCCTAATATTATATTAGCCATTGGGTATAATGAATCAATAAAGGCATAAAATGATGGTAAGATCATCTTCTTTGATTTTAGATTCCACCTTATTTCTAACTAAGGGGACTCTGATTCCAGTTCCCAGTATATTGTCATGTCTGCTCCCTCTCATTTTTTATTGACATCACTTTTTCTGTCAGCTGCATTCAGGTCACATTTCCTGTATCACCGATTTGGCAAGTAGCAATTCTCTGTTCTCTTCCAACTGTGGTTATGCAGAGATTGGTGGTAAGTATCATCTTATCACATGTGTTGATCTTACTTGTGAGTCAAAAACCAGAGTGACCCATTTTCTTCCCTACTGTACATCTAATAATGGAGTGCATTTCTTGATTCATTTTAATATATGTCCCCATTCTTAAGGAATCTTTGAGGGGCTGGGCTGGAAGACAACTTCAGCAGCCATCCTCCACATCCAAGATCAATTATTTTCATTACTCCCAGCCAAGTTTCCTGGTCCAGATTTGTCATCCTGAACATCTCATTTGGGGACAGAGGCTGTGGGGGCCAACTGAACATTCTGTCTCTTCCATGCATCATTTTCCTGTGTCTTACTTGGTCTTGAGGCAAAAACAGTTTTCCCATGAGACTTGTTAGCTACCTAGCTTATTAAAATGAGTCATGGACTGAAACCAAGAAACAAAGTCAAAATAGAAAAGATAACTCAAAAGAAAAAAAAAAAAAGAAAGAAAGAAAGGAAGGAAGGAAGGATAACTCAAAATGCATAAATGATTAGCTTTTGAAATACTAAAAATGGATTATTTGTTAGTACTAGAAATTCAAAATTATTTTTCCAATATGTCTGTTGATATTGTTTGATAAAAAATTACTGTTTCTCAATATCCTATAATAGATGATTTATAAGGAGCTGCATGTTAGCTTAATTAATTTGACAGTTTATATATGTGACTATTAGTAAAGCAGATTCTGTTTTTCTATAGTAACCAGAAGGAAAAAAAAAGAGGTTTTTACATATCAGTGTGGATATTTCTGTAATTAGTAGTTTGGAGTGGATCTCCTTTGTAAAGTTTACTGGGTAGAAATTCAATTTACTCTAATATGGTAGGAAAGGGTGAAATATTTTGACCATCTGCCATTTATTGGGGTATTAATCTATCATTTATTTAGCCTTTATTCCACTATTCTTTCAAAAAGAAAAGAGGAAAATATTTATGTTTAGATTCATGGTGATTATAAAATAAAAGAAAATCTTTTGTTCATAAGAAGTAGATCTTTTCATTACACTGAAATCTGAGAGAAGCTTTTCTTTGTATCTTTATTATAAGATAGGTTATATTATAGTGGAGATCTATAGTTTACATACAGAGTGTATAATCTCTAATTATCCTCTAATAGGTACAAATATAGTAATATTCATATAAATGTAGTAATATTCATATGGCTATTCTTATAGAGTCCTTAAGGTAGTTTGTGGAATTCAATTCAGTAAAAGAAATTCTGAGGACACCTCAGTGGCTCAGTCTGTTAAGCATCTGCCTGCTACACGGGTCATGACCCCAGGGTCCTGGGATCAAGTTCTGCTTTGGGGTCCTTGATCATTGGGGATCCTACTTCTCCCGCTGCTAGTGTTTTCTCTCTCTCTCTCTCTCTCTCTGACAAATAAAAACAAAATCTAAAAAGAAAAAAAAGGATTAAAAAAAAAGTCTGTAAAGGATCATAAATATGTCTATCTGTGTGGTTGTGATAATCTAGCAAGATGCATGAAATTTAAAATTTCTTGAATTTCTTCACAAAAAAGGGAGAAATTACTATAGGTGTTTAGAAAATATGTT
The DNA here is from genome assembly GCF_963455335.1 of Martes martes. Taxonomy (NCBI): domain Eukaryota; kingdom Metazoa; phylum Chordata; class Mammalia; order Carnivora; family Mustelidae; genus Martes; species Martes martes. Next base: position 51,092,622 of record NC_137899.1, read on the forward strand.
TATAGAAAAATACAGGTGCTTTGAAGATTAAATGTTTTTATGAGTGAATTTAGCAAAATGACAATTGCACAGTGATTCATGGAGACAATGAAAATCTGTGAAGATGTCATGCCATCACAAAAAAGATGGTGATCTGTAGGTAATCTACACTAATACATTAAACTAAGAATTTTTTTCTCAGAAAATTTCTCATTGTGTATATTCGATTGGTTATCAATAATAATCAAACAGAATAGCCAAGTTTGTCTTTGCTAGACCTTTTTACATCCTAACTACCCTTTAAGAACCAGCTCTAATTCCACCATCTCCTAAATTTTCATTCTTCTCTTTGTTTGCCTGTGTATTCTTTATTGTGCACCATAGCTCGATGTGTGGTTTTATGCTTGAATTGTTTGTATCATATGCATAGTTTTATTGTAGTTGGCAAATCATCCTAGTACAATACAACTCATTAATACAGGACTGTCTAACAATTGCCTTATATAGTTAAAGATGGAGCTTAAGGCCAAGACTCATGTACTCTATTTGGAAACTTAGTAATTTGTATTTTTGCGTTATGTGCATAATGAATATTTAGACTTCATAGATTAATTCAAAACTGAAAGAGTCTTAAAGGATCAGGACAGATTTTGAGGTAAAATTTTGAAAGCATGAATGCTTTAGTTTCAGCCCTTCTCAAAGAGAGCTCTGCTTGAGTATATATATCTATATCTCTGTGCAAAATCATGTTCATTGGTATTTTTCACTGTTGTATTTTTTTTGGGGGGTTGTATTTTTTTTTTTTCTCAAATTTAGAGTGAGGAAAAGAATGAGTGCAGAAGTAGGAGGAGGGGTGGAGGCGGAAGGAGAGGGAATCTCAAGGAGACTCCACACTGAGTGCAGAGCCCCATGTGGGGGCTCGATCTCATGACCCTGACTAAGATCATGACCTGACCTGAAACCAAAAGTTTCGACTTAGTTGACTGTGCCACCCATAACCTGGGGTTATGGGCTCTATTGACCATCATTCTATTATTGCGTTTCATTACAATGCATGAATAGAATATCATTTTATTATACCTATGTTTTCTACTAGTCTGTATTTTATGCAACTCACGAGTTATTCAAAATATCATATCGTATTTTAGTGGCAATACTTCTTAATTCCTGTATCTTAGATTCAGCACACAGATATTTCAATGGGACATCACTGCCTCCATTAAGATTCTTCATCTCTGTCCTGGAATTTAGCCCATCATTGAAATTACAATTATGTATAATGACCCAGCTAACTGTTCTAGCATGGAAACATGAAACCTCATTTGTGATAATGGAATTTGACTTGTCTTCTTCCTCTCACTTTTAATAATATCATAATGTTGATGCATCTGAATGTAATTAGCATAAACAGTCTTAAGAAATGCTTTACTGTATCAGAAACATGGATTAAAATTTCAATTATTATTGTTTTTCCAGACATTGACTTTTGGGGCCAGGCCAAATGGATTTCTGGTTCGTACACTGTGCTAATCAATATAACTGTGCGTGTATGTTTTCAAGATTCATTTTATGAGCAGATTTTCTTATCTTAATGACAAGAATATTTTTCCACTTTCGCATCTGTTGGAATGGACTGATTTATTTTTGGAGAACACTAGAAGGCAAAATTAGAAGGTGGTAAGTGAAGAAATTCCTTTCCCCCTGTTTTATTCCTTCTCCTACATGAATATAGGGGAAATTGAGCTAAAAATAAATATTTCACCTTCCCACTCATGAAGTATTCATGTAAAGTGAAAAGGCGAGAAACATAAAATGCAGGAAATCAATCTCTGAAGAAATACTAATTCAAAAGTAGTTTGGCTAAAATATCTTAGATAACCAATAATTAACATGTATTTAACTGAAGCTGTATCCTCGTTAGGCCTAAGATACCAATGGTAACTGTTTTTACACTAAAGTGTTCTGGTAATTACTTAAGGCAGAGCCTCATTTGAGAGGACCTGGATCTCATGCTTCAGTGGCTCAGGAAGCCTCTGAGATGAATGTATTCCAGCTCTGGCTTGACTCTGATCTCATGCTCAGTGAATTAGTTGACAACAGCCATACGTCCTCCTTTATGTACAGGAATGAAATACCTCTTCCTAGTTGCTTTCTTGGTTAAGAAGATAAATCTGATGACTTTGGATTAGTGTAAATGTCTGAAGTTGAATCTTGAGGCTTATTAATCTACTACCTGGAGAGCAGAGAACTTTAACTTCAAATGATGTATGGGAATTTGGGGTGATTTCTGAATATCTGGAGATTTTAGAGAGTCCTCAACTGGACTGATAGTTGTTCTATCTCAAATACAGCATAGAGCCTTGTCCAGAAATTCTTGCCATATCCTCTCTGTGTGGGTGTGTGTAACCTCACTGATGTGTAATTGATACTTCATTATACATTTGTCTTGAGTGTAGGTTCTTTTTTAGATTTTGGGGAAGTTTGAATAGTGTTGTGTATTTTGAGTCTGTGTATGTGTGTTTGCTGTGTTCATGAGTGTCTTTATGGCAAAGACAGACAGACAGAAAGTCTGGAAGGAAGGAAGGGAGGGAAAAATGAGGATGGAACACTATGATCTTGAAAATAAGTGAAATTAAAGAATAAAAGCTTGATTTTGAGTATATAGTAGTTGTACTCTGAGTTTTAACTTGTTAAATAAACTGGGATATCATATTCATAGGATTGGTGTATCAGTAGCATCATGCTGATTTTTAAATTTATACTAACAATCCTCCATTTGGGGGTTTGGGGATCATAAGTTAGTCATCTATTTTTGTTAGAGCATAATATTTGCAGTTATTTGTAATTTACTTGTATGTACAAAATATTGGAATTGGCCTCTTGTAGATAGATCAGATCTTAGAAACCGTGTAGTCTCGGCATTGTGAGTTGTTTTGTAGCTCGTGTCAACACTGATGAAATAATAGTGGTTGCATAGAGCCCTTCTTGAGAGTTCTGGGGATGCATTTCAATTAAGAAAAAAGAGTTCTGTGATTGATTACTGATGTCTGCATGGGCTCAGCCTAGAGAATGGCTGCAGGTATGTGAAGTACTTTGACACCTTTAATCTAGTGAAACATCTTAAATTTACAGGGAAAAAAAAAACCCCACACATTTATACACCGACTCTATTATTATATGACACATCAATGACTGCATTGTATTCACAAATGCTGAGACAGTTAACTTTTACAACCGTCCTATAAAGTATGTACCACTTGAATCCCAACTGTAGATTAAAAAACAACTGATGTTGTTTAAGTCCACAAAGAACATTACTGATACAACTAAGATGAAAAACAAGATCTGCTGTCCTCCAGTCAAGAATCCTTTCCACAGGGCCCCTGGGTGGCTCAGTTTGTTAAGCAACTATCTTCGGCTCAGGTCACGATCCCGGAGTCCTAGGATCGAGTCCGCATCGGGCTCCCAGCTCCGTGGGGAGTCTGCTTCTCCCTCTGACCTTCTCACCTCTCATGCTCTCTCTCACTGTCTCTCTTTCGAATAAATTAAAAAAAAAAAGAATCCTTTCCACAATAAAACAAAAGCTTATGTTGTATCTGATTTGTGAGTAAGAGAAGATCTGATTAATGAATGACAGATTAAGAGTGTCATACGTTTGTTTTCTATTGCTGCTATAACAAATTACCAAAATTCAGAGGCTTAAAACAAATTTAGTATCTTACCATTCTAGTTGTCAGAAAATTAGCTTCACTGAAATTAGATTCCCTGGGCTGAAAATAAGGTGTCAGGAGGACTGTGTTGATTCCAAAGTCTGGGGACAGACTCCTTTCTCTGCACCCTGCATCTTCCAGAGTTAGCCTATGCTCCTTGGCTCATGGCTCCTTCCTCCACCTTCAAAGCTAGCAGTTGAGCGTCTAGTTTCCTGTCTGACCTCTGCTTCTAGCCTTATATTTTTTTCTTTCTGACACTCATCCTCCTGTCTTTTATAATTACCCTTGTGGTTACATTGAGCCCACCTGGGTAATCCAAGCTAATCTTTCTCACTCAAAATCCTTACTTAACTTACTCATACCCTCAGAGTCCCTTGTAAACATAATCTATTTATTGGTTCCAGGGATTCAGGTGTGGACTTTGGGGGAACCACAATTCAGCCTACTACACATCAAGTTAGTGTAGAGATGTCAGAGATGGTGTAGTAACTCATACACCATCTATGACCCATCTTTTATCCTCCTTTTCACTCTTCCATCTTTAATGTATTGGTCTACTATTTCATGGCAGCAAGATGACTGCCATGGCAGGTACAACATTTGTCGGAAAGGTGGGGACAAGAGAAAAATGTGAAGATAAGTCCTTTTCTTTTTAATTAGGAAATGAAACTCTACTCATGAAATTCCTCCTCTGTCTCTTAAGCCAGGCTGTACTGTGGGGATACCCCTAACTGCAAATAAGAAGATAAATTTAGATATACCAATTTAGTCTCCTTTTTTGAAGATTGTCAGGAAAAGAGGAGATTCAGAACGGGTGCTCAGTGAGCCAACTTTCTATTGGTCAGGATTCCTAGTTACAAACAGTAAGTTTGTATTTAAGCATAAACATTTATTAAGAATATCAGATTATAGATGATCCAAAAAGAGTGTAAAACTAAGACTAATGATACAGCTAGGACCATACCCAATACACTGTGAGAACTTTCTAGCAAAAACATCACAGCTTCTACTGTCCCAGGATGGCAGTGGTCATTCATGGATCTTGCACCTGAATTCCAGAGGATCCATGATACTACTCCCACCAAAGCACATGTTAAAAGATGTCCTCACCAGTGGGTGCTTACTCAAATTGGTTTCATCTGCACCCAAATCTCAAGTGCCCCTGACTAATGAAACTGAGACATTTGCATAGCTGCAAAGGAGTGTAGGAAATATAAGTCCCTTAGACCAGGTCCTCCAGAAGGCAGAGCCAAGGATTCATATGCTGACGTGGTATTTGAGAGGTACAAATTCAGGACTGAGAGGGAGGAGGCAGAAAAAGGTGCTATAATGCATTACTGTGGTCACTGTTGAGCACGTGTCCGTTGGTATGCTGTTGTCCTCCAGAGCAGCTGAAAAGATGAACTGATTCAAGGTAGTCCTCAGCAGGGCAAAAGGAGGAACAGTTAATTTGTGGAGCTTCTTATATTTCCTACTGGCCAAGGTCAACCTTACTGCAGGCCAGTTCCCTCATGCCTCCAAGTTGTATAATTCAGCCCACTGGCGACCATTGAGGAAGCCTGATTCCACTGCTGGTGCTGAGGCATTTCATCTAAGTAAATGGAGGAGACCTTGAGGGTGGATAGTTTTAACATCTGAGAGACATTGACCACGTGGGTCAGAGTTTCATCGCATGGCAGTGACACATTCCGGAAGTGGGTAGTACCTTTGAAGGAAGGAGGCAGTTGAAAAAAACCCAAGTTGCATTGTGGGGCATCCTGATCAGATGGGAGCTGGCCACACAGGCAGTGAAAAAATTCACCCAATTCAGAAAAAAAAGAAATAAAAGTTTATTGAATACACTGCAAGGGAGCCATGGGCAGGACAGCAAAGAGAGTCTGCCTCGTGGTGGTAGAGAGGGGCTGTAGTTACAGGGTGGAGTGAGGGAGACTATGGAATTTTCTCTTTTTTGGTAATGTTAGGAACTGTGCCTAGTTTTAAGTAGCCCATTGTCAGTTAGGGCCTATTGCTTCATGAGCCTGTTTGCATTCAGTTAGGTAGTCACTGTGGACCCTTTAGCCTTGCTCAAGTTTCTATTGTTCCAGCCTGTTGCCTAGAAATATCCTTTACGTACATGTCAAGTTTTGTCCTATACTGTAAGGTTTTTGGTTTCCACCTTAAGAAGGGTGTTTTCACAATATGGAAACTATCATGATATATGGAAAGTGTTGACAAGATAGTGGGTAGCCCCTAGTGACAGATGTCCACTGCCATCAGCAATACTGATCACCCAGCTGAAGTATATCTCCCATGATAATCCCTCTCTGGCTCCCTAGCTTTTTGTGTTTTGTATGTGTTTGGTTTTTTTGTGAGAACTTAGCACAGTTTAAGCTCCACGATGGCAGTTCTGCCCCTGTTTTGATCACTATTGCATACCCACGAACTAGGTTAATGCCAGCACAGTAAAAAGTTGAATATGTATTTGTTGATTGGATGAGTTAGTGAGTGAATAAATGAATCCAAGATCATAAGATAAGCTAATGATAATATGGTAACAAGTGATAAACTAAACAATAAATGGCTATGATTGGAATTAAGATAAATAAAACAATCTTAGACTGGAAAAATTTTACCAAAAAAAAAAAAAAAGGTGAGATCTGGTTTAGGCGGTAGCATGTCATTTTATCTAGAAAGCAAAGAGAGTAGGAAAGCCATGTATAAAGTTACATATGTGGAAACACTCTTTGTTTATAAGATGGTGAAGAAACCAATGTTCTATCAAATTTCTTGCAAATACATTTTCACATATTTATGGATTTCTGCTTATCTCTAATTAATTTCCTGACCTCGAGGTCTACACAACGCTGTACTGGAGAAAATCAAACCTTAATTCTATCATGTCCAAATCTCTCCTGAGAGACATTTTCCTTCAGTGACCTGGGAAGCTGAACTTTCTTAATTGGATTAGTGGCATTTCTCTGTTTCAAACTGAAACAACATCCACAGGCCTCTACTAGCTAGTGCTTTATAATCTACATCTATTTTGTGGTCATTGCTGAAGTATGAGAGCTAGCTCAGGAAGACAGGAAGTGGCGTTAGAATTTTTTCTGTTTAGCCTTGCTTAAAGATGTGGTCCAAGATAATAAAACAGTGCCTTTTTCTTTCTTTCTTTCTTTCTTTTTTTTTTTTAAATATCAGAATACATCTTCCCTGTAGAACTGAGGTTTGCAAAGAAAAGCCAAAATGTACTTTTCATACATATATACATACCTGGACATTCAGTATTTTTTTTTAAAGATTTTATTTATTTATTTGACAGATAGAGATCACAGAGAAGCAGGCAGAGAGAGAGGAGGAAGCAGGCTCCCCGCCGAGCAGAGAGCCCGATGCGGGGCTCCATCCCAGGACCCTGGGACCTGAGCCGAAGGCAGAGGTTTTAACCCACTGAGCCACCCAGGCACCCGACATTCAGTATTTTAAGGGAACTTTCAATTCAGCCCATTTGCCCTCAGCTATTTTCTTGTCAAGGAGCAAGTAAATCCTACACATCTTAATCCAAAACACCAAAACAATCTGTACCTTGTATCAAATAATTATATCTGAGGTAAGCTTAGGGAATTTAGTCATTTGTAGAGGGTTGTTTTTCCCATAACAAAGTCTCTAAATAGAATTATCAAGTCTATCAAATGTTAATTTGTCAAGAAAAACAGAATAGCTAATAAGGAAAATTAGATTTATATTGTAAATAGAATATTATCTTGAAGGCTTCCATGTCTCCAAAAGGAAGTATGACTGATATATGACCAAAGGAAAGTCTTAATCAAGCAAACCATAGAGTCGTTTTCTCTTCAATGTACTACAGAATTACCCTGCAGTAGTGGGTGGGAGAACACCACTGCTGCTTTTTAGAGGTGTTTTGGGGACATACAATGAGAGGGACAGCCCTAACTTTGGGATTCCGGTTGTTAAAAAACAAAATTCAACTGAGTAAAACTTCTTTTTATTTTTTTTAATATTTTATTTATTTATTAGAGAGAGAGACAGTGAGAGAGGGAACACAAGCAGGGGGAGTGAGAGAGGGAGAAGCAGGCTTCCCACTGAGCAGGGAGCCTGATTTGAGCCTCAATCCCAGGACCCTGGGGTCATGACCTGAGCCAAAAGCAGATGCTTAACAGACTGGGCCACCCAGGCACACCTCAACCTAGTAAATCTTAAAGATTTATTGGCTTTATTTAAATGACTCATGAATGATTCAGGCAGCATCCAATCTAGCAGAGAGAAAGGGGCTAGAAATGGAATAATTTATAAGCAGAAGGGAACAGGAATAAGGAAATTACACTAGGCAAAACAATTTGGTTATTTCAAGGTCACTTTCCTTTAGGGCATGGTAGGGGTCTATCAGGCAGATTATCTAACTAGTGCTGATTAGACAATTCTTGATGCACTGGTTTAAGATTCCATTTCTGGGGTGCCTGGGTGGCACAGTCTGTTAAGCATGGGACTCTTGATTTCAGCTCAGGTCATGATCTCAGTGTCATGATCTCAACGTCATGAGATCGAGACCCAGCTCGGGCTCCACAGTAGATATGGAACCTGCTTAAGATTCTCTCCCTCCCTTGCTACTTATGTGCTCTCTCCCTCTCTCAAGAAGAAAGAAAGAAAAAGAAAAAAAAAAAAAGATGTTATTTCTGGGAGAGACAAAACTGTAATTAAGCTAACTCTTGATTTGGAGCTTAGCATATGTAAATACATTTTGGGCCCATTTTCTTGCTTTTAACATGGTCTTCAGCTGTGGCTTGTCCTCTGAGAAAACACTCCCATTCCTGTAACAGATGAGGGAAGGGGGCTGCGTGGTTCTCTTGATGACTTCAAGAAAGAGAGAAATGAGAATGCAGCGGTTCTAACCTCGCACAAAGGCAGATGCCAGCCTCTAGCAGGATTTCCGAGGATTCCAGGCTTTCCAGGAGATGAGGTTTCAGATGTTTGACCTTTTCCTTGCAGTGTAGACATTGACCACATTATAGTAGACATTCAGAGTATGTAATGTTTTCCCTGGATTTCTTGTAATCTGAGGGCATTTGCTCCACACTTCTGGTCGATCCCACTCTCCCATCTTCTTTCTAGTCTCTTCTACCTCCATCCTTTCTTCTATAACATTAGCCAGGTGCATTACAACTTAGAAAGCGACCCGAGGTATCACTTTAAATTGCTTTTGTGAAAACAAACATCTGTTATTTACATTGTTGCCAAATTCCTTAAATTTTAGCACAAAGGACTGCAAATGTTTCCTTGCATCTCAAAGGGGACAGGAAGAGACAGGGTGTTTGCTTAAAGAATGAGATTAGAGAGACAGCTGCTGACACTAAGTGTCTTTCTAAGGAAAAATCAGGAAACTTCCCTTGCTCTCTCCCTGGCCCCTCACTGACCTGACTAGCCATGGGAAGAGCAGCTCTGTCAGCCACTTCCCTTTCTTCCCGTCTTCAATGGAAATGACCCAGAAACTGAAAGAGGTTTGCAGTGTGGCAACTGCCCAATTTCAATCAAATGGCCTTGCAGATGTGCAAGTTAATTGGTTAGAATCTTGGTTAGGAAGATCAGTTAAAGAGGAACATCTTCTTGCTTGGATGTGCTGGTCTAACATTACTCATTTTCCCACCGTTCTCCACCTCACCGTCTGACGCCCATTCTATGCTTTATGTTAGCCTCCTTTCTCTTCCACTTTCTCTTTTTACCAATGGTTTTGTACGTATTTTAAGAACAACATTTTAAAATTTAAAAAGTTATATATATATAATATATGTAAATATATTATATAGATGTATGTATAAAAATTATATATATAACTTTCTGAAACAACAAAACAAAACACCCATAATCTTATTGCACGGAGATAAATGTCTTTGACATTTTCTTTGATATTTGCTGTGTGTTAATGTGTATAGGTATGTAAGTTTGCAGAGGTCAGATTATTCTGTATGTTTTATTACAGTGTATTATAATTATTTCTCAGGTAAATGAAACTTCTATAATCTCATTCAGTACGATTATGTGTTCTTCTGTTGTATGAAAATCTCATTCCTTTCTTGTTCAACCAACCGTATAGTTTTGGATATTTATGTTGCTTTAAAATCTGCTACCATTAATAAGGCTATAATGACTATTTTTTAATTAAAAATTTTGCACATGTCTCTGGGAATTTTCTTAGGATACATTCCTCAAGGAGGAATTTTCAGATCAGAGTATAGTTATTTATAAGGCTTTAATTGCCAAAATCTCTCCAGAAAGGTATTGATGGATTTTTACTTTGAGTACATGACCTTATCCTTAAACACTATTGATAGACAGAATTATACTATTTCTTTTTATCTTACTCATTTGCTAAGAAAAATGATATGGCATTGGGTTAGTTTTTATTTCTTTGGCTAAATTTCAATTAGTTTTATTTTATTTGTTAGCCATATATTTTATGTATATAAATATATACATATACATATAAATATATACAAATATATATAAATATATACATATATCTATCTATATAAATATATATATTAACATTTCTAAGCATTCTATGTATATAGAATGCTTAGAAAGTTCTTTCCCACTATAAGATCAGACAAATACCTACAGTTCCTTCTGATTTTCTATAGTTTTATTTTTTACACTGTGCTAGTTAATTTACTTGGAATTTATGTTGCAGAGTAGGATAATTGATATTTATTTCTCAAAGAGATAAGAGTCACTCTTATAAGTTAGTTGATTTTTTCTATCATATTGTATCATACTATCATACTCTCTTGAAGTAATAAATAATGCATTAACTCTTATTTTCTATCTTCTTTTTTTTTTAGAGAGGGAGAGTATGCATGCATACAAGGAGAGGGGAGGGGCAGAGGGAAAAGGAGAGAGAATCTTAAGCAGGCCCCATGCCCAGTGCAGAGCCCAAGTACAGCTTGATTTCATGACCTGAGCCAAAATCAAGAGTCAGATGCTTAACTGACTGAGCCACCCAAGCACCCTGATGTGTCCAATTTTCTGAGAAGGGATTGGCTGAAGGGTCTCTGAATATGGTAACAGTGGCAGAGTTTGGAAGACACTTGCCAGGTAGTTGCTTCTGACTCTGCCAGCACCGTTGCAGTATTGTAGAAAGAGCTATGGACTCAGGTTTGGACAGGTAAGTACAGGTGGTTGAACTATCCAGCTCCATCAGGGCCCAAGAGAAAAGGAGGTGTCATAATGGTCACTGTTATTCTACTACTTAATACTCTAATGCTATTGCATCCACCACTTGAAATCCACTGAGATCTTATGATGTTCATGATTGTGCTAAGTAGTTTACATGTAATACATACATTAAATACATTTAATTTTCACAAACAACACCCCCCCACCCCATTGTCCCAACCTCATAGAGGGGCACATCCAAATTGAGTCTTAGAGAAGTTAAATAAGCTATCCAAAACTTAAAACCTATATTCAAAATCCTTGCTTTATGCTCCATCTTTTAAATCAAGAATCGATTTGGGGGGTACATGGGTGGTGCAGTCGATAAGCATGGAACTCTAGGTTTAGGCTCAGGTCTGATCTCAGGGTCATGAGATCTAGCTCCACATTGGCTCCCTACTAAGCATGGAGTGTGCTTGAAACTCTCTCTCCCTCTCCCTCTGCCACCCCCCCAAAAATGAATAAATAAGACAATCAATTTGAAATATTATGCTTATATGATAGATATGGTCAATGCCTAGTGACCAGCAAGATGACTGCAATTTTTGATACCCTGTATAGCTCTATAGCCCTGAGTCCTGATGCTCTTGTAGGAATCTCCTTTTCAATTCTATTTTTGTTGAGTTCTGTTTAGGATCAAGATGTTATCTTACGTGGTGGAATTACATAAAATTTGGGGGCATAAAAATTATTTTGAATTTTTCTTTAAGGTTTTGTATCAAATTGAATTAATTAAAATTATTAGTATATAAGGAGTTGCAGACTGTAAGTAGTAGTCTCTGAGTGGTTTTCCTGTTATCTAAAATAAGTTTTAGCCTTCAATGGAAGCTACAGCTAGTCCATTTGCCTGTTCCAGCCTGTGCTGGGAGTTCCTCCTTTCAAATACTATTAGAGAAAAAAAAAGAGGGTAACTGAAGGGTAGAGCAAGAGTGAAAGTTTAGTCTGTTATTTTACCTGTAAAAGTTGGGGGAACATGTGTGTGTTGTGTGGAATTCAATGTCTTCATCTCTGAAACAGAGATAATAATCCTTACTTTACTGATTTGTTTTAAGGATAAGAGGAAATTTTTTAAAAAGTTACATATGAGGAAATGTTTTTGAAACTCGAAAACACTGTAGAAAATATGAGAAACTTAACTTACCAAGATATTACCAAGGGGGTAGCTTGTTTACTCTTAGTGTACTAGGTCAAGTCTGGTTTACTCCTAGTAGAGAAGACATTAATTCAGACTCTAGATGTGGCTATATGTTTACTATCCTACCATCTTAATATCCACCATGAAACCAAAAACATTAGAATACATTGCTAAACATCAATTTCTATCTTCCAGAGGTAGAGTTGGTCTTCTGGGAAATATCCAGAAAAATTATATAAATTAAATTTGAGCCCTAATATATATAAAATGAGGGGTTGCAATCCTTCTTAACTTGATCAAGTTACCCCTTAGATTAGCAGAAAGTATGCTCATTTCATGGCATAAACAATTCTTATTCTAAAATTTATATTAGAATAATCAGCTTATAAAAATAATGATTTAATAGTTCACTTAATGACCAAAGTTTTGGAGAAAAGAGAATGATAAATACATAGTGGAAGAAAAATTGCTTGGTTTAAAATTTATTAACACAAACATATTAATATAGTGCTTTCCAAGAAGGAAATATTTCCATATGACTTTTTTATAATAAAATAGTCCTAGATAAATGGAATATTGTGACTACTTAATAGCAGCCTCATCCCATTTCTCCTATACAACGGCAAACAAATATGCAGCTGCTAATTACACATATTTCATATTTTTAATGTTGGCTATAGAATTGCAGTTAAGCTATTTCTGGAAGAGGAAATTCAAGTTCTTACCCTCCAGGTTCAGGATTTACAATCACCCAGCATATGGAATGATAACTTTGAAATTAACCATGTTGCTGTGTAATGTTGCACATCATTAAATGTGAGAAATTTTGTCTATTGCATGTTCTTTTAAATGTTTTTGTCTTAGTAAGCTTTTTTCTAAATAAGCTTTTCTGGCAGTATGAGGCCACAGAGCTGAATAATGAAAATTCAGGCTTAAAATTTTATTTTTTTTCACTTTCATTCTGTATTGATTGTATTTGTGTCCATTTTTTTGCCTGTTTTTTTAGCCTACTCCTTTTCTGTAAGCTAAGTATTTCTATAAAGAATTCACTGTTGATTGTTGTGTTTGCATGGATTGTGTCATATCTGCTATTCAATATTAAAAAACTGAAGACTTCTAGATACTTTTCATTATTTCATATTATTTTGGTATAAAGGCAGGATTTTTATCATTATTTAATATCACTCCTTCTACAATGAAGGAACCAGAATAAATTCAAGATGGAAACATCAGCACAATCAATTGAAATATTGAAGCTATTGAGGGATGAGCTAATCAACATTTATTACACTGCTAATATTTTCAGAATTTAATGTAGGTAGTTCTTAGGCAGCAGTATCCTACCGTGGATGAAAATGTTGGATTTTGCAGCCAACAGATTTGAATCTTAATTTAAGCCTCAGAAAATGTAACTAATTTGGGGAGAGTGGGTGGGTCATAGCTTTTGCAATTATGAAAGGGCAATAATAATACCATACAGAACCCTTGTGAGGGGTCTAGATAACGCAGACAAACTTCTGAGCATCATGACTGATACATGATAGGTTCTCAATACACTCCACGTTCTTTTTCTTTAAACTACACAGATCTTGTTAAAAACCCTGACTTCGTCTCTCACTAGTTTGTGGCTTCAGTCAAGTTACCTAATCTCTCCAAGCCTGGTAAATCTGTCTGTAACATGGGGAAAAGTTACTGTCCTCACTTGACTCCCCTTCACCCACAATGACATTGCAAAATCCATCCAACAGTTCTCTACATTAGATTCTTCTCCTAAAACCCAAAAATATTAGTATTGTTTTCTAGCTTTTTCTCCCCAGGCTAAGAGATACAGAGATGAGCTGATTGAATTCTTTATGGTCAAAAGTAGTCAGTCAAGCCCTGACATGTAATACCCAAAGAAAAGAGGGAGGCATGTTTTCCGTCAGACAGTATTTACTTTTCCAGGCGTACGCTATGTTTGTGTCTCTCAACTCCTGTGGCAAATCTGATAGAGAAAACATGGAGAGGAGTGAAACAATTTGCCAATAAGAAAAGGAAACTAAATATGTCTTTTTCCTAAATATTTCAGAGGCAGGGTAGGGTCAGTCATTTTATTTCAGAACAATTTATTTCCAATTTTCTTTATTCTCCCTTCCAGTAATGTCACACCTTATTAACATACCTTCTAAGCCTCCATCCAAATTTAGGATTTGTATTGGTCACATGTCTTACTAATATTTGCAGTCAGATATAGGATTCATTGACTTAGAAACAAGAACAGATGCACTGATGCATGGTATTTGAAAAGAGAAATGCATATCGCTCTCCAGAAAGATTATGATATGAGAATAAATTTTCAGTGATTTACCATAACATCTCCCTAAATTTATATTTTTCTCAACTGGAACTTTGGAGGAAAGGGAAAGAGTTACTATTTGCTGACACCCTGAAATGTGGGCAGTGGAGGACACTGTCTAAGGCTATCTCATTTAGAATGGTCACACACCTTGTGACATAGGGGACAATCCTCTACTTAGTAGATGAGGCAAGGTGGTTAGAAGTTACCATCTTGCCTTGAGTCAATCCCTAGGAAGTCACAGACTTAGGCTTCAGGCTCTACCTTTTGTGCTTGTACTATATGCTGTTTTTTTTTTTTTTAATGTGCTATTCTTAGACAATATATTTTGGTCAAGTTCAAGTCCTAGTTTGAGGTGGTCCCATATAAATAAGACCATTTCTGGGACCTCTTTCTTTTAATGCTAGTCTAACTTACATATTAGTGAGGATGAAGTTATTAAACAGTAAAATCTCAAGCAGCCAACTTGAAGGGCCTTATTAAATATATTATACATTCATGATTTGAGGGAAATTTGAAGACACCTACACATTGATGGAAAATGTTAGGAAATCGTCTTTCCCAGTGAAAGCCAAAATAAGAAAGTATTTTTCTCATGGATACATCTTGAGGTATTTCAGAAAGATAGATTTGGGAGTTTGCAATGCTGTGTGAATAAAAACAGTCATTCTCAAGGTAAAACAGGCAGCAGGTATTTTGAAAAAAAAAAAAAAGTGTAATCAAAGAAAAGCAATCTCTTTAGGAATAGTGTTGAGCAACACCCTGTAATTTTTTTCGGCAGTAACAGATGGAGACAGATTTCTCTGGGGTTATTATCAGAAGGCTTGCATCAAGGAAGCAATCATTCTGCTATGGTCTCACGGAAGAACATAAACACTGTGGAATGTGGCAGTTCAGGTGAGGGCAGACTTAGAAAGCAAGGACCAAAAGATAACAGAAAGGACGGGAGTGAGAGACTTCCCTCAGTGAAACAGTTTCACGGATTGCTTTAATGAGGAGGGTTTAGATGTTAACAGCATGACTGAGCTCTACACTCACTTTGCACATTTTAAGTTTTGCATGCATATTCGTATCTAAGTTAACAGTACAGGAAAAATTACATGTCTCATTCTGCGTTTTGTCCCCTGCCATTTTATTGCCTTTATATATGATGTGTGTGTGTGTGTGTGTGTGTGTGTATTAAAGAACACACTCGGGGCGCCTGGGTGTCTCAGTCATTAAGCATCTGCCTTCAGCTCAGGTCATGATCCCTGGGTCCTCGGATCGAGCCCCGCATCGGGCTCCCTGCTCAGCGGGAAACCTGCTTTCCCTCTCCCACTCCCCCTGCTTGTGTTCCCTCTATTGCTGTCTCTTTCTATCAAATAAATATATAAAATCTTAAAAAAAAAATAAAGAACACACTCATACATTTGGGTCAGGAGGACCTCTTCATTATGGGCAAGGTTTGGCTGTCTCCAGAGACCAGGTAAAAAATACAGTGCTCTTTAGAAGTGCTCCTGAGCAGGACCTGGTCTGCTCTGCTAGACGTCCTGGACACTGCGCCAGGGCTACCAACACCAGAAAACACTTGGATTATTAACACTTATGAGCCTCTGAGTCCCTCAGTTTTAGTTGAAAATAAGTGAGGCGTCTGGAGTCTGTCTGCCTGAGAGCATCCCCTGACCAGAGAGCATGGTGGGTTCAAGAGTGCAGGCTGGAGAGGGGAAGGAGTTAATACTGCAGGAGTGACCCTCAACTAATAGGGGAAGGGAGCCGGGGGCTACCTATCCCAGCTTCTTGTTATGGAGACAGTTCTGAGGAGTGTTGTGGAGAGCTTTGTAGAGGCTCTCAGTGGGACTGAGCCCAGGTCACACTGTGGTCATCTGCTTGTTCACACATGCTGCACTGGCTCCTTTCCCTCTTTGTTTCACTTCCCTAGTCCTTCACTGTTCTTTCTGGAAGCACTTCCCAAATCAACCACTTGCACTCAGATTCTTGTCTCTATCTGTTAACCCAAACTAAGAAGGCCACCTGCTTTCTTTCTATCTCGCATAGAAAAACAAAAACAAACAAAAACAAAAACAAAAAATTCCAAGCAACAACAACCAAACCCTTTCAGGTTAAAGTGCATTTTGAAGAGACTGTAGTTAAAAAGATCTCATTAATGTTTTGTCACCAGTGAGATTAGTGATCCGGGGAATGTAATGGAATCGGGGAAGAGACTTGGGAAGGATGGTGGTAATGGAAGCTGGTGGCCACGAACCAGAGGAGTCCAGTTTCCGGTAATGCTCTCAGATGGGGCTTCCTGGGGCACATTCTGCTTCCTGGTGCTACGTCTAAGACTGTATTCTCTCTGTACGTAGAATTGTATGTACGTGTATTATTATGAGGCATCATGGCTGTACGAAGCTGTGCTTATACAAAGCTGGTTTTGGTACCAAAAACTTGGGGGAAAGCTTAGCACAGTGATGCCAGTAAAGGTACATCAAGCAACTCCTGTGAGGATGAACTCCCTAGTGCTTCTATGACACAGAAGAATCACTGAGATCATGGTTGAAAGCTCACATTGAAATTAAGGCTAGACTATTTGACGTAGAAATCTATTAAAACCTTCTTCTACGATGTAATGTCCTAATATTCGTGTTATGTGTTTGTTACCAAGAGAGACTCTACAGTTTTACCTAAAATAAGTACTAATCGAACCTAAGAACTAGGTTAACCAGTGGTTCATGGACTTTGAGGAACGGTTTAAAATTTTTTATTGTAAATCTGCTTTAGAAATGTGCTTTTTGTTTTGTTTTGTTTCTTTTTTTTTCTGCTTTAGAAATGTTTATTTCTACAAACCTCTACTTAAAAAGAAAAAAAAATTTGGATGGTCTGAAAAACTGAAAATAAATACTCTTACAGGTAACTACCATATTTCCAACCAAACTGTGCTGAAGCTTTGGCTGTTGACCCGAGAGAGGTGAGGCCTCCCTGGTTTACTGTGGTTCTTCTATCTTCTGGAATTTCAAAACTCATTTCTTTCACTCCAGGAAATAAAATGACATTTTTAAACCATCAGTAATGTAAATGACTACAGAAAGTCCTCTTTTTGATAGTTCAATTCCTTTTTCTAAACTGAGGAATCTACTTATTTCTTCTTCCTTACTGCATTAAAGTAAATTTTGGTTGTTCTTTCTGATCTCGCTGATAAAGAAATACGGAGTTTGTACAATTTCATTATGAAGTGGGTGCACAAACTAAATTTTAACAGCAATAACCTAAAGAAATGATTTTTCCTAGCTACGTAAACAACTGGATTTATATTCCTCCATGATGTTGATCACCAAAGATACGACTTAAAAAACTAAAACCAATGGGAACAAAGGGTTTGATTAGAGATGACAGTTGTTTGGGAGTTTATTTTTGTAGGACAAAGGCGAGTTTTTAATTGTTTATTTTAAGGTTAGAGAGTTTACATTACAGAGGTATTCATATCTCCATTTCTTTCGTTTTGCTGTGACACATTTCCTGGATATTTCAAACCACTCTGTTTTGCAGACTATTTTGCATTCTGAAGAGGTTTCCTGCCTAATTTAGTTCCATCAACTGATTGCCATGGAAACTCTTGATACCCTTTTCTCTTCCTGGAATGAGATACTGGCTGTGTTTCAAATAGGATTTTTTTTTTTTTTTTTTTTTTGGCACAGAAAATATAGTAAGTTTCATCAAGTGAAATGTGTTTGTCAATGAAGGAGCGCCCCCCAGGGTGAACCACTGGCTGGAGAGAAGCCACAGACAAATGCCTAACTACTGAAGTAAATAGGTAATTTAACAATTAGAAACAGGGAGCAGCCTCGTCCAAATCAAAACAACATGATTCTTGACTGATTTTTTTTTTTTTTTTTAATTGAGAAAAAAGTGGAAGTCAGCTCTTGGTTCCATATCAGCACAGCAGAGCAAAACAAAACAAACTTGTATCATCATACAGTAACCCTAAAATTGTGTGAGGTTGAATCAGTCTGTGTTTCCTAAGGGCTTCTCGAGGCAGATTAATTTGGAGAATGTGAACAGCTGGGCTAGAAAAATAATTTGTGTAATGAACTTTAACACAGAAAGAGCCACTCATCTTTACTATGGACTTTATCTGAAAGGTCCATTTTTGGAGGAAGAAAGAGTATATTAGATACCTTTTGTCATTCTATTAAGACCTTTGCTTTGAGACTAGAATTATATTCTGGGTTTATTCCTTCATATTTGGCATTTTTTAAAACAAAATTCAGGAGGTAAAACTGCTTCTAATCATGAGGAAGAAGAGAGGAAGGGTCAGGTATACAATACTGTCCCCTTTTCTCTGTGTATGTACAGGTGACAGAAAGCTTTAATTACATAACTCTCTTTATATGTATACAACTATTCTATGTGACTGTTTATGGGTCTGTATATAACATTCAGACACATAGTTGTCAGAGTACAGCTTGATAAGGAAAAAGGAAGTCAGTGTTGGGGGAAAGAAGAAAGTCTTTCGGATGATTCTCTGTACATTCCGTTTCTGTAATTTGTGGTTTCTGTAATTTGTGTTACGTTGTCTCTCACACTGTTCAGATTTTGTATTTCCTTTGTAAAAAATGAGAGAATCACAGTCAGACCTCTTCAGCTCAACTGGTAGTGACCTCTGTTTTCCTAAGGCATCAAAATGAAAGGAGCCAACATTTGGTTCCCTGCATCCTTGGATTGACTGCCAAACACTCTTGGTTTCTTTTGGTGGCTTGACGTTTGTCTATGTAAAATCATTGCTCCGGAAGTTTTTTTTTTTTTTTTTTTTTTCCTGCCTGGAGCGGTAGGCACACTTTGTTTTCTTTCCCTGCAATCTTATTTACATGTCTAGAAAGTGCATTACTCTAAAAAGTTTCTTTAAAGTAAAAATTGCTCATGAGTGGGGAGGGCTGACAAAAAGAAATGAATATTTACCAAATATAGAAAGAATAAGAAATAATTTTATAGATGTGAAACATTTCAGGAAAGAGATCTCAAAGCCTAGTGTATTATTATGATTTGGTCCATTTTGACTCTCCATATAGGGAAGGTACATGATTACTTTCAAATTAACTCTGGCCTTAGCAACTTGTGACTTGAAAGTCATAGCAACTCTGTTTTAATAACTCATCATGACAAAGCAGTAAACAGCTCTGGCTACTACTGTGTGTGTTCACTTTCGGTGTAATTTACTCTTTAGCTGACCTGCACGTAAATAAGGCATAGTTTTGTAATGCTGGCTTCTTTTGTTAGAACAAATGTCTGTGTATAAATTGCATTCATGACTCTTCCTGGAATAGTTTCTCCAAACCCACTTCCCTACATCCTGTGCTAACAATATGAGGGCATGCTGAAGAGGGCAGGATGCAACTCTCTGACCCGATTTTGCAGTCATGAGAGGTTTGGAGAACAGTGATTAAGATCCAAACATTGACCTGGTGTTTCAGTGAAGAATTTCAACTTTACGAGCCACTTAACCAAAATTAGATTATTTTTATTTAGTTTCTTTTTTTTTTTTTTTTTAGATCACTGCATATACTAACATACTATTATGTTGTTGTAACCTGATTCTTCACATAGTATGTCAGTTTCAGGGAGGTGGGGAGCTTTCCTGTGACCCATTTTTGTCCTCTGAGCCTTGCTCAGCAACTTGTGCGCATTACTGTCTCTATCTGTAAAATGCATAAACATGATCACCACTTAAAAACCAGACACATATCCATGAAGCGATCCTTGTTCCAGTCAGAAAGCACTTGCCTAAAATGAATATACCCTGATATGGAAATTAAACTTTTGGTTCTGGAAAGGGCAGGGTGGGACACATGCCAGTGGGAAGTAGATGGATGTAGATCTTTGCTCCATCTGAGGAAGGGCTCGGCAATAACTAGCCACTGAACTCCTGCTTCATGATGGAGAAAGAGTTCCCGATCCGTTGGATTTTAGGGGAGTCAAAGAGGAAAGTACTGTATTGCTAGAGGCCTTTTTTCCTTTCTTCGCTTCTGTTTTTTTCTCTGTTATCTGTGGTTTCTTTTTCCCCCCTCCCTTTCCTTCTCCCCCATTCATGCTCCTTCCTTGCACGTGTATTAAATTCCTATGTTGTGTTAGATGCTTTTCTTCTTAATCTAAAGGTCTGTAATTGAGAATTAACAGTCAATTATGTCAGGAAAGAAATGCTCAGTGCTCCAAGTTTCTCCTATATCTTTCACCCACTCGAGAATTTTAGAACACATGAAAGCTGATAAAACTAGCAATGATGCTTCAAAAACTAATTTTTGAAAGAAAATGGAGTCTTTTTTCCATTAACTACACATCGTACTATGTTGCTAGAAGTGACAAGGCACCCCACAATAACAAAAGATGGACAATAGATTGGGGAAGCATTTAAGCATGGGTACCCATGTCCGGTTGTTCCTTCCATTCATATCTTCCAAAAGAAGGAAAGGCCACAGCACAGAAAGGCATTGTAGACCACAGATTGTTGGTTTGCAGTGGGAACACCTGTACGATAAAAATGGAAAGAGGTGAAGTTATACTTTCAACCTCCTTAGGTAAAAAGGCCTCTGAAGCACAAACTACCATTTGGCCCCCCGAATAATTCATCTTTCCTTTGGCCATAGCAACAAATTTCAGCTTAGTATATGGCCACTCAGAATAGAGGCTACATATCCCAGACTTCCTTGCAGCAAAATGTCATGTGTCTAGGTTTTAGCCAATCAGATGTAAACTAACTATCCTATGGCAGCTTTGTGGAACGTTCCTTAAGAAACAGCTAATGTACCCCTTTTGCCCCTGCTCTCTCTTGCTCTCTGGAATCCAGATGCTGCTATCTTGGACTTTGTGGACAGTGTCATGCCCCAGTGTAGGAGAATGGTGGCTGGAAAGAGCCTGGGTGTCCGAAGAGATCATAAAATTGAGCACCCATAGCATCCTAGATCTCCTCCCTTCAGACCTTTGATATGAGAGGAGGATCAAAGTCTGTCCTCAAGTAATATTAGCTTTTTAAAAAATCATTAATTGGGGCGCCTGGGTGACTCAGTGGGTTAAGCCTCTGCCTTCGGCTCAGGTCATGATCTCAGGGTCCTGGGATCAAGCCCCGCATTGGGCTCTCTGCTCAGCGGGGAGTCTGCTTCCCCCTCTCTCTCTGCCTGCCTCTCTGCCTGCTTGTGATCTCTGTCTGTCAAATAAATAAATAAAATCCTCAAAAAAAAAAGATTAATCATATGCTTAATCTCAACAATATTGCCACTTTGTAGGAAGTCTAAAGGCAAATTACCTCTATTTGTAACTCCCAGATTTTTCATTTGTTCCTCAGCTTTCATAGGAGGCAAGAAATAGCTTTTCATCATGTTCATCATCATAAATTGCATATGTTGTAGGTATTTTATATTTGTGTTCTCATACTTAATCTTTACAGATGGTACAAAGCTCGAACTGTGGGTGAGAATACTTAAACTTGGAGAAAATATAGAAACTAAACAGCAATACTAGAGTTTAAACACAGATCTACTTGACTCCAAACTTAAACTGATTCTAATATTCTATATTGCCTCCCTGATATTTGGGCTTAGGGTCCTTCCTTAGTCACATATCATTATGACTGAGAGTATACTTTGAGAGAAGACTCTGGAATAGGTGAAGTTTCTGTTAGTACATTATAGAAGGTGAAGACTGATTTCTAATTTTTTTAAGATTTTATTTATTTATTTAAGAGAGAGACAGAAAGAGCATAAGCAGGGGAAGGAGCAGAGGGAGAGGGGGAAGCAGATTCCCTGCTGAGAAGGGAGCGCACAACATGGGGTTCAATCCTAAAATCCTGGGATTTTGATCTGAACCGAAGGCAGATGCTTAACCGGCTGAGCCACCCAGGCACCCTGTCTGATTTCTAATTTAGAAAGAAAAGATCAAGTGGGACTTCTACTTGGGAAAGATTTGAGAGGAAATACCTCATCTGATCTTATGTATGTCTGTAGATTAGTGGTCTTAAACTAGCACTTGCAGGCTGATTTCAGAATCCATAAATACTTTGTTTGGCTCACGAGATTAAAAAAATGTTAATCGGTGGCTAACCTTTAAAAGAATAAACATTTTACATAAAAATCTGGATTTCTGGCCACCTTTGAAAAATTGAAACATTTGGTAACATTAGGCTGGCCTTCCCACATGACAACAATTAGCCAAAGCTATATATGGCTATATATGGCTGCCTTTTGTTGGTGGATTTGCCATCTCTAGTTTGCCGTAGTTCTTACTTAGCCCACTCCACTCATTTACATTTCTGACCTTTTAATGCTAGGCTTTTGTTTATGACTTTGTGTGGATGCTTTCCTTGAACATGATTAAACATAGAACAGGTTGCCATCTGCCTCTCTTATAACACGATAAAGATATTTTTTAATTGCATATAGATTTCCATAATTATTTTTTTCTAAAAGGGTTATAAAATAGGCAGTAGTACAGGAAATCTAGATAGAGCTTTGTATAAGAGGTGAAGAAAAATAAAATTAGTCTTCTTTCTGTATTCTGGGAGAGTACATCACTGTTCCCTTGAAAGTCCAGAGGGAAAACTTCAGTAAATATTGATAATAATGACCATGAACTACACATTCTCTGGAATAGTCAATTAACTGTAATATAATTAGAACAAAGCTCAAAGGCCTGTTAAAGTCATCCAACCAGACCTTTTAAATGACTGTTGTGGGAGGAGGTTGCTGGGTAGGGGAAGTCCAAGGATTTATTAAATCTCTGTGCTCTAGGTCTGTGATAAGCATTAGTTGATCAGCCTTCACTTGATGAACAGGTAAAGGTTATGAACTTGGAAGTATGTCATTGATAATAATCAAGCCTAATAGTCAGTCCCATGCCCTTTCCTTTTCCTTCACAATTGCTGAAGTCATGGTAATGTAACACCTAAAAATGACACCTTTTCCACATTTTGAACTCAGTCATATTTTAGTCAGTTAAATGGCCTTTTTTCAATCAATTTTCACAGCTCAGACACTTTCTATCATTCTAGTAAGACAACTATTTTCAAACCATGATGTTCACAACTCTCCATGCTTTGGTTTTATGCATCAGATTAGACTTCTTTTTAGTAGACACCTGCTGCCTCCATGACCTGCAAACATATTGCAGTCCTTGCCTCAGAAACTTTTCCCTCCTCTGAATGAAATTCTTGCTTGGCACTTGACTCAAGATCTCCTTGACCCACTTCTCAGACTGACACCCATGGGGATTCCCCCAGCCTCAGAAGAACAGAGGTGGCTCTTGTGTAGTGGTCAAGGGCTTGGTCTCTGAAGTCGAACTTCCTAGGTTAAAATCCCATTTCCATCAGTTGTCAGCTACATTTGGTGAGTTAACGAATCAGTCTTAACTTCAGATTTTCCTTAACAAAATACAAATAATATCTATCTCATAACTTTTTGTGATAGTAAAAGTAAAAGTAAAAAGAACCAAACATTATATCAAGCCTTCAATAAACGTTAACTAGTACCATTGCAGAGCTTCTAATTATATACTGTTTTTTCAGTTAAGGTTATTGGTTCCAATCAACAGAAAGAGATTCTAGCTAATATATGCAGAATTATATGGGTAGCTCACAGAAACATCAGCATATCTTGATAACAATGCTGAAATATATAGGTTAAAAGCAAAAGACGCTAGACAGCTGGAAGCATAGGCAGGGTCTTTTAGGACAGTTGGGTTAGTGTATCATGGCTGGGCACTGTTGTACCTGGACGTGATCACCATTAGTAAATTCTCAATCTCTCATAATCTCTCTCTCACTCTGTCTCAGTCTCTCATTCTCTCTCTCTCTCTCTCTCTCTCTCACACACACACACACACACACATCTCAGATGTTCAATGTTGAATTTCTGGGTGGAAGTATCCGAATGGGTTTTTGCTATGCTCCCAAGCCATAGCTGCCTGTCAGAGGCTAAGGAGAGAGATCTGATCTCCTTGTCTGCTGCCAAGACTCACAAAAAAGGGAGTTTCTCCTCAAATGGGACAGATGTTGGATCATACTCTAAACTAGTATTCTAAGATACAATGATATCCTTTGTTTTCTGTAACTATTTCTCAAATTAGAGTATATAAACTCTAGGAAAACTGAACCTAAGTTTATCTCACATATCTCATCATATAATAGGTTTTCAACAAATACATGTCAAACCATAGTCTTAAGTTTGACAAATGTGTTTTCAACATTGATCCCTTTTTATGCTCTAGTTAGAGTTTCCCAAATCAATAAATTGTGAGAATTTCATTTTGGTATCAGCCTTAAGTACAGTTGTCCAAAGGTGATTTCATAGTGATGAAAGAAAACTAGAGTATCTTTTTAAGATAAATAGACCATTAGTATTGAAATTAATCCCTATAAGGGTAGAGAATCAAAATGAGAGTGTTGTAGCTTATGGGAGATTTAAATCCTTCAACATGTTAAAGATTTTCAGTGAAAATCATGGTGGAAAATGGGAGTAGCCAAGAAGTAAGAACTATTGTTTAAAAAATTCTTATCAAAAAAGTAATATACTATTATTTTAAAAAATTTTTTTGAAGATTTTATTTATTTATTTGAAAGAGATCACAAGCAGGCAGAGAGGCAGGCAGAGAGAGAGGAGGAAGCAGGCTCCCTGCTGAGCAGAGACGGGACTCAATCCCAGGACCCTGAGATCATGACCTGAGCTGAAGGCAGTGGCTTAACCCACTGAGCCACCCAGGCACCCGTAATATATGATTATTATAGGAAACTTTTAAGGTACAGAAAAACATAAAAGAAAAATCTTTCCTAATGTTAACACAATTATTTTAAACATATTTGTATATTCGTGTGTGTGTGTGCATGTGTGTTTGTGTGTAGTACCCACATGGTTAGTGCCAAAAATTTATAACAAACACACCTGTAAATACTGTAAATACTGTTACAAAATTGTGTTTTCTTAAAAATAAGGATTCTTATTATAGACTATATACCAAAAAAATAGGAAATACAATAAAAAAGAATGTAAAACATGTAAGATCTCAGCAGCCCAGAAGTAACCGTTGTTAATATCTTGCTGTGTGATCTTAAAAAAAAGTTTTTGTATATCTGCATATATATATCTTTGAAAAATTATATATTTTATAGGATATTTTGTGACCTAGTTTTAAAGAATAACAATATAATTATTCTTCTACACCAATAGTTCCACACAATTGTGGTTACCAGCTTTATGAAATTACCTTGTGGATATACACAAATGATTTTCAAAAATACAATGTTAGACATTGTTTTGCCTTTTTGTTTTTACAAGAAGTACTTCAATGAACATCCTAAAAGTTTAACTTTCAAACATATCTTTAATTACTTTCTTACAACAAATTCTCAGAAGCATAGTTAATCCATGCAAAGGTTTTGTATATTTTTATGTCTTTTGATAACAAATTGCCCTTTAGGATATTGTTCCAATTTGAAGTTACAAAACAGGATGTGGGTGTGTATTCTCATAAAGTGAGATATTCTTTAAATGAGATAAATAAATATAGAGTTAATTATTTTGGCTCATGATATAGTGTAAAATTTTCCCATGTTATTAAACATTTCATTGACATAGTTTAAAAGGCCTGCGTGTGCCTTATCCTATGAAGCAACATAGTGACAAACAGCATATTAGTAAATCTCTGCATGCATTTAGGAATATCTTCCTATGAAAATTTGGAAGTAGTGACGTATGTGGGAAGAATGTACATTATTATTACATAGCACAATGACTTTGGTTAATTTGTAGGAAAGAAGTATGAAGAGTTCAAGGAGTATATAACTGGGTGTCCTCTTGTGGATTGAAAATTTATGTTTGATCTTTTTAGTTTTAGTTTTATCAAACTATGCGTGGACTTTCACTACACATAAAATAAATATACATTTACTGTTATTACCTATATGCTTCTACTATGATGTGGTCTCTACTTGTCTCTCTGACCAAAACCTTAAAATCTGCCAGTCTTCTTCTTCTTCTTTTTTTTTTTAGATTTATTAATTTATTTTAGAGGGAGAGAGTCAGAGAGCGCATGAGCAGGGAAGGCTCAGGCAGAGAGGAAGAGAACCGATCCCAGGCAGACTCCCCACTGAGCAGGAAGCCCATCACCGACTGATCTCACCACCCTGAGATTATGACCTGAACAGAAACCAAGACTTGGATGCTCAACTGACTGAGCCACCCCAGTGCCCCTCTTCCAGTCTTTGTAATTGTGCTGATTAACTGTGCTCAAGCCTTAACATCTTTTTCTCTTTTCCTCCAGCACACCAAATGCGTTACCTCCTGAAACTTTGCACTTACAATTTGCTGATCTATTTATGATTCACTTCTCATCATTTAGATCTTCATTTAAATACCATTACTTCAGAGAAGCATTCTGCCCTAAGGCCAATTAAAATAGACTGTGATAATCATTACTGCCTTTAACCTCGCCCTGCCGGGCATGCTGGAGGGTTTCACTTCACTATCTCCTTAAAGTGAGTCGTGGACACATGACTTGCTTTGGTCAATGAAGTGTGAGAGCATATCACCTGACATCACTGGATGGAAGCCTCTAGAAGCTGCAATATGATTTGTCACACAGTCCTTACCCATGTCACTGTAATTGGTGACAGTCAACAATGAAGCTTCCCTCATCCTATCCCTGAGAGAGGACATGGAACTGAGTCCCTCACTGAACCATGGTGTGAAGGAAAAATGAATTTTTGTTGTTCACACCATTCAGATGTTGGGGTTGTTTATTAGTACAGAAAACCTAGCCCACCCTGAATAATTCATAGATTCTTCCTCTTGTTAGTCAATCTCAATTTTTTCTTGTTTTACTCTTACTATGTGAAATCATTGCATAATATCTTTTTCATTTATGAGTTTTCCTCCCTCCGCTAAAATATAAGCACCTTGAGAACAGAGGCTCTGTCTGTCTTGTTCATTGTTTTATCCCCAGTGACTAGAATAGTACCCAGTGCATAGCAGGTCCTTCTTAAATACTTCTTGAATAAATGAAAGAAAGGAGTGGAAGATTTCAACTGTGACTATGGAATCTAGACTAAGATAACATTTTTCCTTTGTAAAACAATTCTTCCCAGATTCTGAGATAAGTCTTTGGTATACTTCAAAAAAGAGAAAACACAGTTCTGATGGCCAAGAGAGGTTAAATATCTTCTCATCAAAATGTAAGAACTCTTAACTACTTAAAGAAAAAAAGACGACTCTTGGTCTTTTTTTGAGGGGGGCGTCTCCTCTAGCAGCATGAGCATTTTTTTTTCTCTATGTGGAGGAAAACAACAAGGATTGTAATTATTTTTTTAATGTTCTGTTATAGTTAGCAATTTTTTAAAACAAAAAACACTTTAGCAAAGACTTACATATATTTGGAGAATAGAGAAGTGTATTTTCCCTGACCATCCAAAGGGCAAGAAATGCATTATATTAATAAGTCTGGATGTTTAAGGTATACTTTGATTTTGTCACTGATCATTCTTTCTTTATAACCATCATGTCTCGGCTACCTTATGGTCTGCAGATGTGTATCAATTACAAAAATGTTTTCAGTTAATGACTCCTAAAAGCCTTCAAACAAGTGGAATAGATGTTTGTTATTTGGTAGTGGTCAACAGTGTTTCCCAGCAAGAGGTAATAGACTTATAACTCATTTCCTCATCTGAAAGGGTCTCAGCCCTTGAGCCAGATGACAATTTCTATTCTTTGGTCCTAACACACGCTAATTAGGGTAACTGTTTACATCTGTATTTGTTGGTATCTTCTCAATCAGCATATGCCTCCTCTTGACCAGAAATAGAAAAGCACAGATGGCAACTCCCATTTGGCTCTAAAGCAACTCCTTGTGTCTTCACATGCCAGGCAAGGGAGAGAATGGGGGAAATGTGCAATGAACTGAACTGCAATGTGGCCAGCTGTTTGCCTGGTAACTAGAAACATATCAGTACGGATCTGTCCCTAGCTTGTCCATATGCTTGGATTTGCCATCACGGGGCCCAAGTTCATTGGAGTTCATTTCTTACAATAAAAAAGAAGTACTTGGCCTTTTTTCTTTGGGATTTCTAGAATGTTCTAGAATGTTAACATTCTTAAATGAACTCTTTCTGATCCTCTCAAACATGTTTGATGTTTCCTTCTTTTGCACTATTGCACTTTTAATTTACCTTGGCATTTTGTTTTTAGATGTTGTACTATGTATCAGGAATTTTCCATGTCCGCCTGAGTATTAAATGGAAACAGGGTAGCCATTGCATTTTTAGCCTGAAATCATTTTGTACCATCTTTAAACTGCTCTGGCATCCAAAATAGTTCAAGTACCTTCAAGAGCATTATAAATCAGATAAATGTGTACAAACTCACAGTAATGTTTCAGTTCCAATGTGAGCTATAAAGAGGACTAGTAAGTCTCTGAAATCAGTCCTAGATGTGAGTACCAGCACATTTACAGAGCATGGATTTAAGTATGTTATTTAATCTTTTGGGGCTCCATTTCCTCATATGTTAAATCGGGAAACAATATTTCCTATCTCACAGGGTTGAGGTGAGGATTAAATCAGATCATGCATCTTAAATTGAAGGCCTGGCTTATACTGAGTGCTAAACAAATGACAATTATCTTACTGAGAGTAATAGAACATACCTAAGAGATTGGGGTCTCAAAGATTGTGCTTTCCCTGGTGCTATAACTGAAGCTATGTGTTACAAGTGCTCTTATAGTTAGAGTCCAATGTACAGTTAGATCAAATTCATTCTAAAGAAGCTAGGAAGATTTTACAGATGTAAAAAAAAAAAAGAAAGAAAGAAAGAAAAAAGAAACTAGGAAGAGTGCCAATAGATATTATGAACATTATAATAATAAAAAATCTTATATTTATTTGGTAACTCATAGTTAATGAGACATTTGTACTTGCATATACTTACATAACCCTTATAAGTCATATGTTTATTTAGAAGAAGAGCATTCCAGGCAGAGGGAGTAGTTAGTACAACCGTCCTGAGGGAAACTGGGCCTGAAATATTCAGCAGATAGCCGGGAGGCGGATGTGGCCAGAGCAGAGTGACTGAAAGGAGAAAAGTAGGAGACAATGGTGAGAGAGGAAACCGGGGGCCAGTTGTATAGGTTCAGTCCTTGGGCTTTGCTTTGAGTAAAATAGAGAGCCACTGCAGGGAGTGAGGCAGAATATCTCACTTATGTTTTATAGAGTGGCGAGGGTCACTCTTCTTGTTTAAGGGCAGACTATGAGGGAGGCAGGATAGAAGCAAGACCATTTAAGAGCCTCCCCTTCCCCCTGCCCCCCCCAAAAGGCCCAGATCTAAAAATGGTCAGATTGTGGGCCTATTTTGAAGGTTAAGGCCTCAGGATTTCCCAACAGACTGGTTGTAGAACTATGACAAAAAGCAAGAGTCCAGGCAACAGTAAGGTTTTTGGCCTGAGCAACGGAAGGATGTCATATTTTAGGCAAATTAGGGCAGGTCTCAGAGGAAACATCAGAAATTCAAAATATCTATTAAGTGAAGTTTAAATACTCTCTCAGACATCCGAGAGTGTGGTTATGTGACTATGTAGGCTGGAAGAATGGAAGCTTAGCAAGTTTTCTTACCTTAGAAAACAAATAAATACAACCCCAGGAGCAAAGGTTATCACCTGAAGATGACCAGTTTCAACAGATCACTCGTCAGTACTCAGAGAAAAAAAAAAAATTAACAAAAACAAAAGAACTGTTCACTTATCTTTCATTTTGGCTGTCAATTATAGAACCAATTGTGTTCTTGGGCAAAGAGGGAACTCTTCCTATAACTCAACAGCAAAAAAGTAAATGTACAAAATTCTTATCACTGTGCATGCTAATTCCAAAGGGTTGTTACATATGCCTGTGAGAAATAGAAAAATTGGTTTTTCAAATAAGGATTGATGGAAGTGTTGGGTCCCCCAATAATGGGTCCATGGTCAAAAGAGCGAGACTGATACAAAGCAAAGGTCAAGCAAAGCTTTTTTTCCACGCCAAGCATCAGGAATCAAACCAACCATCAAACAGACCAGTGGGGGCCGCCCCTTACAGAGAGGGCAACCTCTCCCTGCCTCACAGACTAACTTTTATAGAGCAAAGACCATGTGGTTGAGCCTGGCCACACACAGGTGGCCAATGAGATTGCAACACACAGAGGAAGCTGCACAGTCATGCTAGGTCCCACACGGGTGGCCAATTGAATTACAATTTACCCTAGAGTAGACATTTGAACTAGCCTATCACCTTGGTCAGAATTGGCACCCAAAAGGCGGGGCCCACACTCCTTGGTAGCTAGGGAGACAGTATGCATGCTCTACTGATTGGACGTCTCCACCTGACCCGACTCATCCCTGCATTCGGGCTGTTATCTCCACCTGACCTGACCCACTCTTGTATTTGGGCTTTGTTACCTGGGACTGGTTTCCCAGACTTGTTTTTAAGTAAGTCCCCCTGGGGGGCGGGGCAGGGGCAATTTAAGTCTTACTGCATAAAGAACAAAATGGCTGTTCAACCGGGGTGGGGCCACTCTGGCTGCTGAATAGGCCCTTACAGAAGAAATACTGCAAGAAATATGTCTTGCAGTAAGACAATCCATAGATTTCCCACATCACAGAAGACCTTCCAGTTGACTAAAACTTCTGATTAAAAGTTCTGACTGATAATCAAGTAATTGACTCTCTTTGCTCTTGAGCTGGGGGGAGGGGAGCATGATGCCAGTTCACCTATATAGTACAAGTGCTCAGTTTGAATGAGTCAACATTACCAAAAATTTGTGTTTTTATATCAAGTAAATTTGGATTTGTCTGATAGTAAATACTTATATGCTATTTACAATTTATAGCTTATAGTTTATAAACATTAGGATAAAATCAAAATACTTAAAAAATAGTGCTATAATTAAATTTGTGTTTTATCGTTATGGGAAAAATAAAGAATCTCAGGTTACCCGTTCATCACTGCATGGCACATTCAACCTGAGAGGAAGGCTATGTGACCAGCTCAGGTATTTAGAAGGCAGTGGTGTGAGCAAAGGCAAGGTAGGATGACTCGATTGTAGAAGGTTAAATGCCATATAGAAAAGTTTGGATTTTATTCTGTAGACAGTGGGAGCCATAGAAGCTGTTCAGCTGAGAGTGGATAAGATTCATTTCAAGATCTTAGGAAAATATTTTTACATATAAGGAATATTTTGGCAAAATTAGGAACTACTTAATATACATGTAAATATAGTGATTTTTGTAAATTGTCCCATTGTCTGTTGAAAAAGTAATTTATTTATATAGATACTATTATAAAGAAAAGCTCAAATGAACGTCTTCACTAACTATCTCCAAAAATCCAGATTCAGATCCTTAGATATTTATACTCAGATGTTTCATTTCCCTCAAATATCTGAAACCGAATTTATGATTTTTTTTACAAACATTTTTTCCCACCTCCATTTCTCGTTTATAGGGTGTGTCACTATGTCAAGAAGATTGGTTAGAAAGTGGAAATAATCTATGTTATGTCTATTTCTTCATTGCTATTTCCTTCCATATTGATCTAGATACTAAATCTTTCTTAGAAACTGTCTTCCATAAACAGTCATCTATGTGAGCATTCTTTGTCTCCTCTTCATAACTTGACCAATGATTTATCATGTCACATTCACAGAACTTTCACAGTCTTCCCTGAAATGTCCTTTATCCTTCCTGATGCTCCTACCAATGAATCTTTATGTTTTTGGAAGTAACAGGATACCGTTAAGGAAAGAACACAGACTTAGAATTGGAAATACAGGTGAAACCTAGTTCTACTTACTAGCCATGGGATCTCTCAAGTATATTCCCCAACTTTTCTGGCCCTTAGCTCCTTTATTTGTTAAGACCTAATGTTTCAGTCATAATGATGCAGGAAACAAAGGCAGAAGAAAGATTGTTAAATTTCCTTACTACCTACAGCCAGCCCATTGACAAGTCCTTGAAACAGGCAGAGTGACCTTCCTTTAAGGACTCAACTGCACTGATGTTGACACTTCGCTAAGGGCAAAAAGCAATCTTAGCCCCAAACCCAGGATCCTGTAAGTCTATGTTAACATACAAAAATACCCTTGGAAACTTCCTTTTCCTCCACACTGCTCCACCCCAAATACCTCTTGGTAATCATCCGCCAAGCATATGACCCACTGATATACATCTGAAGGATCTCCTGACTCAGTTGTCACTAAACAGTAATAAGTGACCTTTCCTAACAATACCTAACCCCCTAGGATCCTGGAAACCTTGTTTCCAAAATACCTGGGAGGCTTATGCTACCCTTTACTCCTCCCAACTTGTAAGTACATAATGGGCTACTCCTCAGAACCCCGGTGCTGCTCTTTCTGCCCACAGGTCCTGTCCCAGTGCTTTATTAAAACCACCTTTTTGGGGCACCTGGGTGGCTCAGTGGGTTAAAGCCTCTGCCTTCGGCTCAGGTCATGATCCCAGGGTCCTGGGATCGAGCCCCACATCCGGCTCTCTGCTCAGCAGGGAGCCTGCTTCCCCCTCTGTCTCTCTGCCTGCCTCTCTGCCTACTTGTGATCTCTGTCTGTCAAATAAACAAATAAAATCTTTAAAAAAAACAAAACACCTTTTTGCACCAAAGATGTCTCAAGAATTCTTTCTTGGCCATCAGCTTCAAACCCTAATGTCTTCCTACATCAATAGGATTATGATGAGGGTTAAATAAGAGGACATGTTAGAGTGTCCAAGGCATTCAACAGGTCCTGGGTGGAATGGTGGCTGCACATGATTTCATCCTCTTCTCACTAAGTCTGGACAGCTCCCTTCAGTCTGTCGTGTGAAATCTCAATTGCCCTCTAGTTTTCACCCACGGTTCTTCTCTTTGTGCACATCAGGGGATGATACTAGTTGTCCTCTTCTAGTTAGCAAGACCAATTGGTTGTGTCACTTTTGAGCCATAGCATTTAATTGTTGGGATAAGACCCTCCAGTACTCTCTTGCTCTGGTGAGGGTTTTTGAAAGTCCTCTTGTTAGGATGGTAGGACTGCAAGATCAAAGCAAATCAGACTGCTGAGTCACTGCACAGAGGGTTGCCCCAGGGTGTCTCCAGCACCTGCAGCACATTTTATATGAGCTATAAAGAAACTTTTGTTATGTTAAGCCACTGGAATTTCAGGATCTTTTATACCACAGCACAACTGTATCTGTCTTAAAACCTTGGATTCTTTCCATATTTAGCCTTACTGTAACTATCTAATGTGATTTCCTCTCGGACTTAACGCCATCTGTCTTCTTTACTCATAAGTGATTTCATTTGTTTATACCTTTGTGTGTTTGCTCATGTTTTTCTTTCTTTCCTCCTTATGTCTACCTCGACGAAATATTGCCAATGTAGTAGAGCCCAAATTTCTAGGCCTCATAGTTATAGATGACATAATTTTGCTGTTAAGTTTAAATAACTTAAAACATTTAAGTTCTAGTTGCTTTGTCTGACTCAATAAGCCTTAACAGCTTCATCCCAGCAGCCTCTGCATCTTCTGCCTTTTTCTAACCCTATGGGCTGGTTTCCTGGTTCCCAGATGTCTCTTCCTTCTAATTTTGATTTTAGTACTCTAGGGTTTATCGCTTGAAAGCATCCCTTTGATCATGGATCTTCCCAGCTCAGAACTTTTCCATAGCACTCCTGTAGGCAAAGAACTGAGGTATAGGGTTCAGACATTTTAACTTGAATTTATGACCTGTCCCAGATTTTTCTTCTACTACTTTTCTATGGAAGCATAACCTGAGCTTTCCTACTTCCATGATTGTGTCTATGCCATTTATCCAGCTGGAATGCCCTCATTGCAGGCTATAAGAATTCCAGGTTTCCAAAAAACTCTAACCAGAATGGAAGCACTTGATAAATGAGACTACATTAAAATTAAGACGGTTTCATTATCAAAAGACTGGGTTAAGGGTGTCTACATTTACTACATTACTACAAATAAATAAGGAGAAAAATGACAGTCAACTCAAATACAGACAAAATACTCAAACAGCCATTTCACAAAGAAAAGAATCCAAATGACCTATAAATATGTGAAAAGGCATTTTATTAGCATTCGGGGAAATACAAATGAAAACCACAATGAGAAACCATTACATACTCACCAGATTGTTTAAAATTAAATAATCTGGAAATATTGAACACCAAAAGGAGGTAGAACCATAGAAAAACTTACCCAGCACATAAGAATGAACATTATTAGAGCTACTTGGTAAAAAAAAAAAAAAAAAATAGCATCATCTTTTAAGATTAAATATGCACATAAATGATGACCCAGCAATTAAATACTTAAGTGTGATTATTGGGCCAAGATTCAAACACAAAAATGTTCAAAGTAGCATTATTCATAAGAGCCAGAAATCTGGAAACCACTCAAAAGTACATCAAAGAAAGAATGGATTAATAAATAATCATACTGTGTAATACAGCACTGAGAGTAAATGAGGAAGTTCCATAGATCTCATGGGTGAATATTAAAACCACAATGTTGAGCAAAAGAAGTCAGATTTAGAAGAAAGCATACTGCCAGTTTCCAATTTCTTGAAATTAAAAAATAGGCAAATAGGCAAAAGTGAACTATAATGTTTAGGGATTCAAAATTAAATAACAAAACTATAAAACAAAGCAAGGATATGATTACCATCGTATTTAATAAAGAAACTTCCCCTAAGGGATGAAGGAATAAATTGAGGTTAATTCTGAGATGGGTAAGATGATGGCTACATGAGTATGTGTTTTACAATTTTTCCCTTTGTGCATTTTTTTTGTTTCTGTGTTCTATTTAGCAAAAAGAAAAAAATTTAAAAATTCTATGCTTATTTCAAGACTTATTTCTCTATGGAATTCATTCTGATAACCCTATTCCATAAGTTATCTTTCTCTTCTGAATATTAAGAGTCATTAAAGGCATAAATCTATTCGACATTGCATTATGACATTGCTTCATGGTTATCTTAAAGTATTAGGTACCTATTTTATAGTGGCTCAATTAGTAATTTATTATAGACCATCTTCCATCCAGCTCTTAACCCCTATTGGAATGATTTACACATACAAGATATCCAATTTTTTGTTTGTTTGTTTAAATAATGAGAGCTCTGTTTGGAATTTAATACAAAATTATAGATTATAGATATAGGGAATACATTATTTAAGTAGTTTAAAAAGAAGATCTTATTTATTTGAGAGAGAGAGAGTGGGAGCATGGGGAGGGACAGAGGGAGGTGGAGAAGCAGATTCCCCACTGAGCAGGGAGCCTGACTCAGAACTTGATCCTTGGTCCCTGGTTTCTTGATCTGAGCAGAAGGTGGGCAATTAGCAACTGAGCCACCCAGGCACCCCTCAAGTACTTATTTCTGGCAAGTTCAAATCGTACTGTATCATGACAATAACATGACCTGCAAAGAGTATATACTGGGGACAAAGAAGTCTGAGTTCTAGTTCTTCCTTTTCTAGATATTGGCTTAACTAAGCCACTTAAGTTTTCTAGGTATTAAGTTCTTCATGGATGTGGCATTTGGACTAAATTCTATTTTTCTAGTTCTAATATTCCACAAGTCTTTCAAATATATCATAAAAGGACCCCAGAAAAAATGTTCAGAATCTCTTCAGCAAATCATGTCCAAAAAAAAAAAGAAAGGAAAATCTACAGGTTATAGGGGAGAACTTTTGGAAAACAAGAGACCTGGTATTCTTGAACAGGTTATTTATTTATTTATTTTTAATTGAAGGAAAGCTTAGTCTGTTTCAAATAAAAAGGCACATAGAAAAGAGAGAGAAAAAAATTTGTGCTACACAACAAACCACTTTTGCTTTTTCAAGAAGAATGAGGAGATGAGTCACCAACTGACTCTGTGACCAAAACATCACAGAGGAAATTCAGAAACAGAAGCTGGCTTAACGGAACTGAAACAGTCATCAAAGAGATAAAGATATACATGCCTATTTTGCACAGACCAGGACCTGAGGTATTCAGTTGCCTTGATTTTGCTGTTTTGGAAGAAAATAGTTTATTCAAATTTAGGTAGTAATCATCAGATTATTGGTAAACTGAATGGTCATGAAATGACAATTGCTCAAGAGGTAGAAATTTTGAAGGTTATTTATTTCTGATACCAAGCCATTAATTACGTTTGAATCAGTTCTTAAAATACCAGCTGAGTAGTCATCTAGAATATTCTTGAATATCTCCAGTGACATTCTAATATGGATTAAGACTGAGATCTTAGTAGCTTCTGTTGTTGCACTAGTCATTTCAAAGATTATTGTCATCGTCACTTTATATGGAGAGATTATTTCACAACTCACCCACAAATGGTTTCATTTTTGTTTGTTTTACATCATAATATATATATTGGACTCTCTTCCATTTTGTTTACTGTAGCCAGGAACACATAAGGAGCAGTATTTTCTGAGGGTGGGGTTGCATGCTTATATTTCAAATATTAGCATGAATCCATGATTCTGAACACCAGAGTTCTATAAGCATTTTGTGGTAAGCTAAAAAAAAACAAACAATTCTTATCCATCTGATTGTCATGGGACAATTCTATTTCATTTTCAATGACTGAATGCAGTTTGACTAAGTCATGGTAAACCTACTAGATGGTTTGCTGCCCAAACATAAGGACCCTTTTATATTCAAGGCTGAAATGAAGTTACCTAGAGACAAAGTTAAAGTTGTTTGTTTGTTTTTTTTTTTTTAAAGTTAAATATATCTAAATACCACACAGAATACAGAGCTGATTTAAATTACTTCCTCTTTCTGGTTTTTTCTGCTTCTTTGTTATGGAGAGTTTCTCTATGAAGTTGGAAATTAATATCCTGGAAAACATGTTCCAACCTTTAGGTGTTTTGCTGTAGGAATGGGTAATACAAATCGGATAAAATTATCACTTTGTTTGTAAAAAGAAGAGATAGATACAAATTAGATAGTTTCTTAAACAGAATGATTAAAAACGAGTAAGCACTGGACAATTCTATCACCTTTACAGAAGTGTAGAGCCAAAAGTGTAAGTGTGAATGCATCATGTGCTTTCAGATTCTGTCAGATGAGACACACCAGTCCTGACACTACCAGTGAAGCCCATGCCTTGAGGCACTAAGCATGTCCCTGCATTCAGTGCACTCAATATATTTTACTTAGATGTGCCAAGGTGACACACTTTCAACTTTTCTTTGAGCTCTCAGTCAGGAGATCAGTGGATTCTTCTCTAAGACTCTCATGATTTGTACACTGCTTGCTCCAGTAACTTCTCTGTGAGAAATACAACTTCATGTTATCTCTGGACACGCTTTTGACTGTGGCATCCTCTGTGCTTTAGGGTAATTCATCCTGTATCATGGGTAGAATGCTTATGACCTTCATCTTTCACTTATTATGTCAAAAATAAACCTGTATAGAATTAGGGATTTTTATTACAGCCACAAAAGAGGACTGCTGTTTTTGGAGAGGCCGCTTGTCAACTTCCCACACAGAGATAGCTTTTGATTTGACTGTAGGTTAGAGTCATCTGTTCCAGGGCTTGATGTCAGCAGCACATCTGTGAAAACATGACTATCACATGCTCCTTGACCAAGAAAGTCCTCCAATCTTGGACTTCTACATATTTTGATAATTTATGAGCCTTTATCTTCTTTATTTCCTCAGTATGTAGGTCAATGAATAAAAGTATTCTATGTTTCAAGCAGGAAACCCTCGGGACACATAGTGTACTGTGTAAAAATTTGTTACTATCTGATTTATTTGTGGAGCCTATTACATAAATCACAGCGCTGATAAAACATAAATGTTGCTGGCTTTGTGTTGCAAAAAATTGGCCAATTTAATATGTTGGAAATATTCTTTATCTCTACCACTCAGTATTTTGTTTGCTAAATTTGTGATATCTCTCTAGCTTTCTGACAAAGACAAATCGCTTATCAAATTGCAACTTTAACTTCTAGAAAACAAATAGAATAAATTAGTAAATTACAGAGTACATAGATGATAGGTGCCATGGAAAAAGGCAAATTGATGAGAGAAATGGCATTCGAGAGGCAGTGTGCAACAGTGTCAACGTGCTTGTAAACAGACTCTTCAGGGAAGACCTCATTGTAATTTGGCTATTAAATACATCAAAAGTACTTAATATTGAAGTATTCCAAATAAAATCTTAGGGTATGTGCTTCCATGCAATATTTTTCACTTATAGACTCTGGCTAGATGCATCTAAAGGCCACACTTGACTGAGAAATCACTCAATATTTCCTAAAGAGAGAACTTTGACATTATTTTCAATTACCTAAGCAAGTTAAAATATTAAACTCATAGTTAATCTTCACTTTCATTCTAGCTAATATGAGAGTTGAAGCAGGAATATTAAGTTTTGGCAAAATGGCCTGATTTCATTTTATCATTTTTGTGGCAACTACTTTTTTGTCTTTTGTAGATGTCAATAGTAAGGTAAAAATACATAAAATCAAATAACAGATGAAGGTTAAGAAAGTAAATCACTAGGTACTGAAAGTTTTACAGTTAAGGAGCATTATTTAACATGATGGCTTCTTTAAAATTCAGCCATTTAAAATCCAAATTCGATTTCTTACTTGTACATTTGAGCCAATATTTCATTGTGCTGTTTTATTTTTTAGAAGACATTTTTATAAACCTTATGCTTTTCACATCTGCTATCCAACTAAAAAAAAAAAAAAGGAAGATTACCAAACTGACTGTAAACCAATAAAATATGTCAACACATCACTTCTCGCATCTATAAAAATACTAATTAAAAAAAAAATTTACCTTGGCCACTTGAACACTTGAAGAGCCAACAAAAATGGACAGTTTATGTTAAGTAAAAATGCTATTCATCTTTGTAACATGAACACACTGCACACATTTTGAAATTTAAGCGGATATTCTTGGAATAGATATAGTTCACAAATGGATTTATTTAGGTCATTGCCACTTAAACTCTTTCCAAAAGCAGAGTTAGCATCCAGAGAGTAGGATGCAAAAAAAAAATCACCTTGTTTGCTTTTAGTTGCTGAATGATGTTCCCTGAATCAGCTCACACATGAAGTGGTCCCGTTCTCTTTATTAGAATGTGGGTCTGATTTCCCATTCTTTTTGTTTATCTTTAAAGACAATATTATTTGAAATTGTTTTAAAAGCTTTTAGTCTTTTTTAAAAAATTTATTTATTAACATATAATGTATTATTAGCCCCGGTGGTACAGGTCTGAATCGCCAGGTTTACACACTTCACAGCACTCACCATAGCACATACCCTCCCTAATGTCCATAACCCAACCACCCTCTCCCTTCCCACCCTCCCCCTGGCAGCCCTCAGTAAAAGCTTTTAGTCTTATTCTAGCTCACTCCAGTAGTGCATGGAAGCAGAGATCTGACCATGTGGCGAATATAACTATTTTGCTCACTTACTGTCTACCCCTTCAAAATTTCTTCTTTGCCAGTGGAACCACATCGGTTCAAATATTTACTCTCTTTCTCCATTTTAGAGAGAAATTCTGGTTTTTCAAATATTTAAAGAAATATTTGGAGTAATTACTTTTTCCTTAATTCATTAGTTTAAGTCATCAAGTTCACACAGTGAGGTGTGAGGAGTTATCTGTTGACAGTCTTCTGTGAATGTTTTCCTGCTTTTTGAAGGGGTCACTTATTACCTCCTTCAACCCACTGAGGAAAAGAATGGGAGTTTGTTAAACTATTACCATTTTTGATATTAGAAAACCAAGGGAAAGACATTTTGCTTTAGGAGTAAGACAATACTAAGGATGGCAGCCTGGAGAGATAAAAGAGACCTGAGTTTTGATAATATTCTTTAGCTACTGATTTAATCAAGACTGTATCTGTCCCACTTCTGGACTTGTTCCTTCAATTCGTCAGATATTCATGAGGACCTCCTAGGTACTAAGAATTGTTCTAAGTGCCAGGGATATAGCTTTGAAAAAAAAAAAAAAACATTTAAAATTTCAATGCAATAAGGCTAACATTCAGATGAGGGAAGCCAGACTCTAAACACAATGAATTAGTAACTTAAAATGTGTCTTAGGACAAGCCACTATAACAAAAATACCACACAGTGGGTAGATCATAAACAACACAAGTTTATTTCTCACAGTTCTAGAAGCTGGAAGTTCAAGTACAAGGTGACAGGGTTGGATACTGGTGGGAGCCCTGTTTCAGGTGGTAGACTGCCAGCTTCTTGTACCTTCACATGTCCTAGGGCAGAGAGGAAACAAGCTCTGTCCTGACTCTTATAAGGGCACTAATCCTATTTATAAGGGATGCACCCTCATGACCCCATCTAATCTTGATTATCTCTCAAAGCCCTTACCTCCTAATACCATCATAGCAGGGGGTAGGGTTTCAAGATAGACATTTTGGGGGACATTTGGCCTATAGCAAAGGTGATGAGTACAATGAAGAAACTAAATCAATAGGGGATAAGGTATGCTGGCAGGTGGGTTGTACACAGAGTCCTAAGTGAGAAGGTGGCATCATATCAAAGATAACAAGGAAATATGGGGAAATAAAATTCCCTAGTGATTTTTCCCTCTGTTATTAGAAGCATGCTTATTAATACTGAGATCATGGGTATTTTACTCCGGTTTTCTTTTTCTTTTTTCTTTCTTTTTTTTTTAAATTTATTTGACAGAGAGATAGAGAGATCACAAGTAGGCAGAGAGGCAGTCAGAGAGAGAGGGGGAAGTAGGCCTCCGGCCAAGCAGAGAGCCCGATGCGAGGCTCGATCCCAGGACCCCGGGATCATGACCTGAGCCAAAGGCAGAGGCTTTAACCCACTGAGCCACCCAGGCACCCCTTTACTCTGGTTTTCATAGCAACTCACAGTGTCCTGCTTCTCCATCTGTGTATATTTGCATTTTTTGAAATCTGGTGTCATGGCCAATTCAGATGACTTCTGTGAATGTGTTATCTTTGTGTTAACAAAGATAACACATTCACAGAAGTCATCTGAATGACTAATCAGGACTGATTATCTGCTGAGACAAATTCCCTGCTTTCTCTATTTCTGAGTCAATTTCTTGTTGCTTCTGACATTTACTTTCTAGTAAGGTGGAGAAAAAAGGATTTGCAGGTGGACGTTGAAGTCTGTGATTTTATGCAATCTCTAGCACTTTAGCCGTAATAACAATAGCCAATATTTATTAAACCCTTGTCATACTCTAGGTAATAGCCCAAACCCTCTGCATTTATTATCGCTTTTAATCGACTCAGTAGCCCGATGGGCATGTGGATTTGTATTGTTACCATTTTTTACTTTAGAAAACCCAGAGCAAAAAAGCTTAACTTTGCAAAAGTCACGGAGTAAACAAGAGAACTGATTCACAGCAAGGGATTGAAGTCCAGAGCCCAAGCAATTAGATATGAGATAAAAATTGTTATTTTTCAGGTGAATACTCATAATTATTAAAGAGCTCATGAGAGAATGAATAATTTTTGTTCTCTGATGGGTTGGAGTCAATGTAAAGCACAAGTAAAAGCTTATAATGATAAAATTATTAAAAAAAAGCTTATAATGATAAAATTATAAAAAGCTTATGGTAAAAGCTTATAATGATAAAATTACTTGCTAATTTCTATTCTTACAAATTTAGATCAAAGGAAAGTTAAGAAGAACTACCAATATTGATTCCATTTGAAGCTAAATTACATCAAAATGCACTATGTATTTTGTTATAACCTAATAAACACTGAAGCAGAACATATTTCATTAACACAATACCTTCAATTACTTACATTCCTAAACTTCTGAATAAGATAGTCATCCATAGTGAATGTTTCCAAGAGAAAGCCCATGGTTAGGTTATATCTGATATTGACTCTGGATAAAGGAAGGAAAGGATAAGAAAAACTCAAGAGAGAGGGTAAGGGAATTGAGCTTCCGTTCTTGCTCATGGGAATCTAGGAGTGAGCGCGAAAGAGTGTGGATGAACTCTAGGGTATGGTGAAGGACTTTCCAAAGTATTGCAAAATGTTAGTCCCCAGGATGGTAATAGGTCTTTAGCTAATAACCAAGTACAATTTTAGGTGAGAAAGCAATTTTGTGAAGACCCAAAGTAACAGATCTTTAATTTGTCAACTTGTCTTATCAAATTTGACGTATGAGGGAACATTTTCTGCTATGTTTCCTAAAATTATTTATCTAAGGAGAAATTCCTTATTTCTTGTCTTCTTTAGCAAGGGTATCTTCTAGGGCTTAAATTCCATGATAGGCATTTTGGGAAATACTGAAGAATGATAGACATGTCAAGAATATCTGGGAATTCTACTGAGTGCCCCAGAGAGTTCTCTAGGAACCAGGGGGAAAATGGTTGCTAAGGTAAGAGAAGAATGTGAGCTGAGCCATTCCCATGCATGAGCCTAACATTGGGACTGGAATTTTCTTCACAAGAGCCAGGCCCATTACAGATTCTGCCATTGGGCAGGGTGGTATTACAAATAGCTGGCATCTTAGGAATCATAGAAAGTTGTCAAGTGTTGGTTGAATATCTGCAACCTGATGACTGAAACTTTTGTATGGAAATAGAGTTGAGATTATTCCAAATGTACATATGCCCAATATTTCCTAACCAAATGTCCTTTCATTGTGTTGTGACTTATTTGTCCATGAATGCCCTCATACCCTGTCTGCCCCAAGCAGTACTTAGCCAGTAAATATTTTGACTATGAAATCTGAGCCTCTCTGGCATGTTGGTAGAGTTCTACACACACATCAGACGTGTTAATGTTAGCCATTGGGCAGGTGACCTAGAACTGGGTGTGTGTGGCCCTACACTAGTATTTTCCTTTATGCAGAGTTCATCTTTTTTTTTTTTTTTTTTTAAATACGTTGCTGGTCTTTTTTGAGATAGGAACTATTTGGCCATATTCTTTAAAAAGCCTATACGACCTAAATGATATTTCATAGTATTTACTACTACAAAATTCTAAAAATGGTCAGTATTTTGCTTCCATTCTTGAGCTCTATGTTATTATGGAAATAAGTTTTTTTAATCACAGTAACAATATAGCAGTGGATCAATGGTTTTTCAGATAAGGTGTTGAATCACTAAGAAGTAAACTTGATATTTTAAAAATATATGATTTCATTTGGAAAGGAAATATATATATTTAGAAGGAACATGAGATTCTGAACTATGGAAAATTTGTTAAAAACCTCATACAATTAGAGGTAAAACATAAGTTGTCTGTCAATGTATTTTACTTTGTGTGTACATATGAGATATGATGCAAATATTTTTTATCAAGCCTGCCATGTATATTCACTGATGTCACTGTAGGAACATAAAAATAGTTGGCTCCCTGGTCAGTACATTGGGGATTATTAGCCCAGATGATGGTTCATCATATGATCATTGAGGACAAAGGACTTCTTGAGGCACTTGTTCAGGGGATTCTTAAACTATAGTCCAGACCAAAGGAATTGTATTGATTCACAATGCCTGCCAAATGTGCCAGGCACTGGGCTAGGCGACACACCCTGTGTATCTCATTTTGTCTTGCAACATTTTATTTTACGAAGGTAAACAGTTTGTTCAGGGTTGCAACCACTTATGTGGAAGGATCAGGAATTGTCCGATACCAAGGGTTCATGATTTTTCTTTTATACCACACCACGTCAGAAGAGAAGAACAGAACAAGGAAACAAACAGGAAAGAGCTTATTTTTCAAGCATTTGTGGGTGTGTGCTTCTGCATTTTTAAGTGAAGCTGTCCAGAGCTTTAGTGCGATTCTCCTTCCTAGTCAGTTACCAGGAGGAGGAAGAATCACTCCTTTACCTCTCAGTCCACAAGGCAGGGCTGAGCTGTGTTGCCTTCAGATGTCCTTAGCATACTCACTGCACCTGGACTGATGATTTGAAAA
This sequence comes from Martes martes, assembly GCF_963455335.1. NCBI lineage: Eukaryota > Metazoa > Chordata > Mammalia > Carnivora > Mustelidae > Martes > Martes martes. Next base: position 51,136,922 of record NC_137899.1, read on the forward strand.
AACTTGGATGATTTATCCTCAGTGTTATTTCAATCTGTATATAATCTTTTTTATTGACATATATTATTGATTTCAGGGGTACAGGTCTGTGATTCATCAGTCTTACACAATTCACAGTGCTCACCATAGCACAGACCTTCCTCAATGTCCATCATCCAGCCACCCTATCCCTTCCATCTCCCTCCCTTCCAGCAACCTTCAGTTTGTTTCCTGATACTAAGAGTCTCTTATGGTTTGTCTCCCTCTCTGTTTCATCTTGTTTCATTTTTCCCTCCCTTCCCCATGACCCTCTGTCTTCTTTCTCAAATTCCTCATATGTGAGATCATGATAATTGTCTTTCTCTGATTGACTTATTTCGCTTAACATAATACCCTCTAGTTCCAACCATGTCATTGCAAATGGCAAAATTTGGGGTTTTTTTTGATGCCTGCATAGTATTCCATTGCTATATATAATCTGTTAAATGAAAGTGAGGCAAACATCTATTATTATTCATTACATGCAAGTCTGTATCCCATCCTTTATTCCTGGGATATTTCCTACCTACCTTGTGTGGGGGTGGATGTCGGGGTGGATGTATGTCAGCAATGACACTCTCAACAGATCCTTTGGTGGAGTGTGACAAACCAGAATTAGATGATAAGTCCTACAGGTCTCAGTTTGGGAGAAGAATCCTCCTGTTTATGTAACCTGAAGCATTTACAAACGGGAGTTTGTTTTTAAGAAATCAATTGAGAGGTTACGTTCATAGATTGAGTATTACTGGGGGAGATATGTCAAAGGGTTTCAGGGTATTTTTAGGTTGTGGGTCCTACACTATCACTGGCTCTCAAATTAAAGATGATTTTGCTTGTAATCTTGGAGGGTACCAAAAATATTAAATTCTAACATTTTGACATACACATGTACACACAATTGTAAGTAAAATAGTTTGCTGCATTTGCTCTTCTTAAGCATCTCCTAAGTATTGGACAAATATACTACAGGAAGAGAGACCATGACTCATGCTTGAATCATAATAGACTTCTTTGATTGCTAAAGTAAGGAACTATAAAATCTCCTTTACTCAGACTCAAGGAGAAAATGATTGGCTTGTCCCGTGACGTCTTCATTAGGCATTTTATAGTGTGGAGGGGATCATAACAATGGGTTCAGCTAATTCAATTTTCTCACAGTGAATATTCTCAAATAGGAAGGTGTTTTCCCTAGCGATTGTCTTCCCATGGTTAGCATAGGGGAGAGGGACATGAAATACAGAACTCCTAATAGCTCTTCAGTGTTGGGCTTGCACACCCTCCTGGCTGCGGAACTGGCTTTTTTGATTCATCAAACATCGCCTGGCATTTCCAGTGATTTTCATCCTAAACTTTTTGCTGCCTCATCACAGAGGGAGAGGGAGAAAACAAAGCAGCACACATGAGGCTGAAACGGACTGGTTTCCATTGGTTTGGCTTTGTTAAAACAGCCCATAACCTCATATTTCACCCTCATTGTATCGGTCTTCTCAAAACACAGCATGGTGAGGTTCTCTGAGGGCCGCTTGAATACAGTTCAGTTTGCTTGACCTTAGGTCCTAAGGGTTTGCCCTTGAAAGTATATGGGAAAAATAATACAGCTCTGATCACATAGAGTCTCACAGATTTTCATATTCATGGGAAAGAGTTAGAAGATGCATAATAATACTTTGTTGAATTTATACTTTGCTTTTAAAACAGTTTAATTCCCTGAGACTGGATCGCCTAATTCATGACCCGCAGCTACCTACAGGGAACTGCGTGCTAGCATGCGCGGGACCATCAAAGAGAATCATCAAGACGTACCATACTCTAGTAGCTCTTAATCTAACCCTGGAATTCACAATATTACTGTTAAGGAGATAGAAAATATCAAGACTCTGTAAACGAGAACGTATCATAATAACAGTTATTGGCAAGGTGCTGTGGCAAGCGGACTGCTCCCTATGCACGGCATTGATGCAGCGCGTCTGTGATGCGCAAGCTGTAAGCGCTCTCCTGCTCTTCAGGGGCCCCTGCTCTCTGCCCCTGGGCCGAAGGCAGCCCACAGGCGTGCTGGCACTTCCACCATGGCTCAAGCATCTAACCCAGATCTGTGTCCTGTATGACATGGGCCGGGTATTGTCATTATGGAGGGATGTGATCCCCGGTCATGGCAAATACAGTTTAGGGGAGGGGAAAGCATGGCGGAGTTTCCTTATTTACATGGAGGATGCAGTCTCTAATCCCTGCAGACACCCACACAGGTCCCACAGTTTACAAAAGGGACCGTTTGGGTCAGGCAAAGGGAGGCAAGCACGTTAGTACTGCATTTATTCACTTATCACATATTTATTCTGTATCCTCTGTTCCAGGTACTGTTCTGTGTGCTGGGGACACAGGCATGACCAGTAACTTCTCGTGGGGCTTGTATTCTAGTGATCACTCCTGAAAGTACTTCACATGACTTAACCCTTCACTCCCTGAAAGCCTATGTGGAAGGTGCTGTGATCCCCATGTTATAGATGAGGAAACAGGTCTTGAGAATTGGCGTAACGTGTAGAAACAGAATACACACCCGTGCAATGCTTTCTTAATCATTTTGCTATCCTGCCTGTGGATATTTGGAATGGAAATGGATGTTTGCAAGAAAAAGGAGGCAGGGAATTGAGAAGGTGGGAAAGAATTCACACTGCCCGCCAAATGTGCCAGGCACTGGGCTAGGCAACACACCCTGTGTATCTCATTTTGTCTTGCAACATTTTTTTTTAAACAAAGGTGGTTTTTTTTTTTTTTGAAGATTTTATTTATTTATTCAACACAGAGAAAGATCATAAGCAGGCAAAGAGGCAGGCAGAGAGGAGAAAGCAGGCTCCCCGCCGAGCAGAGAGCCCGATGCGGGGCTCAATCCCAGGACCCTGAGATCATGACCCAAGCTGAAGGCAGAGGATTTACCCACTAAGCCACCCAGGCGCCCCACTGCAACATTTTATTTTATGAAGGTAAACAGTTTGCTAAGGGTTGCAACCAGTTATGTAGAAGGATCAGAATTGTCCAATTCCAAGGGTTCATGATTTTTCCTTTATACCATACCATGTCAGAAGAGAACAGAATGAGGAAAGAGCTTAATTTTCAAATTTGCTTCAAAAGTCTGTGGATGATTTTTTTTATAATTTGTTCATTTGTTTCATTTGTTTGTAATTAAAATCATAATCACTTAGCATCTTGGACCTCGTATCAGAGGTTACATAGTAGTTAATGAAACGAATAGGTATTTCTGCTTTTCAAAAAAAGTTCTTATGATATGTCCAACATGTGTTTGGGTAGGGTTTCTCACATCCTTTTTTATTTTTGAGAAAAAAAGAAAAACTGTGTGGCAATATTGTTTGAAAATTTTCACATCCTATTTCACAGAAGTTTTTGGTCTTTGAGAGTCCAGAACGTGAATTAAAAAAAAAAAGAAAAGAAAAATTGACTAACCATATGCCAGACGATATGGTTTCATATTCGGAATTTCTCCCCATGGCACGTCGGCACATAGTAACAGACGCAGTCACATCGATGGCATCTACTCGTCTTGCCCCTGCTTGCTGATAGAAGACCTCAGCCCTCTGCTTATTGTCCCTCTGCTTTTCCAGGGAACTTCCCTTTTCCAGATTGTTCAGCACACACTGATAAGAAGGTCTGCTTCCCATCCCCGGCCCAGCACTTTCGAGGTGCCTCGATGTCCAGCACACCCCTCCAACCCCCCTGGGCCGCTGGGTTGCTAGAGCCCTTGAAGTACTAAGCTGCTCAGGTTTCTGCTTTAAATGGAAAAACAAAAAAAAAAAACAAAAACAAACACAAAAAAACCCTTCTTGGTGGCCATCAAAGAAGTGCTATTTCTCTTTCACTGTCTTGACTAGGATGTTACTAAAAATGCTCCTTTGATTTTTGTTGTTGTTGTTGTCTTTTTTACGTGTCCCAGATGAGAGCAGCAGGGCTGTTGCAGCAGAGAAATCCAAGGAAGAGGCATCGTATGACTCCGAATCTCCTTTCGTCACTGGTAACCGAGGCTTTACTCTTCACTCTGGGGTCCCTTTTCCATAAAAACAATTAACCTTCTGGGAGTTGCCCAGTCCTACTGCAAAAAAGCTTCTGGAGGGTCCACCCTGAGCATTCCCTATGCCCAAATCAGTCTAATGTCCTTTTAGGTGCAAGTTGGGAGGCCCTACAACACGGCGTGATACCTACTAGAAATGAAACACAAACATTGTTGTGTTTTATCTTTACAACAGCCCCATGAGGAATGAATATAATTTCCATGAGTCAGTTAAGGCTTTGTGTGATGGAGTAACTTGTCTGAGGATATGAAGATTTAATGTCAGAGATGAAACATTCATGACTTCTGAATCCAGGTTCAAGACTTTCCACTATACCGCAGTGTCTTCCGGTGAAGAAGAAGAAAACCAACCAACAAACTTTAGTTTTTTCAAAAACATGAAAACCAGAAATTCTCATCCTATGTGTCATCGAATGATACGTATAACAAATTATGTATTTCAGCAACCTGGAGGTCCTGAGTTCAGGCAGTGTAGTACTTGATCGTGTTGTTAAGACAATTATTCTCATTTTCTTTTTTGGATTGTCAGTAGTGGCATGTGGTAGACAAGGCATCAGATTTGAAAGAAAACATTGGTTTGATTGATTTCAACTGTCAATCTGGAATGCAACTTTTAACCTATGGAGTCACAGTTGTTCTCCTAGGCCTCTGGATTACACAGTATAATTTCCTCTGCAAAATAGATCATTTACTGGCAGATTTTTAAACTAAAGATCTTAGAGAGTAGAAAGGATTTGAATATATTCCCACTTTCTTTTCAGTGACCAGTTAAAAATAAATTTGTACGGTAGGGTTATTGAGTTCCATGAGCATTTGTATCTGAGTGAATGAAAAATACATAGTACATTACTGTTAAAAAGACAGAGCCAAGAAAACCCAGTACCTGTCTCCCATTACACATTGTAGAGGAAGCTGAGTGTACCTCTTTGAGGGCTCACATACACATGCACACCACGTGGGCTGTCCAGACAAATGCTTTGTGTGGGTGGTCTCAGACAACATAACATAAACCACTTATTCAAATAAACCTGTTGGTTCCTTGACTCAGTCCGTGCCGGGTGGCTAAGCTAATAGCTAGCTGTCTTAGGAGTTTTTTTCCTTTCTTGATGATTATTCCTCAAATAATAACCTATTCGAATACTTGAATGATTTGAGTATGGGAGACACTGTTGTAAAAATGTAAGAAGTTTTGTTAAAATGAGGTCAAGATCATAAACTTGATTTCAAAAATGAGAAATAGCATGTTATGGATTAAAAGTCTGCAAAGTATACTTAAACACATATAAACACACGTGTCATAAATGTATGTTGAAACTGCAAACTTACCTCCTCTTGCTTTTTATTCCTCCTCTGTGCTACTTAGTCACATGAAAATAGCTGGAGATTCTCTGCTTAGCATTTCTGTTCTTTCCTACTTTCCTCAGTTTCCAGAAAATATATACTTGGCAATTCTACTCCATAGAACACATCTGCAGTAAAAACAACCCAATAGGTGTCTTCTTTCAGAAGCTAGAGATTTTTGTATAAAGTTCATCATCTTGGGGCATCTGGGTGGCTCAGTCAGTTAAGTGTCTGCCCTCCACTCAGGTCATGATCTCAGGGTCCTGGGATCGAGCCCCGTGTCGGACTCTCTGCTCAGTGGGGAGCCTGCTTCTCCCCTTCCCTCTGCCTCTAATGCCTGCTCATACTCTCTTTCTCTTGCTCACTCTCTCCAGTAAATAAATAAAATCTTTAAAAGATAAATAAAGTTCATCATCTTTTGTATAGACTCAAGTTCCTAGTGTGAACATTTGTGTAAACTATCTTAGACACTGAGGTTCCAATTATATAATAAAACATGTAACATGAATTCTATCAGAACAGTTACAAGAATGAAAATTAAAACTCCATAAGGAGTTTTGAAGTTTAAAAGAGGTTCACATACATTTTCATATTAATGAAATTAATAATAGTAGTCCCTGACATTTCATACATCCTGTTGGTATGAACTCCTTGCCATATGCTTTATTATTCTTATTTCATGAAGGAAAAAGTGTATACATATGTATATGCATATATATTTGTATGTATATGAATATACAAAGATATGTGTCATATACATATGTATGATACAAAATACCTTCAAATGAACAAACATCCAGAATTCTACTGTAGTATAGTTTATCTTTTTGTTACATAAACTTCTTTCAACACAGGCCATGGGTGGTTTAATAAATGTTCAACTCCATAATATCATTTGACAGAAATGAAATGAATTCTGAGGGAGCATAAGTAATTTTCTCATTTTTGCACACAGGGAAAACAGTGCAATTTAGATTGCATTCACATACCAAGCAAATGTGTTTACCTAGCCTCTTGACTAGATGTATAATGATATAAAAATTATTAATTAAGTGTAATAGAGCAAAGGCAGTTTATATATATATATCCTTTTATAGTCGCCTAGAGATGGCAACTAGCCACCAAAATTCAGGACTGCCCTGCCATAGTATTGAGTAGGAGTTGGGAAGTCACTGCTGAGCTAGGCATCATGGCTCCCTTTATGTTGACATTAAATGTGGAAGTAGGTCTTACCGGTAGAACATGGACCGAAGCACAGTCCAAGTGTTCTCTCTGAGCCTTCTTCCCCTTCTGCCAGCTCAGACAGAGGAAAGTGCGGCCCGAGAGATAGAAGGGTCATAAAATAGAAGTTGCCTGAGTCTTTGAATCATGATGTGAAGGAAAGTGACCTGCCAGGAACAAGCAGGTCACACAAGTGTCCACATGAGATACATGTCTGCTGCCACCACTGAGAGTGTGAGGTTCATCAGAACAGCTGATGTTCTCTTCCCAGTACAGAATTAAACCTACATTTCCATAAGGAACTAATATCATTATATGATAACTAAAAGTAAGCTCAAAATAAATTTTAAATTACGAAATTTAGAAAGTGAATTACTTAAGAAATTATAAATACTGCATAAACTAAACACATATTTCCTTTTTTTTAAACGATGATGTAGAAAAAGGTTACTTTTTACTGAAAGCATTTATAATGAATTCTGTAGTTACTCAGATATCTCACTTTTTAAAGGAATAATAGATAAGAAGGATACTTTTTTTTTTGAGAGAGAGAGAGAAAGCAGGAGTGTGTACTTGAGCAGGGGAACAGGAATGGGGTGCAGAGGGAGAGAGAGACTCTGGGGCAGTGTCTGTCTGAGCATGGAGCCTGGTGAAGGGCTCAGCTCACAAACCTGAGACCCACAGCCTGAGCTGAAATCAAGGATCCTTTGCTTAGCCCACTGGGCCACCAGGGAACCCCCACAAGGATATTTTTCTGATAGCTTTCTAATTCTGCAACTTTCTAAAGAAGTATGCAAATACTATATCACTTCACACAGAATAAACAGTACAGTCTATGGCCAGCAAAACCAGAGAAGTGACCTTAAAGCAAACTGGAATTTGGGGAAATCTCTGTCCCATTTAAACAATGATCTCGGCCTGTCTCTGTGTGCAGATTTGTGTCACACCCGTCTGCTTGTACATTCCTGATCATGGTGACAGAGGCTAGGATCGGGAGGTAGAAGTCTGTTGAACCACTTCCTATTGGTGAGAATAAGCAATTATTTACCTCCCCAAGACTCTTCTTCCTTTGTAATATGAGAACAATAGTATCTAGGCTATAGGATTTTTATGAAAATAAAACAAGATAATACACATGAAAGTATCTTTTTATCTGAAAAATTTAAAATTTCCTATGTTATTTGTTGTCATTATCTATTGGGCTTTATAATAAAAAGTTGATAAAAACCCACAGGAAAAGTTTGATTGAACTCAGCAGAAATTCACTTTTTGCAGTAGTGTATTAATATGTGTATATTTTAAAATATTTCTGTTTTTCTCTGCCCTTTTTGTTCCCTTGCAATGGGTTAAAAAAAAAAAAGAGACAAATTAGTCATCTGAGTTGACCCATACAATCCACTCTTGTAGGTCAAGATGGAGACATGTTAATGGAGAAAAGATATCATTTATTTACAAACACTTTAGCTAACTGAAGTGACTCTACTCGTATTCAACTGAACTTAGAGCTTCTAGAGGTCACTGTGTATAGGGAAAAATTTAAGTAATCATCAGAATTAATCATACTGACGCCTGTTTGTCTGATGTGTTTTGGAATATTGTGGGAAGCTAGCAGCAGTGAAATTTGGCAAATAATTTGGAATGTGTGTGTGTGTTTTATAAAATGTGGCTTAGATTTGTAGTTAAGCTGTGGCCCAAACCTCATTTTCTGGAGTTCTGGGCAAACCGAGTTTTCAAATACAAGAGATGCTAAACATCAATTTTCAAAATTTAATATTCACATATGTTGTGAAATTTTAGAAAATTTTCAATTAAAGAATTACTGTGCCAGGTAGATCCTCAAAGGTGGGATTCAATACCAGAATTTGGATAGAAGAGAGGTATTTTTACATGCTCTATGTAAATCTATGTGATCTGACATAAGAATTGAACATTCCTTTAAGTCATATATGAGAACACTTCAGGTAGGATAGTACATGTGTCTTCAGAAACTGGAAGATAAAATGAAGATTTTAAAGCATAGAGAACAGTACAGAATTTCTGTATTTACTAAGATAAAGGTATAGTCTCCTGGGGATAGGAACAAATGATATTAGATGTATGGTCATCGATGGAAATCACAAAGATTATGGTACAGTGAGTTTTCATTTGAACAGCTATTGAAGATACAGATGTGAATCTGTCATATTTCAGTTAAGTAAGAAACCAAAGAAGTCTCAAACATTCCATGAATGAGGACAGTTGCATGGCATCTCTCTGTGTGGGGGCTGTAGAGTGAAGCAGTAAAGTCCAATACACCAGAGAGACAACCTTTTGGAAGAAAAATTTTGGATAATTAGTGATAAGAATCTCACAATAACATTTGTATATTTCATAGCACTTGCCAGATCCTTACTTAAAAGGTCTATCATTTTTAAGTGATTTTTTTTTTTTGCCTTCTTTTGAAAATGCAGGGAACAGCAGTTTACCGCTCTTGTTCCTAGCCACCCCAGGGTAACCCAAGGCTTGCGTGGACACCAGGAGGAAACAGATGCTCAGCTATAGGGTATTTGAAGTTCATTAAGCCCTAACTAGTTTCCCTTTGTCTAAATGTTTCTTTTATCCTTATTATTAGATCCCATTTTTCAGATTTTTGATCATTCTTATGGCTGTGGTCTAAATTTTCTTCATATTCTCCCATTTTCTGGTAAATTGTGCAGCCTAGAACTGAACAGAGATTTCTGTTGTCTCTTTGGTTAAGGTTTGCTTTCGTTTTAATGTTGTTTTGTTTTGTTTTGTTAATAGTTATGTGGGTATCCAAATAACTGGAGCATGATTTTTTAAAAAGTTTTCATTGAAAGCAGGAAGTTATGGCATTCTAAGGGTAGCCCAATGCCAATATGTGGGACTTTAGTATAATTTACTCTTCTGTATGCAATAATGAAATATTATTTTCTCCCAATTATATTAAGCAAGTGACAGATTGATTTGGATAGTAACTTATTCAAACGTTCTCAAAGACTATTTACTGGCCATTTTTTCATGTGAGAAGTTTCCTTTTCTAAAAGCGTTATAATATAGTTCGATTGAACAATTTGTTAAGAAGTAAAAACAGAATTTACTAGTGGAAACAGATAGCATACCTGTCATCTTTCATTCAGTTTGAATCACTGACTTCTATTGATGATGTTCTTGTGAGCAGTGGCGTGACCTGCTGGCTCATAGAAACAGGCAACTCAGTTCTTGGGGGCATATTTTTCAGAGCTCAAAAGTATTCAATTTCTAAATTATATTAACATTTCTACCATATAGACAAAAATTTGTTCCTTGACTCTAAAGCAGGGCATTTTTAAGTCTTGTATGAAATGATACTGCCTTGAGGGAAAAGGAAAACAGAAAAGGGAGAGGTCAGAGTTGAATTTGAGTAGTATAATTATTTGCCACACCGTCTTACTATAAACCATTATTCATTTCCAAGAATAACAGATATTTCTAAAAGAAGATGTTTTCACATTTGCAATGATGAATACTTAAAATGTACTCTTTTTAAACTTTTTAAAAAGACCGACACAACTGTATGTTCTAATTAAAAGAATTTGGATTCCAAAGATCTACCTATGTTTACTACACAGGAATAATTCTAGAGAATAGGAAATTAATTTTCATAACTATTGTCCTGCTCAGGCAGTAATTATAAGCATTAGAGTAAAGCTTGATGTCTTTTGCATCAACCTCATATAACTATGCGGCATTCTTTATATCCAATGCGTTTGGAAGATGTGAACATTGTGAGTTCTACCTTACATTTCAAAAATTTGGGGGATATGCTTTATAGGAGGACACCTGTAGTTGGAATGCCCCAGGAATGATATTTTGCGAGACCTGTTAAGGCTATCAGAGGCCCTGAGGATCAATTTAGATTTCCGCTGGTGCTCACTTATTAAAAATAGTTTTGTCACCTGGATACATGTATTTCAAATCACATTTAGATTTAACAGCTCTATATGTGAATCTGTTTCAAGCATATATATATTAGGTCCAGTTCTTACTAGAACATTGTCTGAAAGTTGCTTAGAAACTATTTGGAAAAAACTTTAAAAAAGAAAAAGAGAATTTGCTCACACAGTCATTCATTCACCAAGGATATTGTTTAGTGCTGAGAAGTCATGAAAATCATGCATTTTCATGATTAAGCATTCCATCAGTGCCAAGAGAAGAAAAATGACGTTAATTTTTTACATATTTATAGAAAATTGGAATTGATGACACTGATTCAATGTGTTTTTCATGAAGATAAATTTCTTGATCTGTCCAATAGTTGTCAGGTGACAAAATCAGGATTAGAATTCCAGTGCTTTGCTGTTAGGCTACATTGTATGCTTTTGTGTAGATTTCAGATAAAAATAGGATTTTAAAAAATGGTGACAATTACCAATTTTTGGACAAAATAATTTTTCTCCTTTTTTGATTTACCTAAGGTTAATAGATATAAAAGCTAAAAAATGTCAACCAAAATTTTTCTTATTAAAAAGGAAAGGGGTGCCTGAGTGGCTCAGTCAGTTAGGTATCTGCCTCCAGCTCAGGTCATGATCCCAGGGTCCTGAGATCCAGACCTACGCACTCGTCCTGGGCTCCCTGCTCAGTTTGGAGTCTGCTTCTCCCTATGCCTCTGAGCCCTTTGTGCTCCCTCTTTGTCTCTTGCTCTCTCTCTCTCAAATAAATAAATAAAATCTTTAAAAAAATAAAGAGGAAAAACAGATTTCTGTATCTACTTGTCTCCAAGCTCTGTTATTTCTTTCTTTGACACATCACTTGAATAGTATAGAATCCTCTCCCAGTTTTGTTCTCAGATTCAGACTTAATTTCTTGTTCAGTCTTTTATGGTGATGTTCTGACTGTTCACCCTCCTCTAATCCCTGGCCAGTCATCTTATGAACCACTTATTCCAGGTTTCTTCCTTTCTTTCTCTTCCTTCCTTCCTTCCTTCCTTCTGTCTCCCCTCCCTCTCTCCTTCTCTCTCCCTTTCTTTTCTTTTCTTTCTTTCCCATTTGAGATCACTGTTCTTTATTTCACCATTTTCCACTTCTATAATTTTGTCATTTCAATCATGTTATATAAATGGAATCATAGAACATGTAACTTTTTAGAATTTTTTTCACTCATCATCCTCTGCAGATTTATCCAAGTTGTTGCATGTACTCATAGTTTATTCCTGTTACTGATGAGTAGTAGCATTTTACAGTTTGTTTAATCACTCACCCATTGAAGGATGTCTGGGTTGTTTCCAGCTTGGGGCTGTTACAAATAATGCTACTCTGGACATTTGTGTGCATGTTTCTATGTGAACATGTCTTCACTTCTCTGGGATAAGTGCCCAGAAGTGTAGTTGCTGTGTCATATGGTAGTTGCATGTTTATTTATTTATTTTTTTTAAGAAACTGTGAAGTTGTTTTCCAGAATGTCTGTACTATTTTACATTCCCACCAAAAATTTGTGAGTGTTTCAATTTCTCTGTATCCTCCCCAGTACTTAAGGTTATAGGTACATTTTTTAAATTTTACTCATTCTGCTGATACACAATGATATCTCACTGTAGTTTTAATTAACACTACCCTGATGGTTAATGATGTTGATCACTTTTTTATGTGATTTCTTGCCATCTCTACATTCCCTTTGGTGAAATACCCATTTTTGCCAGTTTTCTAATTGTATTTTGGCGTTTTTTTTTGTTGTTGTTTTTACATTGTGAGAGTTCTTTACATATGCTAGATACTATTCCTTCTGTTAACGTAAGGTTTGCAAATATTATCCTTCAGCCTCTACCTGATTTTTTCATATTCTTAGCAGGATCCTATGCAAAACAAATGTTTTTAATGTTGATGAAGTTCAACTTTTTTCTTTTGTTCTTTTCTGGATAATGCTTTTGTTTTCAAGTTTAAAAACTCCCCAGTCCAAAGATTGCCTGTGATTTTTCAAAAATTTTCATAATATTTCAGTTTTACATTTAAGTCTGTGAACCCTTTTAAATTAACTTCTACCTAAAGTGTAAGGTTTTAGTTCAAAGTCCATTTGTTTACCAGTTTCATGGATGCTGGGTAGCTCCAATGCTATTTTTTGAAAAAGTTCTCCTTCCTTCATTTGATTTCTTTTGCACTTTTGTCATCAAGTTTAGTGTATTTGAGTAAGTTATTGAGTAATATTGAGTTGGGTAAGTCATTGGGTCTATTTGAGTAAGTAAGTTTCTTTGGTTTCTTTCATTAGCAGTTGGTAGTAGTTTACAGCATGGACGTCTTGTACATATTTTGATAAAATAACACTGAACTTTTTTATTTTCTTAAGTGATTATAAATGACATTATATTATAAATTTCTGCTTCCACGTGTTCATTGCAGGTATATAGAAATGCAACAGATTTTTTTCTATGATTACTTTGTATTTTGTGACCTTGTGACTTTGTGACCTTGCTGAACTTACTTTTTAGTTCTAGGAGGTTCTTGTTTGTTTGCTTATTTTTGCTTTTTGCATATTCCTTGGGATTGTCTATGTAGGTCATTATGCCATTTGCATATGATACATTTTTAGACTTTCTTTCCAATCCGTATGATTTTATTTCCTTTTCTTGTCTTATCACAATGCTAGAAATTTCAGCACTATGTTACACAAGACTCGTGAGTGCAGATATTCTTGCCATGTTCCTAATCTTATAGATAAAGCCTTCAGTATTTCACCTTAAGTACAATTTTAGTTGCAGGTTTTTTTGTATGTGCTACTTATCAGTTTAAAGAGGTTTCCCTTAATTTTTTTTTTGAGAACTTTTTATTTTATCATGAGTGGGTGATGAATTTTTTTGAATTCTTTTTCTTCATAGATTGATATGATCATGTAATTTTTCTTTTTTGGCTTGTTAATATAGTAGATTATAATAATTGGTTTTCAGATACTAAACCAGGCTTAAAACTCAGTTGGTCATGTTGTATAGTTTGTTTTACACATTGCTGAATTCTATTTGCTAGTATTTGTCAAAGGTTTTGCATCTATAGTCATGAGGGGCATTGGTCTGAGGGTTTTGTTTTCTTGTGTTTGGTACTATCTTTGTCCTTAGTATTAGGGTAATGCTAGCCTCATAAAATGAATCCTGAAGTTTTTTTTTCTTTTCTGCTTTCTATAAGAGATTGTACATAACTAGTGTTAATTTTTGTTGGAAAATTTGATAGAATTCTGCAGAGAAACTGGTCTAAAGATTACATTTTTGGGGAGAACTTCTAAATTATGAATTCAGTTTACTTAATTATTATAGGTCTATTCATATTATCTATTTCACATTGGATGAATTGTGATAGTTCTATGTTTTTGAGGAACATAAGTTGTCAAACTTAGCTATGTTGTCAAATTTAGTTATGCAATCTTGCTTACAATATTCATTTATCCTTTTGATATCCACAAGGTCTGTTTAATAACTGATATTGGCCATTTGAATTACCTGTTTTCTGCTTTACAGTCTTTCTGAAGGTTAATCAATTTTACTGATCTTTTAAAGAAGCGATTCTTTGTTTCATTAATTTTCTCTATTGTTTTTCAATTTCAATTGTGTTGTTTTCTGCTCTTTATTATTTTCTTCCTTATACTTGCTTTGGGTTATCTTTGTTTTTCTTCTAGGTTCTTGAAATGGGAACTTGAATTATTAATATGAAACATTTCCTCTTTTCTTATCTAAGGACTACAAATTCAGTGTTAAAATTTTCCTCTGACCCCTGCTTTACCGATGTTTCTCAAATTTTGCTGTAGTTTCCTTTTCATTCAGATAAATACATTATATTTTTTTCTTTTTGACAAATGAATTATTTAAAATATATTGCTCAGTTACCAAGTGCTTAGGGATTTTTTGTTTTCTTTCTATTATTGATTTATAATTTGATGCCATTGTGGTCAGAGAACATACTTTCTGTGGTTTGAGTTCTTTTAAATTTGTTAGTTGTTTTATGACCTAGAATATGGTCTATCATGATATACATTCCATGGGTGCTTAAAAAGATGTGTATTCTGTTTCTGTTACATGAAATATTCTAAAAATGTTTTATAGACATTTTGTTGTTATTGATGATGGTGTTGTTCAGTTGTTCTCTATGCTTGCTGATTTTCTTACCCTTTTCTTACCCTTTCTGATTGTCCTATTAGTTGTTGAGATTGGGGTGTTGAAGTCTCCAACTATAATGGTGGATTTGGATATTTCTCCTTTAAGTTGTATTGGTTTTTGTTTCATATATTTTGCATCTTCGTTGTTTGGTGTATATATTTATGATTGCTATGTCTTCTTGGAAGATGTATAATGATACAGTATCTCTCTCTGTCTCTGGTAATTTTTGCTTTAAAGTCTACTTTATCTAATATCAGCATAACTACAACAACTTGCTTTCTTTTTTCTTTTAGTTTAATTTAATTTAATTTTTTTGGTGTTCCAAAATTCATTGTTTATGCACCACACCCAGTGCTCCGTGCAAAATGTGCCCACCTTAATACCCACCATCAGGCTCACCCAACCCCTCCCCCACTCCCAAACCCTCAGTTTCTCAGAGTCCACAGTCTCTCATGGTTTTTTTGTTTAAATTTTTTTATTTTTTATTAAAATATAATGTATTATTAGCCCCAGAGGTACAGATCTGTGAATCACCAGGTTTACACACTTCACAGCACTCACCATAACACATACTATCCCCAATGTCCATAACCCCACCAACCTCTACCTCCCCCTGGCAACCCTGTTTGTTTTGTGAGATTAAGAGTCTCTTATGGTTTGTCTCCCTCCTGATCCCATCTTGTTTCATTTATTCTTTTCCTACCCCCTAAGCCCCCCATGTTGCATCTCCACTTCCTCATATCAGGGAGATCATATTATAGTTGTCTTTCTCCAGTTGACTTATTTCGCTAAGCATAATACCCCCTAGATCCATCCACATCATCAAAAATGGCAAGATTTCACTTCTTTTGTTGGCTGCATGGAATTCCATTGTATCTTCTTTATCCTTTCATCTGTTGATGGACATCTAGGTTCTTTCCATAGTTTGGCTATTATGGACATTGCTGCTATAAATATTCAGGTGCACGTGCCCCTTCGGATCACTACATTTGTATCTTTAGGGTAAATATCCAGTAGTGCAATTGCTAGGTTGTAGGGTAGCTCTACTTTCAACTTTTTGAGAAAACTCCATGCTGTTTTCAAGTGGTTGCACCAGCTTGCATTCCCACCAACAGTGTAGGAGGGTTCCCCTTTCTCTGAATCCTCGCCAGCATCTGTCATTTCCTGACTTGTTAATTTTAGCCATTCTGACTGCTGTGAGGTGATATCTCATTGTGGTTTTGATTTGTATTTCCCTGATGCTGAGTGGAGCACTTTTTCATGTGTCTATTGGCCATCTGGATGTCTTCTTTGCAGAAATGTCTGTTCATGTCCTCTGCCCATTTCTTGATTGGATTATTTGTTCTTTGGGTGTTGAGTTTGATAAATCCTTTATAGATTTTGGATATTAGCCCTTTATCTGATATGTCATTTGCAAATATCTTCTCCCATTCTGTCAGTTGTCTTTTGGTTTTGTTAACTGTTTCCTTTGCTGTACAAAAACTTTTGATCTTGATGAATTCCTAATAGTTCATTTTTACCCTTGCTTCCCTTTCCTTTGGTGATGTTCCTAGGAAGAAGTTGCTGTGGCTAAGGTCAAAGAGGTTGCTGCCTGTGTTCTCCTCAAGAATTTTGATGGATTCCTTTCTCACATTGTGGTCCTTCATCCATTTGGAGTGTATTTTCATGTGTGGTGTAAAGAAAGTTTCATTTTTCTGCATATGGCTGTCCAAATTTCCCAATAACATTTGTTGAAGAGACTGTCTTTTTTCCACTGGACATTCTTCCTGCTTTTTCAAAGATTAGCAGACCATAGAGTTGAGGGTCTATTTTTGGGCTCTCTATTCTGTTCCATTGATCTATGTGTCTGTTTTGTGCCTGTGTGTTTTGTGTTTTGTGCCTGTTTTGTGCCTATGTGTCTGATCTATGTGCCAGTACCATACTGTCTTGATGATGACAGCTTTGTAATAGAGCTTGAAGTCTGGAATTGTGATGCCACCAACTTTGGCTTTCTTTTTCAATATTCCTCTGGCTATTCGTCTCTCATGGTTTTTAAGATTTATTTTATTTATTTGTTTGAGAGACAGAGGGTGAGAGAGTGCAATTGGGGGGGGGAGGGGCAAAGGGAGAAGTTCCCAAGCAGCCTCCCTGCTGAGCATGTAGCATGACATGGAACTCAGTCCTATGACCCTGAGATCATGACCTGAGCTGATATCAAGAGTTGGCTGTTTAGCAGATTAAGCCACCCAGGTACCCATGCAACTTTGTTTTGATTAATATTTGCATGATATATCTTCTCTAACATTTTCATTTAATCTGCTTGTATCATTTTATTTGAAGATAAATGAAGAAAGCATATTAGATCATGATTTTAAATCTACTTTGCTAGGGTATGTCTTCTGATTAATATATTTAGACCACTTTTGTTTAATGTAATTTCAGTATATTAGGACTAAAGTCAGCCGTATTATTTTTGTTTTCTCTTTGTTCTATTTGTTCTCATTTTATTCCTGTTTCCCTTTTCTTGTCTTCCTGTGGGTTACTTAAACATTTTCTATATTTACATTATGATTTATCTATCACATTTTAAGTTAACCTCATTGTGTAGTTTTTTTTTAAATGATTGCTCTAAGTACTACATTATACATATAACACTCGGCACATGCTAATGGTGTTGTTATTTTACTGTTTTTTTTTTTAAAGATTTTATTTATTTATTTATTTGTTTGACAGACGAGACCACAAGTAGGCAGAGAGGCAGGCAGAGAGAGGAAGGGAAGCAAGCTCCCTGCTGAACAGAGAGCCCGATGCGGGGCTCGATCCCAGGACCCTGAGATCATGACCTGAGCCAAAGACAGAGGCTTAACCCACTGAGCTACCCAGGCACCCCATCTATTAATATTTTTTAAGTCTATCTTTTTTCTATTGTTACCAACTGGGTAATTTTTATTGTTCCTTTTTCCAGTTCACTGATTCTTTCCTCTGTCCCTTTCATCCTGCTGTTGAACCCATTCATTAAGTTTTAATATGTTTAATTATTGTATTTTTTTAATTATAAATTTCCATTTGGTTCTCCTTTATACCTTCTATTTCTTGAATGAGATTTTCTATTCCTTTTGACATTTCTATTTTTTCATTTGTTTCAAATGTGTTTATAATTGCTTTTTAGATCATTTTTATGGTAGTCTTTTTATAATCTTTATCAGATAATTATAATATCTCTGTTACTTCAGTGCTGCTATCTATTAATTGTCTCTTTTCATTCAGTTTGAGATTTTCCTGGTTTTTCATATGATGAGTGACTTTCTACTGAGACCTGAAAATTTTGGAGACTACACTATAAGATTCTGATTCTTATTTAAACCTTCAATTTTATTTTAGCTGGTTTTCTGTGACCTTCCCCAAAGTAGGCAAAGTTGGGGAGGACATCTTATTACTGCCAAATGTGGGTAGAAATCCAGGCTTCCTGTTTGGCTGCCATTGACATCCGAGAAAGGAAGATTTCACGTGAATTGAAGGTCAGAATGGGATTTTTGGCTTCTCACTAGGCCTTCACTCCTACGTCCCATGCTAGGATGTATAGGAGTAACTGCTTACTATAGGGCCTCCACTGATATTACAGAGGGGAGAGATGGCCTCTTTACTACTGGGTAGTGGTGAAAGTTCTATCTCTCCATTTGGCCTTCTCTGACATCATTCAGGTGGTCAGATATTGGTGGAAGTCTAGCCAACTTACTCAGTTTTTTGTTCGTGTTGGTATGGATGAAGCCATGTTTTTTTCTGTGGTATTTGCCTGAAGTAAAATAGTTCTTATCTAAAACGTATTTTTGGTTGGTTTGTTTGTTGGTTGGTTTTATCTGTGCCTGGTCATATTTCCAAGTTACCAGCTTCTTTAACCACAGTATGGGATATATGAGGCCAAAGGAAAATCCAGGGAACTCACCACCATATCATAATATAACTCCTTAAGTCCCAGATCCCTGGCCAATCTGCCTTCTTTTCTTCTTGCAGAGTTTTTTAATGATTACTTTATATATAAAGTCCAGAGTTTTTAGTTGTAATGAGGAGGAAAAATAGACAAAGTACCTTTATCTTCTCAGAAGCAGAACCTAGAACTTGCATATTTTTCTGAAAGATTTTATTTATTTATCTATTTGAGAGAGTGTGTGTGTGTGAGAGAGAGAGCATGAGAGATAGAGCGTGATGGGAGAAAGGGGTAGAGGGAGATGTAGACTCCCCACCAAGCAGGGAGCCCAATGTGGGATTTGATCTCAAGACCCTGGGATCATGACCTGAGCTGAAGGCAAACACTTAACTGACTGAGCCCTAACTTGTATATTTTTTTAAGATTTTATTTATTTATTCGGGAGACGGAGAGAAAGAGACCAGGAGCTGGGAGAGGGACAGAGGGAGAAGCAGGCTGGGATCATAACCTGAGCTGACGTCAGACACTTAACCCATTAAACTACCCAGGCACCACTAGAAAGTATATATTTAACCAATAGAAAACCCTGCCATCACACCAAAGAGTGAATTGCTGCTTAATTTGAAATGCAGTACAATCTTCTGAATCTCTAAAACTGAGTCATTTATTCCAGGCCTAAATGATTCTATTTAACAAATTAGATTAAAACAGAATGCAACACTGGTGCCCATATCATAGTGGGTTATGAAGAGTAGAAATGTTGTTTTCTTCCTCTTATATAATGCAAACATATCCAGGAATTCTGCTATAAAAGATGAATGAATGGTGCTAAGAATGAAGAAGAATTATTATATTTTAATTTGCTTATGAAACTGGTGGGGTTTTACTATTGACATGATGGTGAGACATTTCTGACAGCAAATGAATTAGTGGGTAAAAGTGCATCACAATGTTTTCTGGCCTGTTTAGACAAGAGTGCTTGTTTTGTTCTTTAATCAACACTTAAACACCAAAAAATATCACAAAGTTCATAATTAACTAGACAGCTATTTGTCAATCATTTTTGTAGCAACACAAACAAAAACATGTAGAACTAAATAATTATGAAAGAATAGTCAAATATCCTCAGGAATTTTGCCAAAATCTAAACCCTAGAGTGTAGGCCAATTTTTAAACAAAATTTTGAAGGTTGTAAGATTTCTAGGATAAAACGAAGTTACTCTTAAATAAATTAATTATTGAAATCCTGTTCCCCTTCTTCATTTAAAAATTCTGCCAAGTAAAATGAAGTATAATTAAGATTATCTATTATACTTCTAATTTTGTGCTTATCACTTTAGTTTTGCCAAATTGTGAAGTTGATTTACGACATTCAGCAGAACTCTGCCCATTTTGAAGATTTGACTAGTAATTTTCAAGAAAAAAAATTATATTTTTATACTTCCCATAAGGTATTGTTATTCAAAGCGCGGCCTGTATACTTGTGCCACGTCATGAACAGTGAGTTACTGGTATACAATTACATAATTCTGTCCATGCTTATAGAAAGGAAAGGCATACATTTAGAAACTTCTGCAGAAAGTTGACATCACAACAATATCCAATCATGGCCAATTGACTTGTCTCATTCAGCAGAGTCTGGGCCACTGTAGGCATTGCTGAGCTTGTGTGGTGAATCCAGACAGCACAAACTCCTCCCTGTCACCTGCATGTGGGCCACACATTGGTCCCTGGTAGCTTAGAAATGAAAAAATAAAATGGGTCTCTCACCAAAGATAGACTTAGCAATATTATAGACACATATTTCATGGGTCTTGCTAAAATACCTTCATTTTTTAAAATTTATTTTTAAGATTTTATTTATTTATTTGACAGACAGAGATCACAAGTAGGCAGAGGGGCAGGGAGGAAGCAGGCTCCCCGCCGAGCAGAGAGCCCGATGTGGGACTCGATCCCAGGACCCTGAGATCATGACCTGAGCCAAAGGCAGCAGCATAACCCACTGAGCCACTCAGGTGCCCAATACCTTCATTTTTAAAAAAAGATTTTATTTATTTGAGAGAGATTATGAGCAGGGGTGGGGAGGGGCAGAGGAGGAAGCAGACTCCCCACTGAGCATGGAGCCTGACCTGACCCGGGGCTCCATCCCAGCACCCTGAGATCAAGACTTGAGTCGAAGTCAGTTGTTGAACTAACTGAGCCACCCAGACACCCCAAGTATGTTTATTTTTAAAAATAAAGTCTGTGGTTAGTTTGGTAAATTTCCAAATTAACTCTAGTAAAACACTTTTCCATATTGAAGTATCAACTAGAATGAAAAGGCACAGTAAATCACTTTAATCTTATTGTTAGAAAACTTATCACAAGATCAGTGTTAAGTCAAAGATCATGAAATGTTAGGTTGTATTAGATTTCATTATTCCTCAGAATTTCAAATACAAATTAAGTATCCTGGGAAGTTTTCATCATTTTACTCATGAGACTTTTTTCTGCATTGAAAATTCCACTCTAGACCAGTGGTGGAGGTCAAGACTAACAGTGGTTTTCAAAGTGTGATCCTCAGAGTGGTAACTTTAGCATCATGGAGTTAGAAATGCAGATTTTTGTGTCCCATTTCAGATCTACTGAGTTACAGTCTAGGGGGGCGAGGGCCTGACAGTCTGTGTTTTAATAAACCCTCCAGGAGACTGTGATGCTCATTCAAGTTTGAGAGACACTTCTCCAGACAAAACTACCATTTCCTTTCACCTTGTTACCACAAGAACTTCCAAACTCTTCTCTCCTTCTATTCCTTTCTGTATTCTGTGCTCAGACTGATATTTACACAGACAGACATGCATACAAATGCTCTCAGGCTAAAGATCACATTAGGTTCTTAAGTGAACGTATGCCTTAAAGTTTCCCTCATGTCTACTGCCTACCTCCCCAGCATCATCTCTCATCCGTCATCTCATTGCTCTTTCACTTATCTGTTGCACCACTGACTGCCTTCCAGGCCTTTCTACTGGCTTGATCCACTCCACTCATGGACTGATTTCCTCTGATATACCCTGTAAGAGAAGTCGTGTATCAGGGAAACCTGTAATTTACCAGATTAAAATTCCCCTCTTCTTTTATTCAAAGGACCATGTATCTCTCCTGGCATTTATCCCAGCTGCAATTTTTTATGTATATGTGATTATTTGATTGTTTGCTTATCCCGACAGGGCAGAAAAGACCATGTCTGCTATTGGTCACCACTACTTTCCCAGATCCTGGCGTTGTGTTTACTCTGTGGTTGACATTCAGGAAATGTTCAATGACTTAATCAATGGCTAATTGCAAATTAATGGATCTCTACCCTAGGAGTGGTCCACACTGCAACTGGGCATCCGTGTTGGGTGGTGCTCTGGTCACACACCTAGCAACCACATTTATTACCCTTCCCCCCCATTTCAAGAGCAGATACTGTACTGTCCACCACTCTTCAAGGAGCAACTAACTTTAATAAGCAGGCAAATTTCTGCTTTTTAATCTGCTCCTAGACTAGATCATAGTGTTAGTCCACCATGCTGGGAAAATTCCCAGCAAGTGTTAAAGCTCACCATACCATTTTCCCCATAACAAAAATTGGACAAGTTGGTGGTCAGCTTCACTGTGGCATTATTTCTATGGTCTATTGGGCTAAACTCAGAATTTATAGTAATTTACGGAAACTTCTTATGGGAAAATGAAATCTGGTTTCCAAAAAAAACTTGCAAAAAAATCCCCCCAAAACCTTGTAAACATGCCTACTTCTTTGTTAAGGATTCAATATATAAGCAGAAATTGGTTTGTTTGTTTTCCCCCTCAAGCCCCACAGAGTTCAAGTGCTTTTCATCATAACCTCCCTTCATATCTCTTAGAATTTAGGACAGAATCGAAAACTAAAACTTTAGAGGCACGCTTATTAAAAGTTATATGGAATGACTTTTTAATCTATTACCATTTTTCCTTTCATAATTCTTAAAGCTTAAGGACTGCTGAAATTTTTGCTTAATTAGTGATGCTAGAAGAAATTCTGTACAGCAAACAAAGTAAAAATAACTCTTTTTAACTCTAAAACAAACATAACTTGTTTCCCATTTTAAGGGCCTCAAAGATATATCTCTAATTTCCCTTTGAGGCAGATTAGCCTGCTTCAGGCAACTGAATGTTTTTCTCCTTAGACTGTAAGATTCAAATGATAAATTTTATTTGTAGGAGTTAACTAAGGGATAACTTCTCTCTCCCCAAACCGGGCTAAATCAGATGCAGCAAAAAACACTAAGCAAAGTGCTCAAATCCTCAAACCAAAGGTTAATTTTTAAATGTGGTTAACATGATGGATATTATGCATGCTTTGTCTTTTCAAAATTCTCACAAAATAATCATCATCTGTATCATCATAATCAGATATAAAGGTATAATCTTTGAGAAACTGGGTGGCTCAGCTGGTTAAGAATCTGACTCTTGATCTCAGCTCAAGTCTTAATTTAAAGGTCATGAGTTCAAGCCCTGCACTGGGCTCTGTGTTAGGTTCCACACTGAATTCTGCACAGTTTCTGCAAAACTGATAGTGTAAATAAAATGTACCATAAGGCTGGGGCGCCTGGGTGGCTCAGTGGGTTAAAGCCTCTGCTTTCAGCTCAGGTCATGGTCTCAGGGTCCTGGGATCGAGCCCCGCATCGGGCTCTCTGCTCATCGGGGAGCCTGCTTTCCCCCCACCTTCTCTGCCTGCCTTTCTGCCTACTTGTTATCTCTGTCAATTAAATAAATAAAATCTTTAAAAAAAAAAAAAGAGAGAGAAAAATGTACCATAAGGCTGAAGATGGTAAATGATGAATATTTTTCTACCAAAAGTTCGGTTTCCTTTTTTCACTGGAAGAAATTTAATTTTTAAGTAGGGGAGCATACTTAAAAAAAAAAGAAGGTATATAATTTTTGAGTGTACAATCTAATTAAACTTACAGTTTCATTTTCTAAGTTGTGTAAGCATATATATTTGGGGATAAACAGAGTATGTATATATGAATATATATCTTTCTATGTCTATATTTATATATACACATGTATGTGTGCACATGTGTGTATATATAAATGTATATACACACACACACACATATATAGTATATAAATGTGTGTGTACACATACATACATACACCCTGATACCTATTAAGAGAAATATAATTTTATTTGACTTCATAACAATTTCATTGAGTAAGCTTTATTTATTTTCCTAATAAAAATCAGACAGTTTTCAAATACCTCTTAAGGATGGAAATCTGACTGTGTCTATGCATGAAATATTCTGCATGTGGCATGTCATTATGTCTTTAAGAGGAAGTTACTAATAGCACTAGAACCCCTTTCATAAACTTCCCCAATGTTTGTATAATAATTTGTGTCATACTTTTCCTTTGAATTTTGCGTATCTAATGGTAACAATGTATTTCAGAGCAATGTGACTATTTTAAGGTTTAAAGCCTTTATAAGGAGAAATAGTTCATCTATCTGAATTAAGGACTCGTACTTGAATTCTTTATTGCATTTTAAGCGCATTCTTTGCTGAGTAATCTAACATATAAGTAAAATTAATTAAACAAGGAGGCTGTTAGATTGAGGTGGCTTTCATGCCTTAGCAGCCCACATAAGCAAACTGAAACCCAAGCCTGTTTGCCTCAAGAAAGATAAATTAAAAGGTGAAGACAACTAATTAAAAACAGCCAATGAGGCTTTCCCAAATAATACAACCGCTTAAACTGTAGTCCATCAAATAATTTCCTTACTTTGTTTCCACCTCTTCTGTATAAACATTCCGTGAGCTACTGTCTGTGGAGTGCTTCTTGTTCAGTGTTGCCCGATTCAAATAGGATTTTGCTCACATAAACTCATATGTTTCATATGCCTCAGTTTATCATTTAACATAAGAAATTTCAAACATTTCCAGATAATACATCTAATGAATTTCTTAAGTCTTATATTTAAGATATTACCATCATAAAGGCAGGCATTTCGCAAACAGCAAATTTCTAGCTGAATCCTAGCATGTTTATTAGAGAAAGATAAATTTAAAAATGACTTAAAGAAGTGGGGCTATGGAGTGGTAAATCACTCCATACCTGAGACAATGATGTCTGGAGACAGTTGGTCACCCATCCAAAGGTCATCATCCCTGATTTTTCTAGATAACCAATCATTTCAGGTATTAGAGGGTGTTGTGCTTCAGGGAAGGCTAGGCTCCTTGGAAGCATCAAGTCATGAGCCATGAGTCTTGATTCTTCCAAGTAAAACATGGTCATTCTAATCATCTTCCTCATGAGTTGTTATGGATATGTGAGGTGATGAGGGGTAGTCTGTTGGAATGCCTGGGAGATTTTCTTGAGGGAAAAAATCCAAAAGGGCTTTCTCTCTTTAGACCTTGCAACTGCTGTTTTATGTAGCTGCTAATGCTGACAACAAAGGCTAACAGCTGTACATGGCAGACTCAAGTGACGTAAAGTGCGCATGTCCTTAATGACGGGGTTGGTTTGCTCAATAGACCCACTGTGGAGTTACTCACTTCTGGACTTCCTGCCTTGTGAGATACTAAATTACCATATTGTTGGTGCTAGATTGAATTTTCGCTTACTCCCAGCCTATGTGGTTTAACTGACACAGATCTTTTCTGCAAAACTGATAGTGTAAAAAAAAAAAAATGTACCTTAGGGATAAAGGTGGTAAGTGATGAATAATTTTTTACCCAAACTCCAGTGTCCTTTTTCCACTGGAAGCAAATTTAATAATCTAAACTCAACCTCTACTTCCTATTTTAAACATTAACCATCTTTGGGAATGTGATACAAACATGGAGAAGTATTAAATCTAAACAATGAGTGAGTAGTAGGTGGGAATGAGACCAACGTAAATTGAGGCTTAGCTGGCAGTCTTTGGCAGTTCTTTCAAAATATAAGAAAAATCTTCTTTCTTTTTACTTTCTTTTTAAATATTTTATTTACTTATTTGAGAGAGAGAGTATGAGTAGGTAGAGGGACAGGGAGAAGGAGAAACAGATTCCCAGCAGAGCAGGGAAACCAACACAGGGCTCAATCCCAGGACCCAGAGGTCATGATCTGAGCCAAAGTCAGACACTTAACTGACTGAGACATCCAGGTGCTCCCAAACATATTTTGAAATCTGGTGAGTAAATATGACTTGAATGTCTAGAATATGAAAATATATATTAAAGACAAAAAGAAGTTCATTTTTTAGTTATGCCCTATTATATGATTCCCCCCAAAAGCCAAATGAAACCATATCAAAATCACACAAAGAAGAGTTAGCACTTCAATGTAGGACAGAATCTAAGTAGGACAGAAGCATTCAATGTCTCATTTTAGTAAGAAAATACAGATTGCAGGCACAGGGACTATCGGTTGGAAGAAGCCAGATCTTAGAATAGTCAGGAAATTAATTTTCCCAGAGTATATCCAAAGTTTATCTAAACTCAGGCAGTGTGCTTCAGTTGAAATAACCTGAAAGAGCTGAGCCCAAAAAATCATTTTAAATTTATAGTCTCAATACTGATCAGACTAAGGGCTCTAAAGGATGCTCCTTTCCTTAAGTAGGTTGATGTTCCTAAAATGGACTAAAATTTTAATCTAATGGTAATCTAAAAGGTTATAAGAGATGGATCTCTTATTTCTGAGCATGAAAGTTGTCTTTGATGCAAAGTATTGGTGTTGGTGTGATATTGACTATCATCTCTGTCTACTAGTTATCTTATCTCCAGAAAAAAATAATGACCGCATCTCAAAATTCATAGTCATAAGACCAAGTTACTAGTCAAGATGTTCAAAAATCTCTATGAGTTAGTCAGAAAAGTAGAATTTCTTTTCTGTGAGAGACTAAAGCATAGGGACATATGTTCATCTTCAAAAACTAGCTCTAACCAGGTTTTAGAAAAATCATCCTTTAATGCAGTATTCTAAATTTATGATCCATGCAATAGTGAACTTGTTAACAAACTACCATAAAGAAAGGTTCTCTTCACATAATAGCTGTAACTTTCCATGGAAAACTTCTTTATATGTAAAAAATTCTTTAATAAACATATTTTATAGTATTAATATGTGTTCTGCAACTTGATTTGCTAGGTGATTCAAACTGATAAATATTATGTAATCTGGTTGCCTTAACCACTGGGTCAGTTGTGAGGCAATCTATTTGATAGCTTTTCAATAAATCTTCACATGCCTCCATAGCTGGTGATCGAGTTTCAAAATCTGGTTGTAGTACAGAATCTAGTTAGAACCCTGACCTTGTCTAAATATGTATTCCCATATCTACCATTTGAGTTATTTGACCCATATTGTTGAGTGAAATATTTTTACTTACTACCCATCACTAAAATAGAAAAAAATAGTTCTTTGGCTCTACTATTTTGTATATAATTTTGCTGTGGAAGATTTTTCAGAATTCATAAAAATGTTTTTCAGGATTCATAAAAAAATACAGCTACTTTGATGTCATCTCCCTTATACACATTTGAAGCTTTACGTACTTCATTCTCAGAGAGGAAGTCTATAACCAGATCATGAATCTCATTTAAAAACATGTAGGCATTCTTGAAACTTTGACACATATTTCAGCAATTGGCACCATACTCTACCTGAGCCTTTGGCTAAAATTCAGATGATTTATGCTCTAATTTCCCAGCTGGAAACTTTGAATGAGTGACTTAACCTCTGAAGTCTTATTTTTTCATCTCCTATCTACCTCAAGTGATTTAAGAAGTATATTTTAACGATTAGAATGACAAATGAGGGAAACTTTTGTAAAAAACACTTTTGTAAAAAAAAGTATATGGTATTTGGAAGGAGCAATGTTAACATGGTGGTTTGGACTCAGTTGAGAATTTTGATTATTTAGCTGCAGTCCTTCTAATGGTGTATCGGTAAGGATAGATTTTTCTAACTAGGACTGGGAGAAGAACCCTAAAAAATGATGGAAAAAAACAATTTCTTTTTCTCTCTCAAAAAAAAATTTTCAGAGGTAGCAATCTAGGGCTGGTCTGATGGCCCCATGAGGCCATCAGTGGGCCAGACTCCTGTGTCTCATCTTTATGTTATCTTTACAGGGCTTCTATCCTTCACATGATCTATAAGAGTTAGACCCATTGCATCTATCTTTTCTTGAAAGAAACAGGAGGAAGATGGAAAGCTTAAAAGTGTTCCTCTCCCAGCTGAATCAATCTACTGCAAATTTCCTGGAAGAAACACACCAAGACTTCCTCTTCTCCCAAGGGAGTTCATTATTTCAGCTGAAGTCATTAGTTTTCTGTGGTCTACAAAACAAAACATCAAACTTCTGCTTTTTTTGTTACCAAATAGGAAAAAAAAAATAATTGCATAAGACAACTCTGTATCCCTTTCTTGAGACTTATGCTATCACTAAACCTTCCATGTCCTTATATCCCCCACTATCGCTGGCTTGGGACAGAGTGAGGCAAAGAAACCTGGCAGTGTTCAGAGATGGAATCAGGGATGGGCTGATATTCAAAGATACTTAGGCATTCATCCTAGAAACTTGTAAAAAACATGTTCTTAAATTGTAATGTGGTAGCTTTGACAATTTGAAAGCATTAAATATTCATTTGTTCATTAATTTTTTTAGCAAATATTTATTGAGCCCCTACGATGTGGTGAATATGACAGAAAATGTTCTTGCTGACTTGGAACTGACTTGGGATGGCAGACAATAAACAAGTAAAAAAAATACAGAGAGTCATTTCAAAATCTAAGTGATACGATGATAACAAAATCAGATAAACCAAGAGCAAATATAGAGTGAGACAAGGAGGAGAATTTAGAACAAATGGTGGAGGAAGACTCCTATAAAGAGAGAGAATTTGGGCTGAGATCAAGAATCAGTTTTGCAGGAAATTTAAAAATTGTATGAATGTTGATTTGCAGTCCCAAAAACTCCATGGATGCAATTACATGTGAGGTGTGACCCTCTCTTCCTATTTCTTTTCTATCCATAAGTCTCCTTATAGAATCAAAAAAGGATTTCCACTGGCGGGTCAGCAAGGAAAAAGGAATGATGAGAACCAGGTCCACACAGACATTTCCTCCTTTAGCCTATTAATTTCTAACCCACTGAACTGATTATCACTTCATGTGATAATCTGATGTGATGAACCCATATTAAGACATCATTGCTAACATCCCATGAGAAACTTAATAACACAATAGATGTATGCAGTAGGGAGAATGTCAAGCATAATCATCTTGCTCTCAATTACGTATGAATATAGTTCTTATTTTATTCACCAGCAACCATTTGCCTTTTCTAAAGTTGATAATTCTTTTTTTTTCTAGTATGAGGATTTGGATTCCATTTAAGTCTTGTTAACTGTAATGACATAATTGTTCATCCAACAGCAGTAACTGGGCACATGAGACTATGCTGTCTACTGTACTAGTCCAAGATGAAGCAAAAATAACTCAAGTATTGGGGAAAAGGCCAGATTTCTGATGTATACTTTCTGATGTACACAAGTGATGTATACTTGTCCATTGTGTCATATTTATGGCATCGTGGTCACATGTTACATAAACCCATGGAACTTGCATTTAAATGTCCATTTCAGCTTAGTCTACCTTGAAGTATTATTGATGGCTCTTTTTATAAGAGAAGAGTCTGGTGCATTTGCTTTAGATCATTATCTGTGTTGTGGAATCAACTTGGACCCATCTTGGCCTACAGTCCATGCCAAGAAAAAGGCAGTTTGTTACTTGCCTTAAGGGTTCTTGATTCATCCCCCTGCGTGAGCATCCTGCCAGCCTGCCCCGTATGGAGAGGAAGCTCCTTGGACTGGAGTCCGTGTGGTTTGGCAGGGCCTGGTGTGAACACGTAAGTGCCAGTAACCAGTGCTGCGTTCCAAGGCTACATACTTATTGGAATGACTGCCTGATCATTATCATGTCTCTGGCAGGGTCTGTTTCAAAGGAGCCTTGCTTGTGATTTGAGGGAGAGAAGCCAATAGAAAACATATCTAGAAAAATTAGTTGGCATTGCTTTGTGTGATTCAGCCTTGCATTATTCCTACAAAGGGAGAGAGGGTAGAGGAAGATGGTCTTAGACGTTGCAACATCATTACTGTTGAAGGATATTGGCAAATTTCTGCTTCAGATAACATTTTATATGAATGAGTGTGCATTTATTGCATTATTGCTGTGTACAAAACACCCTGGGCAATCATAAAGGTGTAAAAGACAAACATCTTGACCTTTGATAAGCTGCAGTTGCACTGGGGAGGCAAGATACAAATACATGAAAGAGGAAAAGAAGGCATGAGATAGTTTATATTAAGAGCTAAATAACTAATGTGGTCTGTACTATAGTCCCTGTGGCAGCTCAAGCAAGGTTTTTGTTTCCTGTCTTTCACAAGTTCACCGTGTAACTGTTTCACCTTATCGATCCCAGAGGCAGCGCCCCCGAAGGTTTCCACATGTAAGTCGAAGGCAGCATGGAATACTGTTCATTCAACACACACCCGCTGATGAACCAATGACTTCATGTTCACTCAGAGAGTCCCCTGAGGTGAAACCTGTGATGTCATCTAGTGTGACGTATATCGCGGTAGATCTGACAGGGTTTCATTTTGCAAATTAACATTCTTCTGAGGCCAGATTATGCAGGTTTAGTGTTGCTCAGTGTTTGGATTTTTTTTTTTTTTTCAAGAGAAGCCAGAAAGAGGAATTTTGAGGTCAAATTCACCAACAGCTAAAGCACTCTTCTGAGACCAGATAGAAGGGGTGGCTGTGCTCCCATGTGACCCACGAGCTGTGGCACTGTGGCACGCTTGGCAGCAGCCACTTTCTGTCCAGCTTCTGAGTATCAGTGACGAGGTAACGTACTCTAAGAAAGCATTACACTGTAGCAATGCTAGTGGACGTGTAAAGTACCCAGTTGTCTCTTAACAGATATAAAATAAGAGACAGTATTTGAAGTAATTATTGTGCAAACATGTCTAAATGCAAAACAGAAATAATTATCTTTCTGAACATCATCCACAATATTTTCTTTAATTTGAGTGAAAAGTAGTCACTGCATTTTCTAGTTTCAGGTCTTACCAGAGCTTCTCTTGGGTCCGTACTGACTATGGACTATGAGACCAAGCCTAGCAAATTGCATGAAGCTTCTAGATGCCGGAAGGCAAGCAAGTGTTCGGTTCTCTGGACTGTTGAGCAGATGGAAGTGTTGGTTAACAGAACTTGATCACATCTTTCCTCTGCCTCTGCCTTAAATGAGAGAACTCAAGAGCCCTAAGAAATAGACTTCTGTTACTTTTCTCTTTCCATGCACCTTTCTCATGCACCAGAGGAGAGCAAAATTGGATGCTTTAGTAGTAGAGACCATGAGAATCCTGGCCGCTCTTCCTTACTCCTCCCCACTCCAGGAGGGACATCCTCTAAAATCAGTCTGTGTCCACACACTGGGGTTATTAAACACTGATTTCTTCCAAAACTCTGAGGAATAACTTGCTGGCTAATTGGCAAGTTGGCTGTCTCTCTCCTTATCTCTTTATTTATCTCTCATAAGCAAATTATGTGCAAATTTTTAAAAAATGCATATTTTGGGTAAATACTACATTCTCTATAGAGCTTTAAACTCATTTTTAGTTTCTTATGATCTTTATAATTTTATCCAAGTATTATGTGTATCTTGAAGTGGGATTTGACCTTTCATTGAAAGAAAAAGCTTTTGTAACTACTTTTTCTTTAACGTGTCTAAACTTACTTGAGACGTTGCTTGAGATGTGCTGTTTCGCCTTTTCCTGACTCCTGAAATACCCTAGATTGTCGTTTGCAAGGTGTTTGTCTCATCTCTTCTTTGTTTTAACATTCAATTGCTCAAAATGTACTTCTTTTCTTTGGTTCCCTGTCATCTCTGAAATGTGATTTACTTAGACCTTACGTACACAGCACTGAGATTTCCTGAGCATGACAATGCGTCTTTTATTAGACTTGGAAAGGATCGCGTAGAAGCCTGTTAATAACTAGTCTTGACTGCTGTTGCTCATCAAAAGCCGGCTTTAACTCACCACTGAAAAGGATTACAGTTGATTTATCAAATAAGTCACTGTACCTGGTGACCCTCTCTAAGGCTAAACAATGATTAGTTCAGGATTCAGACATGGGGTATGACTGTGGGACAAGCCTCACTGAGATATATCTACCAAAGAGATTAAGGAGTTACCTGGAGAAAAATTAATCACGTAAGGGATTTGAAGTGCAGACGTTTGGCCCAAATACAATGTTCCAGCATTAGCTGAGGGGTTATTCGGGATACAGTTCAATACCTATCTGTAGTATACAACACTACTTTTGTTTTTTTCCCCCTTTTTCATCTTGTGCTAACATGTATGTCTGTAATCTCTACCAACGGCCTCTGAGTGTATCATTTATAACGTGAAATTTGAAAGTACTTTAAGAGTTTCATCTGCTATTCGTGATTGAGAAGTAATACGCCAGAGATCAATGTCTGAATTGCTTTCCCCAAATAGATCTCATGAATTTAAAAAAGAAAACCTGCTGCAAATCTAATTGAAATAACATTAAAAGGATATATTAGTTTGGAGAAAATGGAATCTTGAATGGCATTGAATTTTCCATTTGTAAACATAGGGTGACTTTCACTTTATTCCCTTCTTGTTTTATGTTATTTCAGTAAAATGCTGAAAATACAAAGCATTGTTCTTGTTTGTTATGTTTCATTTTAAATTATCTATTGACCTGTATATCTTATTTCATATATAGGCATCATATTAAATTCTTCTAATAATTCTTCATAAGAGGATATTTCTAGTAGGTAAAGAGTTGTTAGGAAGGCCATCATGGAATTTACTAGTATAATACATAACCTTGACAGGGCCAACACAATTTATGTAGAGAATACACATTTTTTCTTATGTCCATTGAACATGTATGTATAAACCTGAGCTTGTATTTGTCATATGTAAAACTGTAAACAAAAATTCACAAATACTAATAGTTAATATTACTTGATAATTCACTAAAGCTACTTAAAGTCAAACTAGACAGGGATTATCAATATTGCTCTTACTTGAGTGTCATAGGAGAATAAGGCTAATACAATAGGCAAAGAAAATACAAAACCTGCCATAAGTACTGTTAAAGAAGATATAAAACTCTTTTTTTAAATGATGATATGATTGTATAGCTAGGTCATACTCTATATTATACTCTTTAATCAAAATCAATGATCTGAGGTCAACAGATCACCCTTTCTTGACAGTGTCTTTCTACCTATTTGTAACTAAAGAGTGCCCAATTATTCAAAGGAGCAGCCCTGGTCACTATTATAGTGAGAAAAATAAAGAGGAAAATTATATTCTGACCAAAAGCTTCCCCCCACCCTTTTTGACTGAGGTATGTTAGTGCTAATAAAGGGCATCACTGTTAGGCACATACTATCCAATGTCCTCTGTTCAGCTCCGGTCACATTGGTGGTCTTGCCACCCTGGTACCAACCAAGTTCACCAGTAAGAGCTCATGTTGCCCCTGAAGTCCACAAACCCAGAATAAGAAGTGAAATTGATCCATAAAAAAGAGACAACCACTGCCATCCTTGACTTTGAGTGGTTCTCTAGGATGAGGCAAGTAGACAGAGAGGGCCTATTTCCCTTATTACCATAGGTTATAGCCACTCTATTGTCAATAAGACCCTTCTCCAATCAAACCCCCACTTTCTTAAAAGAAAATTTAAATAAAAAGTTTGACTTGGGGAAGGGACTAGAATTAAGGAATAATTCTATATTTGTGTATTTAATGATTTATATATAACCATTGGGCTTACTGGAATGAGTATTAATATGTATAATTCTCATTAGTATTTTTCTAGTAGCACAGGTTTTGCATTCAGCCATTTTATGAGGACTTACTTTTTATACCATGATTCTTGTTCATTTGGAATGGCTTCTGAAAAGAATGATGCTTAAAATAAGACTGATTAAACAATTATGCAATGAGTCCATTTCTTCAGTTCAGATTTCTGATGAGCATATAGTTCTCCCCAGCTACCTTTCCAGCTAACTCCCTAAATTATTAGAATTAGGGGAATTGCATATTTATTTCTAGAACCAATATTAAGTGTAACATATATCAGTTGGAATTTGCTCTTAGAATGAATCTGATTTGCAGAGAATCTTTAATTTTTTTTTTAATTTAAATTCAATTGGGGCACCTGGGTGGCTCAGTGGGTTAAAGCCTCTGCCTTCAGCTCAGGTCATGATCTCAGGGTCCTGGGATCGAGCCCCGCATCGGGCTCTCTGCTCAGCGGGGAGCCTGCTTGCCTTCCTCTCTCTCTGCCTGCCTCTCTGCCTACTTGTGATCTCTGTCTGTCAAATAAATAAATAAAATCTTAAAAAAAATAAAAAATAAATTCAATTAACCAACATCATTAGTTTTTGATAATGTTTAATGATACTCTAGTTGCTCATCCCATCATGTGCCCTTCTTAATGTCTTAAAAGAAAATACTAAGAATTCTACCTGCTGTAGCTCTACATTGCCTTCAGCTGAAAGCCCCCCAAACACACTGTGTGGATAAAGCAACCCTAACCCTGAGGAGCATGTTTGGTCCAAACCGGTAGTCAAAGAAATGAAGGGCTGGGGAAGATACAAAGAAGAGCATCCATCCCGCCAGCTCTACCTGTTGACATTAAAACCTTCTGGGATCCCAGACCTGTGTTGTAACTCAAGCACATTCCATGATTCTGAGTCTGGCTGGATTTGTAGGAGATGTTTTATTTAGCTGTATTTTGTAGCTGAGATGTTTTAAAAATGAGTTTTTTGAGACCACAGAGCTGGATAACAAATGGGGGCTCAGAATTCCTGGGTGGGGGCTGGGGTAAACCAAGAAACATGCCGTGGGACCTGGGTCCTGTTGACCACAAGGGTACAGAATGTGGCCCTGGTTTCTTTCCACAGTGTTTCACATTGTAGTTACTGTTCTTGTTTTAAAATGCGATTTCTAAACAGAGTCACATAGACTGACTATATCAGGGTTGTTCTAGGTTGTTCGGTATTCTCTCTCTCTCCTTAAATATTTTATTTATTTATTTGTCAGAGAGAGAGAGAGAGCATAAGCAGGGGAAGCTGCAGGCAGAGGGAGGAGCAGGCTTCCTGCTGAGCAAGGAGCTGGACGTAGGACTTGATCCCAGGACCCTGGGATCATGACCCAAGCCAAAGGCAGACACTTGACCAACTGAGCCCCCCAGGGGTCCAATTCAGCATTCTCTCTTATGTCCAAAAGGTGAAGAAAAACAAATCTTGTCAAAGAAAATGCCAAATTGATAGAATATCTGATGATTTCTAGAAAGTTTAATAATGTCATCTAAGAAAAACAGTATCTCTCATACATTCATGAAGAAAAACCATGAAACAAAATTCAAATTCTAAAGCAAAGACAGGTGAGGAATTTGTTTCATTTCACTTGATGTTATAAAAGTTTCCTGCCTAAAAAACCAGAGCAGATTGTTCTTTTAAATTAGTCATTAGCTCTTACGTTTGTTTGTTTGTTTGTTTGTTTGCTATCAAAGCCTGCCCCTCACATGGTAATATATGTACTGAAGGAAAGCAAAATATCAAATTTATATCAAATTTATTTATATTCCAAATGTTCAGTCTGTATGAAGTCAGAAAATTTCATGTATAATTTTTTTAAAGATATACTGAACATGTTTATTTTTAACTTCAGGTATTGTCTTCCTGGACCTTTTTAAACTTATTTTTCTGTACTTTTATATTCATTCAACAAATATTGTTAAGTTCCTTAATGCACTAGGCTCTCAGCTATTGGGAGTACAGAGCAATTTGTGCCCTCATGGAGTTTCCATTCTAATTGAGGGAACAGTTAACAAAGAGTAAGTGATCACTTGTAAGGCTGCGTTCATTGCCTCGGAGACAAAAATGACGCATAGACCCACAGGTGCCTGAAGGGTGGGTAGTGTGTCCTGTGGGTTTGCAGTTTTGAAGTGGCTTCCAAGGAAAACCTCACAGAAAGAATAATGTTTAAAGGACTGCAAGAAGTAACAATATATGTAGAAAAATACTTAGTTTTCATCTTTTTTCAGGACAAATTCAATTAAAATAATTTCTAGGCCTTTAAACACGGCCATATTAGAATTATTTATTGCATTGGCCATTACATGAGAAGGATGCGGACCGACCCCAATGGACCTCTGGTCATCTCAGAAGATGGCCCCGGGGTATTCTGCAAGATCGTAGCGACTTCCATTTGATTCAAGGCAATTTTAGGGCTTAGGGTAACTTTGCTCCATCGTTCTGAAAATTAGAATTCTGATCATTTTCTGGACCTAGCTTTAACTATTTCATGTTTTTTCCTTATTAAACAAGAAGATCTGGTTCTCTGACCAAGATAATAAGAGAGGAACAATGTCGAGAGCCCCGGTGGTGAGTAGAACAGGAGAGACAGAAGTGATAAGCCAAGGGCTCACCATGTAGCCCGTGAATCCACACAACACATTTACCTTCTCCGTTGTCTCAGTTTTCTCACGTGCTAAGCAGTCAGTTTGCATACCATAGTTTTATAAGTTTTCTCTACATTGTAAACAGTTATCATTTCCCAAATTCTGTGTCTTGGTCACACATTCCTATGCCTCTTACTTGAATAGAGGGCAGCGGGGTAGTAACTGTTTTGTGGGGAGTTCTGCGGGTGACTCAACAGATGAAAGTAGGAATCGTGGACACGCCTTTCGACTGGTGCCCCTGAGAATCCTTTTCTCGAAGTTTCAGCTGTAGTCACTTCTTGCAGAACTTGTTAATGTCCTTGCCAAAGTTCTTACCCTATTGCTCACTCTGCATGCCAAGCCGCTTCATCTCCTGCTATTGTTTTCCAGAACTTCCAGCTGCCCTGCATGGCTGCAAGCAGTGCTTTGAAGTGTCCCTGCGCCTGTGGTTGTCTCCTTTTATCTCACTCTACCCAGATTCCAGGAATCCTGGGGTAATCCTTTCTTCCCAAAGGGTAGCTCCATCAAAATGGGCTGCAATGTTTGGTGTACAAGAATGATACGACGATCTGTGCTCTTCTGGCCCTGGGATGGTTCTATGTATCTTTCCATCTACCTACCTACCTACCTACCAATCTATTTAGTTATTTTGGAGGGAGAGGATATTTACTGTTCATGAGAGCTCCAAAGTTCAAAGTCCAATTTAATATTCAGCTGTACTCTTCCCTGCTTCTACAAGGATTACTGAGTTCTTCAAGCCACATTAGTCTCTTTTCTCTTCTTGTCTGGGAGGAAGAGAGGTTGTGGTACAGCAGAAGGAACACAGGTATATTTGGGAAATAAACAAACTGGATTTGGAATCAACTACATAGCTTACTTGGCTGGATATTTGGAAAAAGACTATAGCTGCAACTACTGGAGATATATAGATATATCTATATATATCTATATGTATATAGATATATATAGATATATATAGATATCTATATATCAATATTCACCCACTACTCATTACTACCCGATATGATTTCATTGAAAAATACCAGTTGTAATATTCAGATCACACAATTTGTATGAAAATAAAAATAATGTATGTAAAACATCCAGTCACGAAAGTACCCAACATTTGAAACATACTAAATTTCTCCCTTTCAACTCTTCTATTCAGTATGTTTAAGCTGAACACAGTTATTTTGTAATTATTTTGTATGTATAAACTTTGTCTTATTAATCTCATAAACTTTCTGACAAAAGGATGGTGCTACGTATTTCTTTAGGGCCCCCAGTGCACTGTCTGAACTATCTGAGAGCTTAAGGGAGTTAGTAATTTTTAGATCTAGCATTTAGCCTTGTGCCAGGCACATGATAATTGCTCAGTAATAGTTTAAGAATGAGTGGGCTTCCTCAATTATTATTATTATTATTATTATTATTTTTAATGCATGGGTCTGGTTTGCTACTCTTGAATTTGTCTCTTTCTGATCAAAATTCTACATGGTAAAGGCAACGGTGCTGAGGTAGACCTGCCATAGCTTATTTCAGAATACCGCTAATAAAAGTCTCCTCGTCCCACATTTCTGGCAAAATAGGTAATATCCCGGGGCTTCAAGGAACCACACCATCCAGAAAGGGATATTCACAAACAAGAATGTGTTTTAAATGTAGGTAACAGTATATGAAGGCCCAAATAGACATATGAGAGGTATTTTGAGGCGTAACCTGATGCCATCTTCTGCAGTTAAATTCAACTTTATTCAAAATATCACTGGCAAGTATCCAGGAGGATTATCTGTGTTCTTTAGACTGTCTATTCCAGTTTTGTAAATAATAACTCTTAAAATACTTTGAAGGAAAGCTTCTATTAGAATTTTGCTTGTGTTTCCAAGAATTGTAATGTGAATAATGATTATTAAATGGTCTGCCATTTGGGAATCTTTTTTTTTTTTTTAATTATTTAATTTTTTATTTGACAGAGAGAGAAATCACAAGTAGGCAGAGAGGCAGGCAGATAGGAAGGGAGAAGCAGGCTCCCCGCTGAGCAGAGAGCCCGATGTGGGGCTCGATCCCAGGACCCTGGGATCACGACCCGAGCCGAAGGCAGAGGCTCAACCCACCGAGCCACCCAGGTGCCCCTGGGAATCTTTAAATAACATTTTTATTCTCTGCTCTGGAAAAGAAGAGTGGTAGTCCAGGGTGCCAGTCATCTCAACCAATCCAGGGAGCTAAATACAAATGTTTTTCGTAACTATGAAAGACATGTATTTAATTAAAGCAGCTGTCTCACGTTTTAACTTGGTTTGAGAATTAGTTGAACAGTTGGTTAAATTACAGTTGGCCTGGGGTGGAAATCAGGAGTCTGTATTTTTACAAGTGGCCCAGGTGATTCTGACACTAGTCATCTGTTGATCTCAGTAAGAGAAACTGCCTTCGATTCCACAATACATCTCTACTTAAGAAAGAACAGTGGTTTTTGTAGCCAAAGAGGACTCAGTTCAAATCCACGATCTGCCATTTACTGTCTTGGTGAGTGTTGGGTCCCCCCAAAAATGGGTACCCCAATAATGGGTCCGTGATTAAAGGAGAGAGACTGATACAAAGCAAAAGTCAAGCAAAGCTTTATTTCGCACCAAGCATCAAGAATCAAACCGACTGTCAAACAGACCAGACAGGGCCGCCCCTTACAGAGAGGGCGACCCCTCTCTGCTTTCCAGACTAACTTTTATAGAGTAAAGGCCATGTGGTTGGGCCCGGCCACACACAGGTGGCCAATGAAATTGTAACACACAGAGAAAGCTGCAGAGTCATGCTAGGTGACCAATTGAATTACAATTTACCCTAGTAGACATTTGAATCAGCCTATCATCTAGTTCAGAATTGGCGCCCAAAAGGTGCCCAAAGGGCGGGCCCATACTCCTCGGTAGCTAGGAGACAGTATGCACCACCACTGATTGAATACCTCCACATGGCCTGACCCACCCTTGTATTTGGACTTTGTTACCTGGGACTGGTTTCCAGAGCTTGTTTTTAAATAAGTTCCTCTGGTGGGGGGGGGGGGGCAGGGTCAATTTAAGTTTTACTGCATAAACAGCAAAATGGCAGTTCAACCGGGGTGGGGCCGCTCTGGCTAAATAGGCCCTTACAGTGAGTAAGGTAGATTATGGAACCTCTCTGCACCTCAGTTTCCAATTGCAAAGCTGAATAATTCTTATCATGTGGGTAAGATAAAATGAGGTATTAAACCTCAGCATTTTGTACATCAAAATTTGTCACTGAGTGGGAGTTACATATTTATTCATTTATGATATGTGTGTTTCTTTAGCCTTGGAGCCCTTTTAAATGTAAGAGCTAACTGTTAACTCTAATAGGGAAAGAGACTCTGAATGTTTTAAGTATTGACACAATGTCAATTACAATACAATACAATTTAAGTAATGATACAATGATACATTGATACATTGTCAATTATAGTACAATTATAATACAATTTAAGTATTGATACAGTGATACATTGATACCATGTCCTCAACTAAATTCTTCTCTGATCCTCTATGGTTACTCAGAGATAAAAGCCTTGAGAGCTACCAGCTAGTGGGAACACTGTATCTCAATATACCACTCCTTTTTGAATTAGATCAAAGGGTTTCGTGAATGTTGTACTCCTCAAAGGCTGTGAAGGAAAAATGCAATTTAATATACTTCACTGCCCTGGATTTTAATATAAGAAAAAAAAACTGTCATCTATTTCTGGTTCTGTAAACCCCTTTAAGTCACACTAATTTCCCATAAGAGTGAATCGAGGTGATTACTCAGGCTCATAATACCTGTAAATTAATCTGCTTTGCGGCCTCCTGGAATGTCTGCTACAAATACAGGTGGAGGCGGGAGCTTTAATAATCAGGTGGTTCTTGGGGCCAGCCCGGAGGTATGAGTATACTTCACTGTGCTTGGAAAGCCCCCAAGGAGAATTTTGGGGGGGATCTCCAGTCCTAGGTAAAACTCCCTGAGATTTCCATCACTTGGAGTGACACTGTGAGATTTCCTGCTGTCCCAGAGGTTTACTATTTCTAACAGTACTATATATTGCCTTGTGTTAACATACTATATTTAATTACTTGCATATCAGTCTCCCCCTGAGGGAATAGACTGTAGCTTACTCATTTTTATTTCTGTATAGAGGACATGATTAGGTGTTGAATGAGTCTCTTTAGTTCTGTACCCACTTCTTGGACTGAGTAGTCCTGTCTGTGGGAAGTTTCTTTATGGAACTGTACAAATATTTTGCATTAATGAAGGCTGAATCAGTTCCCTTTGTACATGTAGTTTCTTTAAAGTTAATAGAATATTTCATATAGTAGTGCTTAAATGTTATAGAGAAGGAAATAATTGCCTTTATGATTTGCTAAAATACAGATACAAAGGGATACTCTATGATTTTCTACTTTGAGAATTTTAGCAGGTGTATCTTTAAAGAGTTTTAGCAGGTGTATCTTTAAAAACAGATTTCAAATCACAAAAGACCAAGGCAATATTTCATAACTTCAGATTTACTCACATAAGACTTAAGTTTAACAAATCCCATAACTACCACAAAAACAAACAAACAAACAAAAAAGACGTTCAGTGCCTTTTACTAACCATTTATACCCCCAATTATGTAGAAAAGAGCTATTGCAATGTTGGAGTCCTTTTATAAAATGTTGAAGCATTTTTAAAAATGATATCTTCGGATTTATCTATTTTATAAAGATTTACAAGATGCCAAAAAACCCAGTCTGAATTCAACTTGAAGCCAAATAATGAGATGCAAAAAGAAAATTTCATCTTTCTACAGAACGTTCTTGCTCATTCTGAGTTAGCTAAGCTTACCTACTATGCTTGAAACAGAGTCAGATGGGACCTCCTCCTAGACTAACAAGGTGCTCCAACCATAACTCCTTGCCTTGATACCTTATTTTCTGTCCATCAAAAGACTGAGTCAATTGAAAAATGTAAATTCAGTCATATGTATAGCTAACAAGCACTTTGATGGCTCCCTTTAAGAGAATATTGACTAAACATCTCATTATACCATTTTCAATTAAATTAGATTTAAAAATAACTAATTGTACTTTTAGGCATTT
Source organism: Martes martes (assembly GCF_963455335.1). Taxonomy (NCBI): domain Eukaryota; kingdom Metazoa; phylum Chordata; class Mammalia; order Carnivora; family Mustelidae; genus Martes; species Martes martes. Next base: position 51,178,250 of record NC_137899.1, read on the forward strand.
CACATATAGCTCCAGATAAAAAATATACCAATAAAATAAAGAAAGAAAATACGGGTAGAAAGGAAGAAGGCATATTTATGTCAATTCTAAGACTACAAGGGGTTATATTAGGAAGCATTTAAAAACTGTCCACAGAGAGAGGTAGGCAGGAACGTAAGACTCTCAGAACAGCTGGGATAGTAAAGGGTGATCGCTCTCAAAGGAATCTGGTCACCATAAATCAGTGCTGAGTATGCTCCAGGCGTGCATGTGCACTTAGAAATTTCCATTTAGGAAATGGTAAAGCAAAAGTCAACATGAACTCTTCAGATAAAAAACAGTATTCTGGAACTTCACCAGTGCCTCTAGTCCATCGTCACTCGGTTATATTGAATTCGCATGTGGACTGGCATTTCATTTCATTGTGGAATACTTGGCCAAAAAGAATGCTTACAGCAGGAAGTTTCTGTTCCTCATTGAAAGTGAGGATATTTCCAAAGGATTTGCCAAAAGAAATATTTAACTCTGAATCATTGTGAGTATCAGTATTTAGAATCGCTCAAATACAGATCTTTGGCAAAAGCTTTGAAGTTAACTTTTTACTGGAGTATAAAATGCATATAGGAAAATATACAAATCATATGTGAGCTTGATTTTTTTTTTTTCACAAAATGATGATTTCTATGTGGAACCTGCACTCAGATGAGGAAACAGATCATGATTTGCACCCGGGAGATTCCTTCTTTCTCCCTTCCAACCATTACCTTTCGGGGGTAACCCCAATCCTGATTTTTTTTTAACTTGATGTAGGTGGAATCATGCAGCAAAGATTGTTTCATGTCTGATTCTTCCACTTCAAGTATGCCTGTGGGATCCGTCCGTGTTGTGGCTTTAGTAATCCTTTCATTCTCATCACTTTGTAGTAATCTCTTCTGTCAATATGCCATAATTTATTCTTCTCTTCTACTGTTACAGACATGCGATAGTCCCAGTTGGGAGCCATGACAAATAGTGTAGCTGTGAACACTGTCATTGTCTTTTGGTAAACACCTGTTTGCCCTTCTGTTGGGTACATGTCTAAGAATGGAATTGCAGAATATTTGCATATACATCTTCGGTTGTTCTAGTAATTTCTGCCAAGAACACCATTTGATTACTATCCTCTCCAACATTTGGCATTACCTGTCTTTTTAAGATTTATTATATTGGTGAGTGTACAGTCTATCTCTTTTCAGTTTAAACACATATTTATATGATGAGTATTAAAGTTCCTTCTTCTATGGTTAGAGCCCATTCTAAGTATCTTTTGTGACATTTTCTTTTCCTATCTTTCTATTGTGGTGTTTCTATTTTTCTTACTGGTTTGTAGGAGTTACTTATATTTCCTTTATAGACTTTCTGAGTAAAAATATCTATTTTTATATGTGCAATATAGTTTACCCTTTTAATCTTTTAAAGATTTTTTTTTCTCTTGAAGAATAGAAATTGTTTTAGCATGGTCCAATTTTATCATTTTTTCCCCTTTTCTTTAGCCCTTTTAGAATCTTATTTAAGATTCTTGCCTACCTTTGGTCATGAAGATATTTTCATTTTCTTATGACAGCTTTAATATTTTACATCTCACATTTAGATCTACAATCCAACTGAGTTTGATTGTTGTATATGGTGTGAAACTGAGTTCAAAAAAGTTTTTTTTCATATGGATATCCAATTGACCTAGCATCCATATTGAAAAGTCCTCTTTTTCTGGAAAACTCTTTTTTTCCACTCCTGTTCTATAATGTCATTTTGTCATTCAGATGACTCTATCTATCTACATAGATACAGGTATATATATCTATACAGATATATAGATAAATATAGATATAGGTAGATGATATAGATAGAAAATCTGGAAACATATCAATAGATAGATAGACAGACAGGTCTTTGAATATCTATGTATCCATTTCCAGATTTTCTGTTTTGCTCCACTGGTCTAATTGTCCTTGTTCCAAAACTGCAGTATTTTATTACTACAGCTTTAATGTCTGGCAATCTGTTAGTGTAATTTTTGCAGCTTTGTTCTTCTTCCAGTTTGTCTTGGCTATTTGTAGCTTTTTTCATCTTTCTGTGAATTTTAGAATATATTTTTCAACTTACACCAAAAAAGTACTATAATTTGTATCATATTTATGGATCAATTTGTAAAGAATTTATTCATACAATAATGAGGTTTACAATTCATCACCATGGTATATCCTTATATCTATTTACATCCACTTTGATTTCTCTCAGTTATGCTTTCTTTCGTATTGGTTTTGAGATTTATTCCTAGTAAAGGTGTTTTTTAGGTGTTATTATAATTGTTTTTCTTTTAAAATTATTATGTTCTAGTTTTCATTTTGGAAGATAAAATGCAATTGATTTTGTACATTGAACTTGTATCTAGAGATCTTGTTCAGTTTACTTTTTAATTCAAATGGTTTGAGTGTAGATTCTTTTTGTTTGGTTTTGTTTTACCATTTTCTGTGTGTACTACCAACTCATCTGAAAATAATAACAACTTTATAGCTGACTTTTTAATTCTTTTGCTTTTATTTTTAATGCCTTGTGTTGGTGATGCCTGGTGCAGTATTGAGTAAAAGTGGCAATAGCAGATGAGTAATAAAAACAGTCTTTTCACTGGTCTTCAGAGGAAAATTTTTAGCAGTTCACTATAAAGTGTGAATTTTGTTATTAAAAAGTTCATAAATACTTTATCCAATTAAGAAATCTCCATTCTTTACCCAGTTTATTAAAGATTTTTATTGTGAATGGATGTTGAATGATTTGAAATATTTTCTTTGCAAATATCAAGATGACCATGCAATTTTTCTTCTTTACTTTGGCTGATGTGTATGAACACTAATTGATTTTTCAGTTTAAAGACACCTCTGCATTCCTAGAATAAGTCTGGTTGTTGGAGATAGATTATCTTTTTATCAATTGCACTTTTATGTAGCAATTTACTCATGAGTTTGAGCGACATTGGGTCAAGTGGTTTTATCCACCATTTAAAATAGGTTGATTTTTTTTTTTTTTTTGGATGTCTGGGCTCTTTTGTTGTTTTTGACATTTTAACTCTTTTGAGAAGTAAAATCTTACAGTATCCATTTATCCTGATATTGTTGTAGCAGACAAGCTCACAGAGGTGATACCTTAGAATGACTGTGTTCCAGGCTCTACTATCTCATATTGTATAGATAAAACAGACCCTTGTGTTGTCATACTTTGGGTAAAATGATTTTCCCCAGCTTTTCCAGACTTCTAGTAATAGTCCAAATCACTCTGTCTACAAAATGCAGCCTTTAATGAGATTTTTCTGCTCTAATACATTTCAGTTGGAAAATTTTACCTTACCTGTTTTCTTCCCATTTTCTTAGAGTGTCATTCCACAATACAGTTTGTCCTTTACCTTTGCATAACCAAAAATCCCACTTAAATGCTTTTCTTTAATTAGAGGTATAATTTGTCCTCAAAAGTGAATCCAAATTTCTAACTTGTAGAAAATGTTACAAAAAATAAAATCTGGAACATTTTATTACTATACTTATCTTTTCCATTTAGTTGCTATACACACACACACACACACACACACACACACACACACATATTACTGATTTTTCTGCTTATACTTTTTTTTAAAGATTTTTTATTTATTTAACAGACAGATCACAAGTAGGCAGAGAGGCAGGCAGAGAGAGAAGGGAGGAAGCAGGCTCCCTGCTGAGCAGAGAGCCCGATATGGGGCTCGATCCCAGGACCTTGGGATCATGACCTGAGCCGAAGGCAGTGGCTTTAACCCACTGAGCCACCCAGGCGCCCCTCTGCTTATATTTTTAAGTGTTATTTTACATTAAGTATTTTTTACATTTACATTTTTAAAATATGGTACAATTGACAGAAACTTCAAGTAAAATTGGGAAAAGTATAGGAGTCATTAAACATGAGATTTTCTATGTGTAATGTCATTACAATAAAATAATGGATATAAGATAACTATAATCTAGGATCTTCTGAAAAGGTCTGATAATTATATTTCACGGATGTAAGTTTATTTCTACTCTGTTTCCTTCCTCTCTCTCTCTCTCTCTCTCTCTCTGTTGTGATCTAGTTATGGATTATATAATTGCTAGAAACATGAATTCACTCCAGGAAATGGAGAAAGGGGCAAGTTAGGGAAAGGGTGCATTAGGCAAACTTAGTCATCCAAAAACAAGATAAAGCGGGCCACAGAACTGGAAACTAGACATTCAAAAGTGAGTTCACTATTTCTAACTTGAAAAGGTTTATCTCTGTTTTTTTCAATCTCGCTTCTGTATGACTTTATAGGTTCTCAGACGGTATAACATGGCTACTCTCCTTCCCATGGTTACGTGGTTTTAGGATTTATGTGTACATTGTTATTCAAATATTAAAGGGAAAAGACTCTATCCTTCATTTCTTGTCTTTCCACCTGAGGACCGTCTTCTTCTTTCACTTCTTACACGGACTCCCTATCTTGGAATGCAGTAGGGATAATTTTGGCTGGTGAGATCGAAAGAGGTCCTTGAGCATGCTTTGCTAAGAAACTTCTTCACTGCTGTCTTTGGACCTTCCCCTTTATGGGGAGGGCATGTTCTTATCTGCTCTCATTCACAGGGATCTGCTGCTGAAGTAGAGGCTGGCAGGGTTGCTTCTGTGGCTGTGGCCAGGTGAATAACTGCTTTAGGTTCTTTAGGCTGCTCTAACAAAATACCATAAACTAAGTGGCTTATACACAACAGAAATTTACTTCTCAGAATTCTGGAGTCTGGAAAGTCTGAGATCAAGACACCTGCAGGTTTAGTGTCTGGTGAGAACCTGATTCCTAGTTCATAGACAGCTATGCTTTTACTGTGTGCTCACATGGTAGAAGGGAGCCAGGTTTCTCTCTTTGTTAAGGGCCCTTATCCCACTTACGAAGGCTCACTCTCTTGACCTAATCAACTTCCAAAGGCCCCACCTCCTAATACCATCCTGTTAAGTGGTTATAATTTCAACACATGAATTTTGGACAGACACAAACATTCAGAACATAGCAATAACTATATCCAATTTAGGAGTAAATTCTTAGCAGTTCCATCTGGCTCCTGATCTAAAACCATAATCTATCAGCTTTTTTTTAGTAACATACGTAATGATGATATCCTGGGTTTCCTTTACCTGACTTTTGCTTCTATTTCTCAATTGGTTCCAAAAGAATAGAGAGACCTATTATTTAGTGGTCTACATGAACCCTATATAGGAAATATGGCCCATACTTCATATTATATTAAAAAATAAATTTAAAATGCTAAAAATGGGAAAAATAATACTTTGAGTATACAGGTGAAAATATAGGACAATATTTTTATGAACTTGAATATGGAAGGATCTTGTAAGCAAGCAAATAGAAATCCACAAATATAAAAATTGGTTTCATATCTGAACATATTAAAATGAAAATACTTGGATCTCACAAAAAGCACAATAAAGAAAATGAAAAAATAAACCTCAGACTGAAACATTTGTAGCACATAGATCTAAAAAAAATCAGAAAAAAAAATCCAAAAGAAAAATGGCAATGGAGAGAAAATCTCACAAATATTTGGGAAAATGAAAACTAGTTCCACAATGAAATACTAGTTTCACAGTGAGATACTAAAGACACCGAGTGTGATAACACCAAGTATTAGAAAGAATGAGGGGCAATTAGGATACTTAGGCACTGGTGGCAGGGTCAAAAATTGGCACAATCACTTTGGGTGGCTCTTTGGCAATATTGTGTAAAGCTGCAAACATGCACACTGAATGACCCAACCATGTCATTTCTGTACCTCTCTCCCATATATATACACAAAGAAACACATATATGGATGTTCATAATGGCAGCGCTTAAAATGGTTCAACTGGAAATAAACTAAATATATATTAATAGGAGGAAAATAAAGTGCACTATATCAACACAGTAACACCCTATATATCAATGAAAGTGGATACATTTGAAGGCTCAATATCACAAACATGATATTAATACAGGCAAGCTAAGAAGGATATTTCTAGGTGATTATATTTGTATGCATTATATGTAGTTAAAATATGGGTAAAATAAAGGATGAATTGATAAACACTAGATTCAGAAGAGAAGTTGTATCTGAAAGGGAGAGTAATGGAAACTGTTGAAATGTTGTATTTCTTAAGCTGGGAAGAGTATGAGAGATAATCATTCTTTTGCACTCTGTACATTTTTTATGTCTAAGATAGTTTATAAGTTTTTGAAGGAAAAGTTGCCTGATTTTGAAGTTACAGCAGGTAAGGCTTTTGGAATGTGAATGATAATATAATGTGTACAAGCATCATCCTTGGGTTACTAACACCTGCTGGTGTTACTAACACCTCTTATTGCCTACCAGGTAGAACTTGGGTGCAGGGTGTAGAGGTCTTTTCTAGTTAAGATCTTACTTTCCTTTCTGCACTTTTTTCTACTGTTCTCTTCCTCTTGCTTATAACCTGTGAAGTAAGTAGCCAATGAATCAATCTCAGTTTCTTGAGTGTACCTTTACCTGAAATGCTTTATCCCTCTTTAACTTCTAATCATCTTTCAAAACACTGTTACAATATTGCCTTTGTGAAAATATCTCCAATTCTCACAATGTATCATGCATGTCCTTCAAAATATTGTAATAAAGCATCTGACTTTTGATTTATGCTCAGGTCATGATCTCAGGTCATGAGATCGAGTCCCATGTTGGGCTTCATGCTGAGTGTGGTGCGTGGTTAAGATTCTCTCTCTCCCTCTCTCTCTGCTCCTCCCCCTGGTCTCTTTCTCACTCTCCCTCTGTCTTAAAAATATGTTGTAATAGGTCTATGTATCTGTATTTCTTATTAAAACAGTTCATGGAAATAGCACCATGTCTTAATTGTTTCACCACCCAATGTCTAAATATTTATTAGAAGAATAAATTTGCTGGAAGAGATGTTGAAATATCACAATATTGAAGGATCAGCTGCTGAATTAATAACACAAACAATAAGCAACATTAAATTTCAGATAATATCACCATGGGTTAGAGTGATCAGGAAAGATTCCATGAAATCTTGTGGCCTTAAGGGGTCTAGCAGGATGGATAAGACTTGCTATCCTTGAAGAGGAAGGTAAGTTTTCCGAGCTAAACCAATAATGAGAGCAAAAGTTTGGACAAGAGGAAGCCTTTCCTCACTCTGCAGATCTCAGGGCAAATGCTACCTCTTTGGGGGAAAACTAGTGTCTTTATTCTGCTCACATTTCCTCATTATTTAGGGTGATTTCTCTAGATGCAGAAACTGTGTTAGGGCTTCAGTTCCATAGAAGGAAAAAAAGAGAGAGAAAGGGAGAGAGAATGGGATAATGCAGAGGTGAGACCAAGCAAGGATATATAGCCTTAGTTAGAATGTAGCTCTAGACCTTCCACCCAGGGGAGATCTGGCATTTCAGCAGCACAAGATCTGAAAACACCTCTAGGCAAGCAGTCCAACTTTTTACATACCCAGTTTTGTCAGTGTTGACAGCAGTCTTCAAGAAGGGTGTCATCTCCTGGGCAAGAGAACTCCCATTTGGCTGGAGGTAGTTCTCTTTATAAGAGTCAGCTACAAACTTTGAGCAGCTAATATGCCCAGCATCTGGGGAATGGCTCTTGCCTGTGAAGGTGGTTCCGAGCAAGGCACTATGAAAAACTCTGCTCAGTTACCCTGTAATAAATCTACATTTCCCCCACTCTTCTGCTTTGGCCCCATTTCTTATCATGTGGTTGTATCACTGGCCCCAGATGCTGGGCTCCTGTACTGTTTCGTGGGCTCTGCCACTTTCCAAGCGATCCTCATCCTCTAGGCATTGCTGTGTCTCCTGGTCACTGACACTCCAGCCTGACTCTGTGGCCACTTCTACCAGATATCACCACTGATTGCCAGCAGTGTCAAGTCCTGCCGATTCTGCAGCTCTCTTCCTGTCCATTTCTGTTTGGGGTCAAAGCTTATGGAAGACCCCTTGCATTGTGTTCCATTATATTTGTTAAATGGCTACCCAGAGCAAAGCAAATTGTACCCACATATTTACGGCTTAATAATAGACCACCTCTTTCATTTGTTCTCAGTAGAAGCACCACTCATTCAAACACCACTTGGACTTCCCTCCTTTCCAATCACTCATGCTATTATTGGAACACTATGATCTTCCCAACTCTCTGCTCCCTTGGGATGGGTCTTCCCCTCATTAATCTCTCCATTACTCTTGCAAATGGACTCTTGGCCGGTTTGTGCCCCCAAAGTTCCAAGCTTTCCAGACATCTGAATTCTAGTAGTTGCCCAGCCATACCCCAGGTACCTATGCAAGACCCAAGTTGAGAGTAAATTATTTAGCTATTTAAAATTGAAGTTAATTCAGTGTACAGTGACTACTACAAGGAACTCATTGCATTAGGTTCTGTTCAGAATCCCATGATAAACATATTTCTAGGGTTTTCAGCAATGCCTGGATCTCCTATCCTTCTAGGCAAATGAAAAACAGCCCTGTGAGCTATGAGTGGAATGACTTATAGGATGACGCGTTCAGTTGCCTATGTCATTTCTGGGCCAAAGCATCTAATCATGTGAGATCCTCTTGTGTTCTCATCCTCCTACTGTGGCAAGTACGGACGGGGCTTGGTGGGCAGATGGTTGGCACCAGCGCTTGAAGCAGTCTTGGTTCCCAGATTGGAACCCAAACATGGAGGGCAGGGAGAGACTGGGAAAAGAGGCAGACCACTCCAGATTGGTAGGTGGCAGTTGAATAAGCAAGGGAACATACATGTGGAGTTAACTCAGGCAGCCACAAGAGGAATAGCTCTCTGTATCTGCTCGCCAGCATTTTAAAAGTTTATATGAAGACCTTAATAAGGTTTGGTCACATATACTGTCCAGATGGTCTCAAAAGCACCTGACTCTCACTTCTGTCTTTGGAATAGCTCCCACTGTGGGAACAGTAGGCAGAATGTACATGCCAAGGACAGGGGAAGAGATGAGGATATTCTCATTGCCCGAGTCCAGCTCAAGGCTCAAGCAACAGTCACCTCCTCTCTATTACCTCCTACAATAAGCCGTGTGCATCATCAGACTCATGATGGATGTTGCATAATTGACAAAAATAAGCAGTAGCTTTTTCTTGAGTTAAGCCACTGAGATCCGGGTATTGTTGGTTAGTACAGCGTAAACTTAGCCTATCCTCACTAATAAAAACAACTCCTTTCATTCCCCTGTTATTCTCCATTTGACTAAAAAATTGTGGTTTCCATAATGAAGCAGATTTTTATATATATAACTTTTATTAATAATGTAACTTTTTAAAATATAACTTTTTATAAGTGAGAAAACTTCACACTAGTAATTTGTTTTTCAACTCTCTTTCTCCTTTTCCTGCCCTCTTTGTCTTTGTTGTATCACCTGGTATGTTACTAAGAAATCTTTGTTTTGGTGTAGAAGGGTTTGGTCAAAAGAAAATACTGGGTATAAGTAGTTTACAGATGGCTGATCTGCTACAGTTGTTAAAATAAGTGAAGGATAAGAGTTACAAGATGATTGGTCCGTATAATTTAAGAAGTCAGTACTCAGATCAGTTGCATGACACTAGAAAGCCAAATCATTCAGCCATTCAAATTCTATATTTTCTTCTCCTCCTCTTCCTCCTCCTCCTCCACCTTCCTCCTCCTCCTCCTCCTCCTCTTCTTCTTCTTCTCTTTCTCTCTCTTTCTTTCTTTTCTTTTGATGAAGTTGGCCAGAAGTATATTTTCAATCAATGTGTCCATTTTGGGAAAGTCTGATAACTGTCACTAAGAATTATACAAATAAATGGTAAAATAAGTTTCCTTACTGGAATCCCCCAAATAAATAAACCTCAAAAATACCTTAATTTTACCCTGTATTCAGTGAACTATACTGTAACAAAAAAAGAAAGATGAAATCGGACATATTCACATCACAACACAAGAAAGACTTTGTTTGTGAAATATTACTACTGGCAAAATAATTGAATATTTCTGAATGCATTGTATGGGTAATGTGGCATTTACTATTTATCTGAACACATCTATTATTTAGAAAATATTTAAATAGTAAAATTCACTTCTTTCAAATCCACTGGCTAAAATCTGCATTTGTTTTATGCGCATGGATCGTGCTCCCCTGTTCCACTTTTTAACAATTTGGAAGACAAAGCTGGAGCCCTGCTTTTCAGAATCTCTAATTCCTTTGTTGTTTTTAAGAAATGTTCTCATCAAAGCCTGCTCTGCTCTTAGAATCGGCAACAACAGGTCGTGGCCTGTGTCTCATAATCTTTATTTCTTCATGAAAGTTGTCTGCAGTAAAAACAGTTACTATATTAATCTGTTCTGATTTTTTAATGTGCAAAGTTTAAACCATGCAATATACCTGATGATTTGTGTGATTAAGGGCAGCTGACAAAAGAGCTACCAAGAAAGAATGTGGGATCCCAGTCAGAGCATAAACTGATTGACGTCTAGGAGTATTAGCAATTTTTCCCCTCTAGGCACTTTGTGATGTCATATTGCAAATTGGCATTTTTGTTACAGAAAGAGAAGACCCTCCACATAGTCTTTCTATAGAAAGGTATTTCATTGTAGTGGTAACACATCTCTTAGTGGTATTTAGAACATCTGGCAGATTAAAAAAATAAAAACTTAAAACATGAAACATTCATTTTCTTTCTTAAGATTTTATTTATTTATTTTAGAGAGGGAGCAGAAGAGTGTGAGTGGTGAGGAGCAGAGAGAGAGGGACTCCAGCAGACTCTGTGCTCATTGTGGAGCCCAATAACCCAGGACCGTCAGCCCAGGACCTCATAAATTGAGACCATGGCCTGAGCTGAAATCAAGAATCGGATGCCTAACCAACTGAGCCACCCAGGTGCCCTGAAACATTCATTTTCTTTTCTTTTGTTTTGTTTTTTTTTTAAGATTTTATGTATTTATTTGACAGAGAGAGACATTGAAAGAGGGAATACAAGCAAGGGGAGTGGGAGAGGGGAAAGCAAGCTCCCCACTGAGCAGGAAGACCAAGGAAGACCGTTTAATGACTGAGCCATCCAGGCACACCCACAACATTCATTTTCATGACCATTTGTAATTAAAGGATATTGGTAATTAATGCAATATTTTTGAAAAATATATAAAACGGGGGAGGAGTCAAGATGGCGGAGAAGTAGCAGGCTGAGACGACATCGGGTAGCAGGAGATCAGCTAGATAGCTTATCTAACCATTGTGAACACCTACAAATCCAACGGGAAATCGAAGAGAAGAAGAGCAACAATCCCAGAAACAGAAAATCGATCACTTTCTGAAAGGCAGGACCTGCGGAGAAGTGAATCCAAAGCGACGGGAAGATAGACCCCGGGGGGAGGGGCTGGCACCCGGCAAGCGGCGGAGCGACGGAGCACAAAATCGGGACTTTTAAAAGTTGGCTCCCCTGGGAGACATCGCTCCAGAGGCTAAACTGGGGGGAAACCCAGGTGGGATCAGCATAACCCCAGGACCCGCGGGGTCACAGAAGGACTGGGGGTGTCTGAGTGCCGCAGAGCTCGCAGGTATTAGAGCGGGGAAGCCGGCTATAGCGACAAAGCCGAGGAGTGAGCTCTAAGCCCAGGGTTACCTTGTGCCGGTCGCAGGCTGGGTGGGCTCGGAGTGCGGCCGGAGGCCACGGAGACAAAAGCGACCCGGCGCTTTTCTCCAGCTCCAACAATTGACTGCTTTCCTCGAGGCGCGACCGCAAGCCAGGGAGGCGGGGCTATTGGGCGCTTTGCTCTGAGAGCGCACTGAGGAGCGGAACCCCAAGCTCTCGGCTCCTCCGGGCCGAGAGATTGGGAGGCCACCATCTTCATTCCCGTCCTCCGGAACTCTACGGAAAGCGCTCAGGGAACAAAAGCTCCCGAAAGCAAACCCGAGCGGATTCCTTAGCCCGGCCCCTGGCAAGGGCGGTGCAATTCCGCCTGCGGCAAGGACACTTGAGAATCACTACAACAGGCCCCTCCCCCCAGAAGATCAACAAGAAACCGATCCAAAACCAACTTCAGTCATCAAGAACAGCGGAATTCCACAGCAGGAGAAAGCAAATCCTACCTGGACAAAATGACAAGGCGGAAAAACTCACCTCAAAAAAAAAGAACAAGAGGCCGTACCGAAGGCTGGAGACCTAATCAATACAGACATAGGTAGCATGACAGATCTAGAGTTCAGAATGACAATTCTCAAGGTTCTAGCCGGGCTCGAAAAAGGCATAGAAGATATTAGAGAAACCCTCTCCGGAGAGATAAAAGCCCTTTCTGGAGAAATAAAAGAACTAAAATCTAACCAAGTTGAAATCAAAAAAGCTATTAATGAGGTGCAATCAAAAATGGAAGCTCTCACTGCCAGGATAAATGAGGCAGAAGAAAGAATTAGTGACATAGAAGACCAAATGACAGAGAATAAAGAAGCTGAGCAAAAGAGAGACAAATAACTACTGGAACACGAGGAGAGGATTCGAGAGATAAGTGACACCATAAGACGACACAACATTAGAATAATTGGGATTCCAGAAGAAGAAGAAAGAGAGAGGGGAGCAGAAGGTATATTGGAGACAATTATTGGAGAGAATTTCCCTAATATGGCAAAGGGAACAAACATCAAAATCCAGGAGATGCTAAGAACGCCCCTCAAAATCAATAAAAATAGGTCCACACCTCGTCACCTGATAGTAAAATTTACAAGTCTTAGCGACAAAGAGAAAATCCTGAAAGCAGCCCGGGAAAAGAAGTCTGTAACATACAAGGGTAAAAACATTAGATTGGCAGCGGACCTATCCACAGAGACCTGGCAGGCCAGAAAGAACTGGCATGATATATTCAGAGCACTAAACGAGAAAAACATGCAGCCAAGAATACTATATCCGGCTAGGCTATCATTGAAAATAGAAGGAGAGATAAAGAGCTTCCAGGACAAACAAAAGCTGAAAGAATTTGCAAACACCAAACCAGCTCTACAGGAAATATTGAAAGGGGTCCTCTAAGCAAAGAGAGACCCTAAAAGTAGTAGATCAGAAAGAAACAGAAACAATATACAGTAACAATCACCTTACAGGCAATACAATGGCACTAAATTCATATCTCTCAATAGTTACCCTGAATGTTAATGGGCTAAATGCCCCAATCAAAAGACACAGGGTATCAGAATGGATAAAAAAAAAAAACCCATCCATATGCTGCCTACAAGAAACTCATTTTAGACCCGAAGACACCTCCAGATTTAAAGTGAGGGGGTGGAAAACAATGTACCATGCTAATGGACATCAGAAGAAAGCTGGGGTGGCAATCCTTATATCAGATCAATTAGATTTTAAGCCAAAGACTATAATAAGAGATGAGGAAGGACACTATATCATACTCAAAGGGTCTGTCCAACAAGAAGATCTAACAATCTTAAATATCTATGCCCCTAACATGGGAGCAGCCAACTATATAAACCAATTAATAACAAAATCAAAGAAATACATTGACAGTAATACAATAATAGCAGGGGACTTTAACACTCCCCTCACTGAAATGGACAGATCATCTAAGCAAAAGATCAACAAGGAAATAAAGGCCTTAAATGACACACTGGACCAGATGGACATCACAGATATCTTCAGAACATTCCATCCCAAAGCAACAGAATATACATTCTTCTCTAGTGCACATGGAACATTCTCCAGAATAGACCACATCCCGGGTCATAAATCAGGTCTCAATCGGTACCAAAAGATCGAGATCATTCCCTGCATATTTTCAGACCACAATGCTCTGAAGCTTGAACTCAATCACAAGAGGAAATTTGGAAAGAACGCAAATACATGGAGACTAAACAGCATCCTTCTAAAAAATGAATGGGTCAACCAGGAAATTAAAGAAGAATTGAAAAAATTCATGGAAACAAATGATAATGAAAACACAACAGTTCAAAATCTGTGGGACACAACAAAGGCAGTCCTGAGAGGAAAATATATAGCAGTGCAAGCCTTTCTCAAGAAACAAGAAAGGTCTCAAATACACAACCTAACCCTACACCTAAAGGAGTTGGAGAGAGAACAACAAAGAAAGCCTAAACCCAGCAGGAGAAGAGAAATCATAAAGATCAGAGCAGAAATCAATGAAATAGAAACTAAAAAAACAATAGAACAAATCAACAAAACTAGGAGCTGGTTCTTTGAAAGAATTAATAAGATTGATAAGCCCCTGGCCAGACTTATCAAAAAGAAAAGAGAAAGGACGCAAATAAATAAAATCATGAATGAAAGAGGAGAGATCACAACCAACACCAAAGAAATACAAACAATTATAAGAACATACTACGAGCAACTCTATGGCAACAAATTTGACAACCTGGAAGAAATGGAAACATTTCTAGAGATGTATAAACTACCACAACTGAACCAGGAAGAAATAGATAACCTGAACAGACCCATAACCAGTAAGGAGATTGAAACAGTCATCAAAAATCTCCAAACAAACAAAAGTCCAGGACCAGACGGCTTCCCAGGGGAATTCTACCAAACATTTAAAGAAGAATTAATTCCTATTCTCCTGAAACTGTTCCAAAAAATAGAAATGGAAGGAAAACTTCCAAACTCATTCTATGAGGCCAGCATCACCTTGATCCCAAAACCAGACAAGGATCCCACCAAAAAAGAGAATTACAGACCAATATCCTTGATGAACACAGATGCGAAAATTCTCACCAAAATACTGGCCAATAGGATCCAACAGTACATTAAAAGGATTATTCACCACGACCAAGTGGGATTTATTCCAGGGCTGCAAGGTTGGTTCAACATCCGCAAATCCATCAATGTGATACAATACATTAATAAAAGAAAGAGTAAGAACCATATGATACTCTCAATAGATGCTGAAAAAGCGTTTGACAAAGTGCAGCATCCCTTCCTGATTAAAACTCTTCAAAGTGTAGGGATAGAAGGCACATACCTCAATATTATCAAAGCCATCTATGAAAAACCCACCGCAAATATCATTCTCAATGGAGAAAAACTGAAAGCTTTTCCGCTAAGGTCAGGAACACGGCAGGGATGTCCGTTATCACCACTGCTGTTCAATATAGTCCTAGAAGTCCTAGCCTCAGCAATCAGACAACAAAAAGAAATTAAAGGCATCCAAATCGGCAAAGAAGAAGTCAAACTATCACTCTTTGCAGATGATATGATACTATATGTGGAAAACCCAAAAGGCTCCACTCCAAAACTGCTAGAACTTATACAGGAATTCAGTAAAGTGTCAGGATATAAAGTCAATGCACAGAAATCAGTCGCATTTCTTTACACTAACAACAAGACAGAAGAAAGAGAAATTGAGGAGTCAGTCCCATTTACAATCGTACCCAAAACCATAAGATACCTAGGAATAAATCTAACCAAAGAGGCAAAGAATCTATACTCAGAAAACTATAAAGTACTCATGAAAGAAATTGAGGAAGACACAAAGAAATGGAAAAATATTCCATGCTCATGGATTGGAAGAACAAATATTGTGAAAATGTCTATTCTACCTAAAGCAATCTACACATTTAATGCAATCCCTATCAAAATCCCATCCATTTTTTTTAAAGAAATAGAACAAATAATCCTAAAATTTATATGGAACCAGAAAAGACCTCGAATAGCCAAAGGAATATTGAAAAAGAAAGCCAAAGTCGGTGGCATCACAATTCCAGACTTCAAGCTCTATTACAAAGCTGTCATCATCAAGACAGTATGGTACTGGCACAAAAACAGACATATAGACCAATGGAACAGAATAGAGAGCCCAGAAATAGACCCTCAACTCTATGGTCAACTAATCTTTGACAAAGCAGGAAAGAATATCCAATGGAAAAAAGACAGCCTCTTCAACAAATGGTGCTGGGAAAATTGGACAGCCACAAGCAGAAAAATGAAATTGGACTATTTCCTTACACCACACACGAAAATAGACTCAAAGTGGATGAAGGACCTCAATGTGCGAAAGGAATCTATCAAAATCCTTGAGGAGAATGCAGGCAGCAACCTCTTTGACCTCAACCGCAGCAACTTCTTCCTAGGAACATCGCCAAAGGCAACAGAAGCAAGGGCAAAAATGAATTATTGGGATTTCATCAAGATCAAAAGCTTTTGCACAGCAAAGGAAACAGTTAACAAAACCAAAAGACAACTGACAGAATGGGAGAAGATATTTGCAAACGACATATCAGATAAAGGGCTCGTATCCAAAATCTATAAAGAGCTTATCAAACTCAATACCCAAAGAACAAATAATCCAGTCAAGAAATGGGCAGAGGACATGAACAGACATTTCTGCAAGGGAGACATCCAGATGGCCAACAGACACATGAAAAAATGCTCCACATCACTCGGCATCAGGGAAATACAAATCAAAACCACAATGAGATACCACCTCACACCAGTCAGAATGGCTAAAATTAACAAGTCAAGAAATGACAGATGCTGGCGAGGATGCGGAGAGAGGGGAACCCTCCTACACTGTTGGTGGGAATGCAAGCTGGTGCAACCACTCTGGAAAACAGTATGGAGGTTCCTCAAAAAACTGAAAATAGAGCTACCCTACGACCCAGCAATTGCACTCCTGGGTATATATCCTAAAGATACAAACGTGGTGCTCCGAAGGGGCACGTGCACCCGAATGCTTATAGCAGCAATGTCCACAATAGCCAAACTGTGGAAAGCGCCTAGATGTCCATCAACAGATGAATGGATAAAGAAGATGTGGTATATATACACAATGGAATACTATGCAGCCATCAAAAGACATGAAATCTTGCCATTTGCGATGACGTGGATGGAACTAGAGGGTATCATGCTTAGCGAAATAAGTCAATCGGAGAAATATAACTATCATATGATCTCTTTGATATGAGGAAGTGGAGATGCAAGGTGGGGGGATTTGGGGGGAGGTAGGAAAAGAAAAAATGAAAAGATGGGATTGGGAGGGAGACAAACCATAAAAGACTCAATCTCAAGAAACAGACTGAGGGTTGCGGGGGGGAAGGGGGACGGGAGAGGGTGGTGGGGAAATGGACATTGGGGAGGGTATGGGCTATGATGAGTGCTGTGAAATGTGTAAACCAGACGATTCACAGACCTGTACCCCTGGGGATAAAAATACATTATATGTTTATTAAAATAAAAAAATTAAAAAAAAAAAGAAAAATATATAAAACAACAGCTTAATATTGACTGAACATGGATTCTGTATCAGGCATTGTGTTCTACATGGATTATTTCATTTAATCCTCAAAACAGTCTTTTAAATTAGATACAATTATTATTTATATTTTAAAATGCAGAAAGCACACAGGCTAAGTCACTTATTCATGGTCATAAAAGTAGTCATTTGTTATGTAGGAATTGAGCGAACATTTGTCTGGTACTAGAGTTACCGAATTGAGTAAACATGGGTCCAGGCGTGAGGAATTCTGTTGAGAGAGAGACACAGACATAGCTATTCAACATGACATGAAAATAACTATGTGCTTGAAACAGAAACCATGATTTGATACAGCAAAAATAACAGTTGAGCTGAGAGTAAGATTTCCTCAGAAGAAAAGAGAAGGTGATTCTAGCCATCATAACCTGTATGTGCAGCGATAGGCATGAAGAACTGAGCGCCTTGGGGAATGCTGCTGAGTTGGTGCATTTGGAATAGAATGTTGGGGGAGGAGAAAGAGCAACTCTTTTTGCCCACTTGAAAGAGCTAGATAAATCACTCAATCTTTGATTTCAACACTTTTGTCACTGACTTCCTTTTTCCTTTGCCTTTCTTCTTTACTGTTTATATACTATTTTCACAGAATCTTTATAGTGGCTACATTTAAAAAAAAACATAAAATATGATTACTGAGATGAATAATATGACCAAATGCCTTATAGTAGTTTCAGGGATTTGACAGGGTGAGAAGAAAGAGAAAAGAGATATTCCATTAGTTAGGCCAAAAGTCATTTCTAAAATTAAGTGTCAAAAAAAGCCCTGAACATTCTCAATGATCTAGACAAAAAGAAGAGGAAAAGAAAAAAAAAAGAAAAGTGGCACACGTAATTAAAAATTTTAATTTCTGAGTGTCTAACCCCCTCATGAGGTTGGAAAATCTGTAAGTTTATCTCGGGCATTTGACTATACCACAACCCATGGGGAAACCCCCCAGGAAAAGTAAATTTGTTTTAGAAGAACAACGGTTTTCTGAGCTGATGTCTAAAGAGGCTAATGTAATTTTTTTTAGGTTGAGAGGCTGACAACGTATTTCAGGAGGCAGTGTGCTAATATATAAAATCTAAAATGGAATGCAAGAGGAAATTCTAAGATTGTCCAGAACATGCAGGGCAATTCAGGAAGTCATGCATGCATGTACTACAAATAGAAGTGTAAAGCATAAGTCATGAGATATATTTTCTACCAAAGAATAGCAAAATAATAATGGAACAAGTATTATTTTTATCTAGCTCTTTCTAACAAGAGCAGAACCTCCTACAGAGGTAAGAAGACTAAAGCATGAAAGATAATCATATCTGACAGAACAGGTCAAGGCCTGCAGGAATACTGCAAGTAAATGCTTGTTTTAATCGTTGATCATTCAAGAAGAAAACCATTTAGGGAAATAAATTTGACTTAATAGTATGTGGTGGCAAAGGCTGATCAAAAGACTACATTATCCATGAAAATAGTAATAATAAAAGACAGTGTGAGTTAGAAGTTAAAATATGACACATAGATTTTTTTTTTAAGATTTTATTTATTTATTTGAGGAAGAGAGAGAGGGTGAGAGAGAGCTTGAGCGGGGAGAGAGTCAGAGGGAGAAGCAGACTCCTCATGGAGCTGGGAGCCCAATGCAGGACTCTATCCCGGACTCCAGGATCATGACCTGAGCCGAAGGCAGTCGCTTAACCAGTGCCCCAACACAGAGATTTTTACAGAGATCCAAATGCCTAATAATTTCAGAGAACATCATGAAGGTGGTGAAAAGAGAGGGGGAGTGAGGAAGAAGGCCGGAGAGATATAGCAAATGTTATTTTTCCTCCAAAATTGCAACAACAGTGTTACTCGCCCTTCATGTTCTTTGATACACCCCTCATTAAGAGAGGAGGTCTCTGGTTCTTCTGTTTCATCTGCAGGGCCTATGTCTACCACCAACTGCTTTAATCTGGGCAGGCCAGTGACTATGGTAAAAGGAGTGCCATGCGGCTTCTGAGAGTAGGTCCTAAAACATGGTATGCTTTCCACCAGGTTCTCTTGGGACAATCTGTGGTGGGATGCTGAGCCTCCCTAGCACCATGCTGTTGGGAAGCCCAGCCAAATGAAGATGCTCCTTGCAGATTATCTAAGGAGTTCTAGCTGAGGTTCCCAACAACAGCCAGCATCAACTCCCAGGCATGTGAACAAAGATGTTTTCAGATGATTTGCACTCCCAGGCTTCAAGTCCTTCCATTGGAGGCCTCATTATGGGGCAGACACAGATGTCCCTGCCGTTCCATTTCTAAATCACTGACCTCCAAAATTCATGATCATAAAAAAATGGCTATTTTTAGCCACTAAGTTTTGGGGTACATTTGTTATGCATTAATATATAACAAAAACAAAAGAAAATAGAAAATGACGCTTATTTTTTAAAAATATTGAGCTTGAACATTCTTGTACCCAGGTCCTTGTCAACCTATACCTAGAATGTGGTCTTGCTAGATCATGGGATCTACGTATCTGGAGTTTAATTAATTATTTTGCCATGTTCCCAGAAGCAGCATGTAAGATACTTAGATTTATCATAATAGGAAATTTATCAATCTGGTGAATATGTGAAAATATCTCAGTATTACTCTAATCTGTAAAACAATATTTAATGAAGTATCTTGTAATACAGTCAAATCAGAATATCCTTAGGCGAACAGATGGATAATATGCTGTTTGTTCAGAAAAGGGAATACTATATACCCCTTAAGATGAATGAACTAGATCTACACACATTAATTAATAAGATTGACCTCAGAAACATAATGTTGGAGGAAAGCAAATTGTAAGAGAATACATAATGTGATAATATTGATATGCATTTAAAAATAGGAACAATGCCTCTATAGTTGAATCGTTGGGAAAACCTACAGAGTGCTTGCCAGGTGCTAGGCTCTGTTCCAGGCACTGGGGGTGCAACAGTGGAAAGAACACACAAACATATGGATCTCAGCCTCCCAGAGTGTACTTGGTTTGTAGACACCACTCATATATGTGTATAGTGAAAGAACAAAAATGTGCGTAGTGATGACACCAGCTTCAGGATAGTCGGTCCTTCTGAGGAAGGAGGAATAAACAAGAGATCGATAGAGGCTGGTAAGTAAGAGCATAACTTTGTTCCATTTCTTTAAAAATTTTGAAACATATAGGAGAAAATGTTCACATCTATGCAATTTTGGTAGCAGTTATATATTACCTTTTGTGCTCTTCTGTGTGAAATGTTGCATAATTTAACATGCAAATGTAAATCTACGGATAGGATATATGTAACACAGCAGCTGTTCTTCAGCTATGGGGGATGTCTCTATCTTAACCAGTATGCTACCTACATGCATACAAACCTAAAGTTGAGAATGTGTCAGTGTAGCTAGATCTTGAACAGAAAGAAAGCAGTACAATATATTGGGAAGAATTTATATAGGCTTTGGATCCAGGTAAACCTGAATGAAAATTCTGTTTTTTCCACTTCCTAATTTCAGTGGGAAAAATACCTGGCCTTCTAGAAGCTCAGTTTCCTCATCTCAAGATAGTTGTCATAAAACTTAAACTTACATCTGCAGGTTGTTGTTTGAATGAGAGATAAAATGAGAGACAAGGAACTAACATTGTTTGAAGGCTGGTATGTGACAGGCACGGTTCTACTTACTTTATATGAATTAGCTCTGTGATTCCCAGACTGTGTACCAGTGGATCATGGTAGCAAACTCACAGAAGCTCTGAGGAATTTCAACTCTTCAAGAGCAATAATGTGGTACTTGAAATCCGTCGGACGCTATGGTAGCTTCTAGCTCAAGCTTTTTCAAATTCAACGTTAGATTACGTATTTTCCTTGCAATAATGTTTTTTCTTTGCAGTACTATTTTTTTTTTTAAATCACGTGTTCTGTATTTTCCAGTGGCTGTTACTGTAAGTTGTTAGGACACAGATGCTTACTGGTTGTTTGGAAATAGTTACTTAAGAATTAGAACTATTTAGTATTTCATTTGGCCTCGGGACACAGGGAAAGGAATTATGGAGGCACTTAGCTTAGAGGTGTGTGAACAAAGAAAGTTTGGGCCCCCCTGTATATTTAATCTTCGTATCAACGAAATAACATAATTCTATTACGTCCACCACACAGACACTAAGACACAAAAGGGTTCACTACCTTGCCCACACAGCTCAAAAGGGTTTGCAGGATCTGGGGGCGCCTGGGTAGCTCAGTGGGTTAAAGCCTCTGCCTTTGGCTCAGGTCATGATCCCAGGGTCCTGGGATCGAGCCCCACATCCAGCTCTCTGCTCAGCAGGGAGCCTGCTTCCTCCTTGTCTCTCTCTCTCTCTGTCTGCCTCTCTGCCTACTTGATATCTCTATCTGTCAAAAAAATAAATAAAATCTTTAAAAAAAAAAAAAAAGGGTTTGCAGGATCTGAACTGAGTCAGGCTGACTTCAAATCTCACACCCGAAACCAGTGCACTCTACTGTTTCTATGTATATAACTAAGTAAATAGTTTTGACAGTGTCAAATACACTGCATTGTAGAGACATGTTCCCAGAAGACACAAAATTCTGATCACAATATTAGAAGTATGTGTTGCAAGGCGGAGCTGAAAGGGACTTCATGCATTTTTGTACAAGGAGAAAACTAAAGCCTTAATGTGTCTCTGAGACAAACACACCTCATCCCTGCAAGAGTCTGAGTAAGAACCTTGTCTCCTGTCCCCAGTTGTGATGTACCTGTGGAAAACTGACCACATTCTGTTCAGCGGTGCCCATCAAAGATAGGATATGCTTATAATGCCACAAGAAGACACAAAAATAAACACACACATTTTGGAGAGCAGTGGCATGACAAGTGTCTTTGTAGCTAGTAAGAATTAAGAGATAAAAAGTCAGGTGTTTTTCCACTGAACTCGGGGGATTTACAATGTTTATTCTGAGCACTTACTAGAGCACCCGTTCCCACTGGACAGTCAAGTAACTCTCATTACAAGGCTCTAATTTGAGCTCTGTGCTTCCACAGTCTGTGAAATACTTCCTTCCTTTGGGCGCCACAACACAGAGTGTAATGCTCATTTGTTTTCTTGTCTGGTTTCCTTGGCAGCTGAGGGCTCTGGAGGGCAGAGACCATGCCTTTTGCCTCGGTCAGTATTTCCAGTGTCAGTCAAGCATAGTGCCTCGTATGCAGTAGATGCTTGAAGGATGTTTGCTGAGTGAGTTTATAAGACATATATGTTGGCAGAAAGTCATATCTGACCTATGACATCATTTATTTACTCCATCCAAACACAAATTTGTCTCCAACTACAAACACCTGTTTGGGACTTCATATAAGTAAGTAATGTTTATTATGTTAAACTACTAAGATGATGGGGCTTATCTGTTACACAGCCTTCTGTTAGCCTACAACGTCTGTTCATTAGCCCAAAATAACCAACTGTTTTTTGCCAAAAATTTATCAAGAGTCAGGCCTCTCCTAATATTTAAGCTCACTTGGTTTTCTTATTTGTTTGTTTGTTTTGGGACAACGTGAGCGATGTGTGGGAAGGGCAGAGGAAGAGAAAGAATCCCAAGCAGGCTCCACACCCAGCTCAGAGCCCAACCTCACGACCCTGAGATCATGACCTGAGTGGAAATCAAGAGTCAGATACTTAATTGACTGAGCCAGCCAGGTGCCCAGGTGCGCTTGTCCAAGCTCACTTGTAACCGTTCTGTACATTCCTTCTGCTTTGGCCACTGTGACATACACCTATTATCTTAGCACTTTGAGAACCCCCCATTGTCATCTCCATGTCTTTGCCTTTATTCATCATATTCATGTTGCTTGGAATGTGTATTCTTTTTACCTATCCAAATCCTCTCTCCTCATTATCTTCTTGAGGGTGATCTCTTGTGCTATGCCTTTTCTAGTCATTTTAGACTGCACTGATGCTCTTCCTTTGAAGATTAACAGCATGGCGACTCTGCTGTTTGGCTCTTGATTAGACAGTCTTGCCTTACTCTTATGTGTTTGTTAGTCTAGTCTCCTCAGCTAGATTCCAAGCCCTCTGAGTATAGGAATCAATCATCACAACATCACCAGATCTAACAGGGTCCTAAGCAAACGGTAGTCTTTTGGTATTTCATGATTCATTTGCTCCCTTGATTGCCTCATATATTGCTTAACCTCAGCTTACACAACAGGCTCCAAATCCGATCAGACAGTAGTTTTTCATGAAGCCCTAAGCACAAGCAGAAGTTGGTGATATCAAAGAGGAAGGGAGGAATCTTTTCTTGGGCACCAGGATTGAGACCATGCGTCAAAACAGAGGAAGAAAAGAAATTTGAGTGGAAGTTCAGTCATAGTTCATGGTCAAGTGTGGGGAGGTCAATAGTTTTAAGGAAATACAAGAGCCAAAATACCAGAGCAAAAGGAGCCGAAGCTTGAATTGAATTGAACTAAATTGTTCATGGCTCACTGATACCCATTTGAATGCTTACAGGCTCCCCCCTCTTCATTTTCCCCCAGTTTCAGTATTAGAGTAGTATATGCTAGTGGCTGCTTGTATGGTAGATCTTTCCATGCATATGTCGTATTTGCAGTCCTGGCATTAATGCGCTATCTGCAGTGACAATGATGGTTGGATCTCCCTGGGATTACAAGATATGAATGGGCTTGGGTATGGTTGCAATCATGCCTTGACATCCTGTTTCCTCACACCCTGGAATCTACCATCCTGGTGAAATCTTATGTGGCTCTTTACTTGTTTGTTTGCTTGTTTTTTAGCTTTTTTTTTTTTTTTAAAGTGTACAAGCCTGAATACGGAATAAATTTCAAGAAACGTTCTGTCTTCTACAGAATACCAAGGAACCATTTTACCTGAGTATGTCTTTCTGCCTAAGAAATGTCCTTTCTTTCCCTCAGAGTAGATCTAAACTGTCTAGAAAGAATCAGCATTGGTGCATCTTGCAAACTGTGAAAGGTGATATTTGTTGTGTTGCATTTTTAGATATAGCTTTTTCATTATGCTGTGAGACGAGATCATTGGTTTAAGGACATAGAATGGAAAACAGACAACACCAGATATTAAATCACAGATCTGTTAAGACATTCTCTATTTTTCAACTGTCTCTCTTCTCTTGGTTTGTTCCTGTATGGGGTAAAAGAGATGATTCCCTTTGTACTCAGCCATTTGCTTCACCATAGGCTTAAATTCCCTCCACATTGGGCAATAGGCTTGAGAAATAGAAACTTAAGCAAGGCACAAGGGCCCACAGTGACCTGGGAGCTGAATACAAACAGGCTCATTCAGTGACCTAAAGAGACTACTTATGTTGTGCACAGTTACCAAAAAGGGGAAAATTCCATATGTCGCCAAAGTTCCTCACTCCACCCTGTAACTATAGTCCCTCACCACCACCACCTCAGGGCTGTCTCTCTGTTGCTATCCTGCCCACTGTTCCTTTGCAGCATATTCAATAAACTTCTATCTTCTTTGTTCTGCCTTGGATGAATTCTTTCACTGCCCTTGCTGCCAGCCCCCACACAACTGGAATGTGCCACAGGTGCAAATCTCAGAGAA
This sequence comes from Martes martes, assembly GCF_963455335.1. Taxonomy (NCBI): domain Eukaryota; kingdom Metazoa; phylum Chordata; class Mammalia; order Carnivora; family Mustelidae; genus Martes; species Martes martes. The sequence continues at coordinate 51,203,113 of NC_137899.1, forward strand.
GAGGGAGAATGCCAGAGCTGTGAGTGAGGATGGTGGCTAGGAAGGGATGATTCAAATGTTCTCTTCCTGCTATTTTCTTGGCCAGCAGTGCATCCCCTAGAGGGGCGAACATCATAAGAAATAGAGATTTATATGAGTAAAGAATACAGATGGATATCTTAAAACAACTTTATTATTGCAATTCTATTAAAGATTTTTGTTAGAACTTTAGGGGAATGTAGATCATTAAGAAAACTGTTGGAGGTGTTTCATTTAGATAATAGTTATGTGAGTGAAGAATCTTGGCATCATAAAGCACCTTCAATAAAATTGGTATTGCTTTTTTTAAAGATTTTATTTATTTATTCATGAGAGAGAGAGAGGAAGAGAGAGAAGCAGGCTCCCCTTGGAGCAGGGAGTCTGACATTGGACTCAATCCCAGGACTCTGGGATTGACTTGAGCTGAAGGCAGACACTTAACAGACTGAGCCACCCAGGCACCCAAAATTGGTATTGATTTTGGTTGTCACTTCCCAACCACTGTAGCCAAGGCAGAGGCGTGCAAGAACACCTGTCTCCAGCGGTCTCAAACAGACAAGGTTTGGCCACCCACCATTAACAAAATCCGATGGCGGAGAAACCAGTCGTGGTGAAACTGGAAAGAAATTTATTTTATTGAGGCCAACAGCAGGAAAACAATGGACTAACCTCTCAAAGACTGTCTCCAAAGTGCCAAAAATACTTCCAGGTTTATATAGGGGAAATGTGTGACAGAGGTCAGTGGATATGTGAAGGTGGGCAGTGAAGGTCAAATTGATCATTGTCTTGGGGTCAGTCAGTTGGGGTCTTGCTGGGTTAGGGGTGCCTTATGCTTAAGGGGCTAGCTTCAGTTCTCATCAGGGGATGCTTTGTCTTCATGGTCTTTTGCCTGAGTTAAGAGAGAAGCTGAGAAGAAGAACTTAATCAGTTAGAAAGTACAGCCTGAGGTCAAAATACAGGTAGTTGAAGTCCTCTTTCACCACCTCTAAGTATCCCAGTTTTTTTGTGACCTGAAAGTTTTCAGTGATTGATTTCAAAAACAGGAGTCTTTCCCAGTTTGGTTCACTATGTCAAGCTCCATCAAGAAGTCATTAAGGTTCTGGAACGTGACTAAACTATGAAACTTTTAACAACAGCTAAAAGAAATTGAGAGTCCATTAAATATTTTGCCTTAAAGTGAAAGATGGTTTCAAGGTGTCTAGCCTGGGAAGAATAATGGCAAAAGTGACAAAAACGGACAGAACCAAATTAATGAGAGGAAAAATAGCTACATCGGTTTGTGGACAGTGGCTGTTCTAAGACCGTAGATGTTTAAGGGATGCCAGGAGAATTCTGTCTGGAACACGTTAAGAGTTAGGAGAAGAGATGCCCATTTCGCAGGCCTCTATCTGCGTTCTGTCGAAGGTTTGTCTTGGGTAAGCTTACTGTGATCTCTGTCTTTCTGTCTCTAACCACCGCCCAGCTCTGCCAGATCGATTTCATCTTTTGAGATTTGAATTTGTATTCTTTCCAATAAGCTACGTTACAGTTGTTGTGGTTGTGGGTTACGTGCGGGATTGGGGCGAGGGAGAGAGAAAAGGAAGACGTTTTTATCTGTTTCTAGTACTCCTCCGAGGAATGAGAAAGAGCAGGGAGAAAAGGACGCCTGGTGAGGTGCTTGAGTGACAAAGCTGCTGATGAATTGTGCAAACAGAAGCGTTTGGGGAGCATGAGCCCGGTGTCCTTGTTAAATTGCGCCTGATGTCGGACACCCGGTGTCACTACTGTGTTATCACAGCAAGCTCAACATCCATTCCTTTATGAACTATGTGAGAAGCCACTAAAAGCGTTCTCTGATGATACAGCTTGCCCTGGGAAAGACATCTGAGCTTTAAATTATTTAATTTTTTATTTGACAGAGAGAGAAATCACAAGTAGGCAGAGAGGCAGGCAGATAGGAAGGGAGAAGCAGGCTCCCTGCTGAGCAGAGAGCCCGATGTGGGGCTCGATCCCAGGACCCTGGGATCACGACCTGAGCCGAAGGCAGAGGCTTAACCCACTGAGCCACCCAGGTGCCCCGACATCCGAGCTTTAATCAAGAAATGTATGTTGGGGAACATTCCCCGTATCTTGTTTAATAGACAAGGGTAACACGTCCTCCTTTCAAATATGCTTTTGATGACATGGAGTAGATTCAGAGAGATTTATGACAATGGGATTGGCATGACAGTAGACTTCCTTAACCCATTCTTTTATGGAGACCTTTATGTAGTAAAACATCTGATGACGGGCTCAACACAATCATTTTTGGAACATGATCCTATATTTCAGAGCAACTCATCATTTAGAAAAATATCTTTTGTTTTAATCCTTCCTGATACAAATTTAATTTGCTTTGGTGCTCAAGGGTTATAGTAAGTGTACTTACATGCTCCTTTGTGTTTGCCTCACAAAGCTTCCAGCCGAAACACCCAACCAAGATTTCTTTCATCTTTTTTTTTTTTTTTAAGGTTTTATTTATTTATTTGACAGAGAGAGAGAGACAACAAGAGAGGGAATACAAACAAGGGGTTTGCTGTGGTTTGGGGGGCTTTTACCTTGTTGTATTGCCATTTATATACCCTTGACTATGACATCTTCCTTTTCCAAGTGTCAGGAGTTACTTCTTGCGGAAAAGAACTGAGGTCAGTTTGAAAATTTAGCAGGTCCTACTTTATTTGCCTTTTATTTCTTTTACTCGTGATCTATACCAGAAGGCTTCCGTTCACAAAAAATGTCAACATCTCAAGTTCACCATCTCCTATGCTTCAGTCCATAACTCCCTAGTGAGTTCCTAAGCATGCCACAAAACTACAAAAATATATATCACAAACTTTTACAAGCCTCCCACTTTAAAAGCTGATGCCAGTTTACTTTAGGAGACTATGTTAAAATAAGGATCATAGGCCATGTGTCAAAGTCTTCATGTTTGATTTTGTGTTGATACTAACATGATCTATATACAAAGATGATAATCCAAATTACAGGTCTGGCGTCTAACCCAAACTTTGATCTCTGTATGACACACAAACACGCTACAGACACTGGTTGACAGTGGTTACTTTTTTGTGTCCACTTGGCTGGGCTAAGGGGTTCTCAGAGAGCTGGTAAAATACTATTTCTGGGTGTGTCTGTGTGTGCCTGGAAGAGATTAGTGTTTGACTTGGCAAACTGAATAAAGAAGATTCACCTTCACCAATGTGGGTTGGCGTCATGCAATCCACGAGGAGCCTGAAGAGAAAAAAAAGGTGTTGAAAGGGTGAATGTGCCCTCTGCTCAAGATGGGACCTCCATCTTCCCCTGCCCTCAGACTGTAGTGCTCCGAGTTCTTGGGCCTTCAGACTTGGATTGGGATTTACACCACTGGCCGCTCTGGTTCTCAGGCTTTTGGGGTTGGACTGGAACCACACCATTCGTGGTCCTGGGCTCCCAGCTTGTTGACAGTGTGTCACGGGACTACTCAACCTCCATAACTGTGTGAGCCAATCCCTCATAGTAAATCTCTTTCTATATTCCACACGTCCGATAGGTTTTGTTTCTCTGGAGAGTCCTAGTTCAATGACTCACTACAATAATACTCTAAGTTCTGATAGCCCTGTGAAGTGCCTAGAAGAACCATTAGGCTATTGGCCTTTTATTTAACTTTTATATCAAGTTAAATGCATATTAGTATTAGAAGTCAATAGAGACCTATGTAAAATATTGGAAGACACAGGTTCTTCCATTGAATTTAAGACTCCATTTTGGATCAAAATTTGAGTAGTAAAAAGCCTCATTAGTATGCATCTTGAAAGTCTTCTCTCTATTCTTGTTTGTACTTGGGTAAAACGAATGTACTAATATCGATATAGTGCTTAAAGTGTAGCAGCTTAGAAAGGACTCTCAGCATAGCAACTAGAATTGATGAATCACTATGTTTTACACCTGAAACTGATGTAACATTATATGTAAACTATACTTCAATAAAAAATGGGCGTCTTGGTATACAGCATATATTGTGGTAGAAAGAATGATTTCCCCCTTCCCTCAAAGATGCCCACCTCCTAATCTCTGGTAATTTTTTATAAAGATTGTATTTATTTATTTGAAAGAGAAAAAGTGAGTGAGTGAGAGAGAGCTGAGAAGGGGGAGGGGGAGAAGCAGACTCCCCTACTGAGCAGGGAGCCTGACCCAGGGCTCCATCCCAGAACCCTGGGATCTTGACCCGAGGTGAAGGCAGTTCCTCAATGGACTGAGCCACCCAGGTGCCCCTCCTTGGAACTTCTGATTCTGTCGCTTTATATGGCTTAAGGGACTTTACGGAGGTGGAATTAATTTGAAGGATCCTGAAACAAGGAGGGACACCTGGATTATCCAGGTGGAACCAATCTAATCACTTGTGTCTTTCTCTCCAAGCAGAGAAATTTTCCTGGCTCTGGTCAGGGAGATGTCCACAGAGAGTGAGAGAGTTGTGGGTTGAGGATTCTACCGACTATTCCTGACTTTGAAGATGAAAAAAGGTCACAAACTGAGGAATGTGGACAGACTACAGAAGCTGGAAGTGAGTTCCACAGAAGTGGGTGAGTTGAAATTGGTTCAATAATTTCCTAGGAAATTCCTGTGGAATTTCCATAAATTCCTAATGTTTTTTTTAAAAGATTTTATTTATTTATTTGACAGATAGAGATCACAAGTAGGCAGAGAGGCAGGCAGAGAGAGAGGAGGAAGCAGGCTCCCTACTGAGCAGAGAGCCTGATGTGGGGCTCCCTCCCAGGTCCTGGGATCATGACCTGAGCAGAAGGCAGAGGCTTTAACCCACTGAGCCACCCAGGCGCCCCTGATAAATTCCTAATGTTAATGTGTACAACAAATCATGGGCTACTTGTTTAGAATGCATCTCACCAGGACTTACCTCAGGCATGCTGATTCATTGTATCTAATGTGGGGTTGTATCTAGTGTGGGATTCATGATATCTAGTCTGAAAGTCAACTCCATTTGGACAACAGTTTATCAAGATGAGTTCAAAAAGCCATTCTAGCTTGATTAAAAGTAAGTTGCCATATTTACTGCTTAATTTGTTAGTCATCTTTTTCATATTTATATTACAGAATTGGGGAAAAGTGACCTATATGGAAAGGTACTTACTTTTGACTGCATTGACGTTAACTTATGCTCACTCTGGTGGCACACATATTAAAATTGGAACAATACAGAGAAGATTAGCATGACCCCTGCCAAAACTCGTGGTGTTAGCTTGAGAGCCTCTTTCTGGAAAATTCACAAATTTTGAACCTCAGTTTTTGAAAACTTCGCCAGGGTACTTGATCTGAAGGATCAAGGATATCTTTTTCCAAGATATTTATTATACCTGTTTATTTGTTTAATGGGTGTTTTCCATGCTGGTCTGTAAATTCTATTTAAGCCAATGACATGGGTACCTTATTTGTATCAGTAGCTCCACCAAATAACAAAAGCCCAGACTCCATTAATCAAGAAGTACTTTCTTTTCAGGTAAATGAAAAATGCACAAGTGTAGTTAATGGTGGGAGAGGGGCAGGGCAGGGTTAGATGGAAAAAATATTCTGGAATCAAAATGAGCAGATTTAACAATCTGATGAAGGATTGCAGAAAAATCATTTTCAGCCTCATGCTGAAGTTGTTGGCTGGATCTATCCCCAGTCAAGGAAGAAATAAATTTGGTGGAAGATTAATTTAGTTTTGGAGCTCATACATTCAAGATGTCTGTGGGAGCTAATAACCAGTGAAAAAGTACAGATACATAGGAATCCACAATTCTCAGGTGTGATAGTGACCCCCCCCCAAATATCTGTGCTCTCAGTCTTAGAACTGATGAATATTAATTGTATATGGCAAAGGGACTTTGCACAGGTGATTGAACTTGTTAATCTTGTTAATAACAATCTTGTCCAGGTGGGCCCAGTCTAATCAGATAAGTTCTTGAAAGCACAGAGCTTTCCCCAGCTGCAGAGAATCAGGGCAACATGAGAAAGACTTGAGCTATTGTTTCTGGTTTTGATAGAGATGGGCACCCTTGAGCCAGAAATGCACGAAGCCTCTAGAGGCTAGAGAAGGAAATCCATTTTGTCATGAAGTCCCTACAAAGAACTCAGGCCTGCCAACACCTTCTTTGCAGCCTACTGATACTAATTTTGGACTTCTGACCTCCAATGCTAGAAGACAATAAATTCACATTGTTGTCAGCCACCCCATCTCTGTTAATTTTTACAACAGCAAGAGAAAATCAATACAACTATCCCATTTCCCCAAACAAAACAAGTAAGTTTAGGAAACTTGTTAACATAACTCTCTGGGGCCACACTCTCTGGAGCCAAGAAAGGAGCAAATTCTGTCCATCAAATCCCTTTCATTTTGAAAGACCTTTGCTTAGTTCCTGACTTCTGATCTGGGTTTTCACCGACATTCTTTTGAAGCCTCTGAGGACCCCGCCTGGGGGAGGCAGGCTTCGGCACATAGCGGAAAACACAAGGCTGACTCTCTGCCAATCACAGGGTCAGAGCCAAACTTTGAGAAAGAAAAATTCACACTCTGGCCCAGTTCTTACTCTCATTATCTCTCAGTTTGGATTTACTCCATCACTAGTGAAACTCCTCTGAAGTAGGGTGAGCTGTGTTTGGGGAGTGGACTCTGGATCGGAGCATGGCTACACAGAGCAGCAATGACAGAACGTGTACCTTTGTCTTTTCCATAGTCTCTGCTCCTCCTTGTTTAACGTTATGGCGCAGTCTGAGGCAGGAGACTGTCTTGATCACCTGGCTGAGACTGCTGGTCAGTTTTCTCCACTCTAAAACGACTTCGTTTCCTTTTTTCCTTCCTCTAGTCTTTGAAAGAAACCTATGATGGGCCACCCATACATAACGAGTAGGGAGTTGGGTTCTACCTCCTTGAATATGGAACAGCTGCCTAAGTTATGTGGAATTCTGTACAGAGGGTCTAGTCTCCATTTTTGAGTAAATTATTTATAGTAGTATGGAAACATGCCTCTTATACTTTGGTTTATAATGCAATATTTCTTTATTATGGTGATAACTTGTTTTAGCTTCAGCCCCTGGGAGTTCCTGAAGTTTGTTCTGTGTCCTACTGACCTACTCACATAACGTTGGTTTTTGTCTTTTATTTTTGTTTTGAGGGCCACCTTACTTTCTGGCAGTTTGAGATCTCTCCAGACTCCTCTTATATTTTTCCTTCCCCGGTCCTAGAATCAGTTGCCTTCCTCACCCTACCAAGAAGCTCTGGTTATTTTTATTGGTGAATGGTATTAGAACCAAGATCTGAGGGTCAGGTGAGCTCATTCCTACCCGGGAGCCATTGTTTTAGACCCCATCAGGTGGCACAGTAAGGAAATAGATATGTGAACACTCTATACCTATCAGTATTTTTCTGTGTGACAATATTTATTGATACTGAGCTGAAAATGAGTTCATGTGGAGGTCTGCCTACTAATCCATTACCACGTGGATGGTTTTAGTCTCTTCCCCTTGCTTATCTGTAACCTCCTACTCAAAGTGTGAGAAAACTTGTTCCCATCCATTTCGGTTTAATTGTTTCATTCCAGTATACATGTACAGTGGTTTCAGAATCATTAACACCTATCCGCAGGAGAAACAACTGTATTAACGAGAATACAGTCCTTATGTACAGTTCCCCTTAACTTTGGAGATCTCATTTCCCATATGACATAGGCTGGCATCTTTTCCCCCACCCTCTTCAGTGAGGCTGTCTCAGACATTTGTAATACTGTTAGATTCTTTGTCCTGTTCTGTTTGGTCTTGAGATCATAGGTCTTCTTATAGAATTTTATTTTTAATATGCCTGTGTAAAGTTCATTGTGCTGTGAAGTTCTGCAGGTTTCGATAAATACATAAGGTCATATTTCCACCATTACATTTTTATATAGAATGGTTACTCATACTAAAATCTTCTGTGTTATACCAGTTTAATATCCCCCTAACCTCTAGCAATGTGTTCATTACCTTTATGGTTTTACTTTTTCTAGAATATTTTACAAATGAAATGATGCAGTTTGTAGTTTTTTGCAAACTGCTTTTTTCATTTATCAAAATGCATTTCAGATTCATGTTTCTGCATGATTTGATAGCTCATTACTTTCTATCACTAAATAGTATTGAATAAATGGACAACTTTTTTTACCTCCATTCACCCGTTGAAGGGCATTTTGGTTGCTTCCCTTTTTTGGCAATTAAGAATAAGGCTGCTGTAATGATTCATGTGCTAGTGTTTGTGTGAACATGAGTTTTCAACTTTTTATCAGTTTTTCTTCTGTTGCATTATAGAAGATGTTTCTTATATATTTTGGAAATTAACTCCTTTTCAGATAGATGGTTTTCAAATATTTTCTCCCATTCTGTAGGTGACCTTTTCATGCCAGTGTCTGTTTGCTTTGCTACAAGAGGTTTTTAGTTTGTACTCACACCAGTCTATTTTGTCTTCTGTTGACTGCACTTTTAGTGTTCTATTTACAAAAAGATTGTTGCCATGACCATTGTCAAGAAGGTTTTTCTCTTAGGTGTTGTTCTAGGAGTTCTACATTTTCAGGTCTTATGTTGAAATCTTTAATCCATTTTTAATTGACTTTGGTGTGTGGTATAAGGTGGGGCCTAATTTCATTTCATTTCTCTCTTTGCTTTTGGTGTATGGATAGTCAATTTTCCCAGTATCATTTGATGAAGAGACTATCCTTTCCCCATTCTACGTCCTTGACATCTTTTTCAAAGATAAGTTGACTGTACATGTGTGGTGTTATCTGTGGACTCTGGTTCTATTTCACTGGTCTATATGTCTGTCTTTATGCCTGTGCCCTACTGTTTTAATTGCCGTAGCTTTACTGGGTATATACTATACTGTGTATTTTTAAATTAAGTGTGATGCCTCTAGCTTTGTAGTTCTCTTCAAGATGGCTTTGATTATTTGTGGGCTTTTATGGTTTCATACAAATTGTAAAGTTGTTTATTCTAGTTCTATAAAAAATGCCAATAGGGTTTTGATGGGGAAGGTATTAAATCTGTAGATCACTTCAGATGGTATAGATATTTTAATAATATTAAGTCTTCCACTCTATGAACACAGGATGTCTATTTATTTTTTTGTCTATTTTTATTACTGTCATCAATGTTTTGTAGATTTTAGCATACACTTTTTTACTTTCTTGATTAAGTTTAATGCTAAATATTACATTCTTTTTGGTGCTGTTATAAATAGAATTGTTTCCCATATTTCCTTTTCAGGTGGCTTGTTGTTAGTTTATAGAAATAAAACTGGTTTTTGTATGTTGACTTTTATATCCTGTAACTTCAAGGAATTTGTTACTGAGCTCTAACAGCTTTTGGTGGAGTCTTACAGTATTCTACTTACAGGACAATCTTATCTGCCAATGGATAATTTTACCTGATTTTTTCTGATTTGGATACCTTTTCTTTCCTAATTGCTCTGGCTAGGGCTTCCAGTATTATGTTGGATAGAAGTGGTGAGAATGGGCACAATGTCGTCTTCTTCGAAGAAAAGATTTCAACTTTGCACCATTGAGTATGATGTTAGCTGTGGGCTTGCTGTGTATGGTCCTGATTATGTTGAGTAATGTTCTTTCTATTCATTGTTGGTTGAGTGTTTTCATCATAAAAGAATGTTGAACTTGTCAAATGTTTTTTCTGTATTTATTGATCTGATCATGTTATTTTTATCCTTCATTCTGTTAATGTGGTATATCACCTTTATTTGCATATATTGAAATATCTTTGCATCTCAGGGATAAATCCCACTTGGTCATGGTGTATTATCCTTCCAATGTGCTCTTGAATTTGGTTTGCTAGTATTTTGATAAGAATTATTGCATCTGTTTTCATCAGACATATTGGCCTGTAATTTTTTTTTTCTTGTAGTATCTTTTACGGGGTATATTTTTTATGGGGTAATGCTGGCCTCATAAAATGAACTTGTGAGTTTTCCTCCTCTTAAGGTTTTAGAAGCAGTCTGATAAAGATTTGTGTTACAAATTGAGGGTTTTAGAGGGGAGGGGGGTGGGAGGTTGGGTGAGGCTGGTGGTGGGTATTATGGAGGGCATGTATTGCATGGAGAACTGGGTGTGGTGCATAAACAATGAATTCTGGAATACTAAAAAGAAATTTAAAAAAAAAAAAGATCTGTGCTACTCAACAGAATGAACAGGCAATATGTGGAATGGGAGAAAATATTTACAAACCATCTATCTGATAAGGGGTTAGTTTCCAAAATATGTAAGGGACTTTTAAAGCTCAATAGTACAAAAAATAAACAAACAAACAAACTCCCAAAACAAAACAAAAAAGCCCTGCTTTTTTAAATTTAAAAATTTAAAATTTTTTTTAAAATGGGCAAAGGACTTAAACAGTCATTTACCTAACTTACTTGAAAATTTATGTACACACAAACACCTGTATGTGAATCATTATGGCAGCTTTATTCATAATTGCCCCAAACAGGAAGCATCTGAGATGTTCTCTAACAGATGAATGGTCAAGAGGTATATGAAAAGATGTCCAACATCATTAACTATCAGAGAAATTCAAATCAAGTCTATAATGAGTTATCAGTTCACATCTGTTAGGATTATTATTTTAAAAATTTAAATGATAACAAATGTTAAGGCTGTCGAGTAAATGGAGTCCTTGTGCACTATTGGTGGGCACATAAAATGGCCTGGCAGCTATGGAAAAAGTACAGAGATGCCTCAAAACATTAAAAATAGAAATACTACATGATTCAGCAATCTCACTTCTGAGTATTTGCTCAGTCTAATTGAAATCAGAATCTCAAAGAGGTATATTCACTCCCATGTTCATTGTAGTGCTTTCAACAGTAGCCAAGATAAGTCAATAACCATTATCCAAGACAGATAAATGGCAAAGAAAGTATGGTATATAAACCATAATGGAGTATTCTTCAACCTTTAAAAATAAGGAAATCCTGACGGCGTGGATGAACCTGGAGAACATTATGCTTAATGAAGGAAGCCAGTCACAGAAGGACAAATGCTTTGTGCTTCAGCTGACTGGAGGTACCCCGAGTGGTCAAAATCACAGAAACAGATAAAACAGTAGTGTTTTCCAGGGGCTGGGGGTGAGGGAAGTGGTAAATTGTTAATTGTTATTCAATTATTCCATGGTTATAAAGTTTCAGTTATGCTAGAATATATACAGTTTACATCTTAGGCCTTTTCACATCTCTTCCAATACATGTCCTCTTCCTTTTACTGTCTGTAAATTCAAGGGATCTGATGTATATCATAGTGCCTGTAGTTAACAATACAATATTATGCCCTCCACAGTTTGGTAAGAGGGTAAACATCTATTACATGGTACCACATACATGAAAACAACCACAAAGAGACTCAAAAAAACTCTGGGATGTGTTGTATATGTCTCTTACCTTGATTGTGGTAATGGTACCATGGAGGTTTGCCTATGTCCAAACTCATCAGATTATACATATTTAATATGTGCAGTTCTTTTTATCAACTATGCCTCAAAGCTGTTTAAAAAAAGAAAAATAAAAGCAGTGCATGGGTACAACTTGCGGGGAAAAAGTGAGTTGGGTAAATACGTAAAGAACATGATTCTACGTAAATGGATTGCATAGCAAGACAATACCGAGCTTTGTAAGAAACCACCAAACCGTCTTTAGAGTAGTTGGGCCATTTTATATTCCCATGGACAGTGACTGAGAGTTCCCGTTGCTCTGTACCCTTGCCGGCAAATGGTATCATCATTACATCTTGATTTTACTTGAATGAGACCTGTACTGGACTTAGCATCTAAACAACTGATCTGTAGAACCATAGGACGATAAATGTGCGCTAGTTTAAAGCAGTGCATTTTTGGTAATTTGTTACAGTAGCAAGAGGGAACTAACACGCTTATGCAGTGTTTACATTATGAAGAGTGCATCCATTTTTGAACATGTCTATCCTCTGGTTCACATCCAAATATATCTTCTTCAGAGGCAGACTGCCAGAATATAATGCATGACTTGGAAAACTTTTCATGAGTAGGAGAGGAATTCTTATATTCCTTCTCTCCATTTATAAAAAATCAAACACCTTTTACCAACACCAACGTGGGACATTACTGCCCAGACTCCCCAGCTCTCCACCCTTAGTGTAAAGAAATGTTAATAATTATGATTTTTAAAGTATACATTGAAGTTTATTTTACCTGAAAGTATGTTTATATAGTTAAGTGTATACTTCTAATGGTTTTATTCAATTTCTTCTTTTTAGATGTCTTTCTCCTTTTTTTTTTTAAATAAAATTTTCCTTGATTTCAGTTCTTCAAACTGAATCTGATGATGAATATTTTAGGTTTAATAGGATAGTAGGAAAAATGCAGAGTCTTTATGACTCAAAAACACAGTTTTTGAGAGACTCTTATAACTAATATTTCACTGTACAATGCAGAACAAAAATTTTCATTTGTAAACATTTGCACTGATCTATTCCTCAAAGCAATTTCTGTCTTAGGCCTTTTTACTTCTCTTCTAATATAAGTCGTCTTCCTTTATTGTCTGTAAAGTCTGGTTCTCCTCCAAATGGGGCCACCTATTCATTCTGTCACATGTATTTATTTTCCTCCACATCAAAAAGCCATTCACAAAGTATTTTCAGTCAACATAAAAAAGATATTTTAAAATTTCAATTCATTAGGGGGAAAAAAGCTAATTACATACTTTTTAAAAAGAATATAGGTTTTGAACCTGTTTTAAGAAACATGCTATCAACAAAGTGTCTAAAGATTTATCAGCATGATTTTTTTTCTTTTTAACACTCTAATTTCCTTATTCCTCCTCCTTTCACATATGTTTTATAGCAAGATTCATAGCATCGTTTATGTAAGAAAAAAAGGTAGCAAGAAATCTGTGCTAGAGTTTAGCTATCAATATTTAAATTTATCAGAAAACAGTAGGAGTGCAAACATCCCTAAATGACAACTGAGGATAAGGGGATGGGAGTAAAAAAACTAAATTGCTAAGCAAAACTTACACTCAAAAATAGAGCCACCTGACATGAGTGGTTGATACACATTTAGTCCTTAAGTTCAGCAAAATATATGTGATTTCTGGAAAGATCAAGGACTAAAAGAGCATGAATTGTTTCACATTTGAGGTGAACTAATGCTGAGTATCAACTGCGTGAAGACGGTTTGTTGAAGATATTACAATCTGAGGGAGAAAGATTTTACAATCTAGAGGGAGACAGATAGGTACAGATGTAACTAATAATTTACATGATTTTAATGTAAATCTTATTATAAGATAAGCAATCACTATCATCACAAATACAGAGATTTGAGGAATTCAAAAGGAGAAAGACTGTCCAACAAGGAAAGCCATGTTAAGTTTTAAGGAGTAGGGAGCCTTTGGGATGGACTTGAAGGACTGATAAGAATTTAATAATTGGGAACAGAATGGGCAATGCTAGAGGTGGAAAAGGATGGTGAATATTTAAGAAACATGAAATAATCCTATATCGATTTTTGGGAAGTTAAGAGTGAATGATAAGTGAGAGTTTGAACAAGGCTAACGCTTTTGAAAATCCCTAAAGTCTAGCAAAATTTTATTTAATTCGCTAGACAGTAAGACACTGTTGAAGTTTTGCTAGACCATTCTTTTAACAGTGATATTTAAGGCAAATTAGATGAAATAATAAAAATGCAATTGGAAGCAAGAGATCTTTGCGGTTTTCCTTCTAGGTCTGGATTTTACTCATGAGTGTACATGAGAAGAGTCTGTAGAGAGAATTAAAAAGCCAATGAAAGGGCCCACCTCCTCAAGACTGTGATTCAGTTTGTAAGTGCTGGGGCTCAGTAACAAGTTCCCCCAGGTGGTTCTATGCATATTTAAGTCTGAGTGTCTACATGACAGAGGAGAGCCTGACACTGAGTGTGGCAGCAGAAACGGCTCATAGGGTACAGATGAGGCAGATGTGGCACCCTGGCTGCAAACCCCGAATTTTTGTAGATGACTCAGTTTCAGTTCGGGGCTCACTTAACCAAAGCGTCAAAAACGATGGATATTTCTTAAGCTCTACACCATTCATTCTCAGAATTGCTTTCTGAAGGTGACTGTCAAACTGAGCACTGCCTTAGCATACATGGTTTCTGGTTGGGTCTAGCAAGTTGAGACTCAATGAAGAGACTATTAGAGTAGTGTCCTCACTGCTTCTCCACTTTCTTCAAAGCAGGGTGGGGCTGCTGAGACAGATAATGGAAAACAGGGAGATGAGATTGAGTTCTTCCAGGCCACACATACTAACTCCTTCATCTGTCAAAGCAGGGTCAGTGTTAGTGGGAGGAATGAGTGAGTGAGTGAATGAGTGAGTAAAGAGGAAGTTGGGTGGCTTTTGAGGAAGGTTTACAGCACAGTGGTTCAAACAGCACCAGGAATAATACTAGGAACAATGTCCTAACAAAGATTTTTAAGGATGATAAAACATTGGTTCAGGAAATCTCTGTGAATTTCTACCACAGCCAGGAACACTGGGTAAGCCAAAAGCTAAAACCTATTAGTCTTTCTTGTGGGATCTTTATCTCCTATTCCCAGAGACCTTGTGCTAGAGTTTTCTACACAGTAATGGCCAATAGCAGAGCAGTATTTCAGATGAGGACACACCTGATAGAAGGACTATTGGAGTGTCCCTGGGGCGATACACATTTCTGGTAGCAGATTCTCCTCCTTATTTATAGAAAATTCAGCAAAGAATAACAAAAAGCACAGAAGAGAACCTGAAAGAAAAGATCGGTCCTGCACAGCAGACTTGATTTGCTCTAAAGAAACAGAGTTGTGAATAAACTGTATCATCATTATTTAAAAACATTCTTCTACTTAATAGAAAAAAGCCTAGTGATGATAATAATATGTCTGCCTGAACAAGTGTTAAATTCTGGAAAACAACCACTTTCTAGGCCATTTATTAGAACATAATTATTTAAAATTACTGTAATTAAAATCAAAATCAAAATTATTCTAATTAATCATGGAACATTTTTATAGCAGAAATGATTCCTTCAGTTTAATAGCTTCTGAAGTAATCCTTTCTGGAGAAAAGACAAAAGACCAGTAATAAAGAATATTATTTTATCTTGTTTTTTATTTTTCTTAAAGATTTTATTAGCGAGAGGCAGAGACAGAGCATGAACAGGGGATAGGAGGTGGAGGGAAAAGCAGGCTCCCCACTGAGCAAGGATCCTGACCCAGGGCTCATCCCAGGACTCTGGGATGGTGACCTGAGCCGAAGGCAGATGCTTAACCACCTGAGCCACCTAGGTGCCCCAAGAATATTATTTTAAATTGATATCCACATAGTATTATTCTATGACTATTGTATTATTTTTCATAAGTTTGGTTCTTGATCTCTGACTCTTGAGCTTTATAAATTTGGAAGATAAATTTATCCCGTATGAGTTTGACTAACTGATGTTTCAGCTTCCAAAATATTATGTATGATACAGTATTTTAAGTTGAAAAATTCAGATAGGAATCCAGTAGGTGTTTGATTTTTTTGGCAAAGTCATATGATTATTTTTTTCCACAGAATATTAACATTTTAATATTAAATAAAATAAAAAACAAAAATTATTAATATTTTTTCCCACAGAATATCAACATGACTCTCAGGTGACTTGAAGTAGATCCTATTTATTTCATTTGACTTTTGATTTGATTAGAAAAAGGACCATACTCTGCTACAGAAGAGATTTGCTTTTCTTACAGAACAGAGGTTCTTCTCACCACAGTGTATCATGGCATACATTTCATCCCACATGGTAAACAGCTATTTAACAAGCCACTAGCACAAAGTAGCTATTGTCTGAGAGCCCCTGAGTCATTCTTATGTCACAGAAAGTAGAGCTACTAACTTTAATCCTAACCATATGGCATTTTAGAAATCTTCCTGTCTAACTCAAATATACAGAAATGTGTAATTGATTTTAAAGTTAGACTTAAATGTCACATTGACTGGCACAGTCAAATTTACCTTCTGTAATATTGAAATAGCAGACCAGGAACTACACTACAGGTGTTCCCTTATGAAATTAGGCAGCTTTTAGAATCAGTCATCCTATATCATTTTAATAACATTCAAGGGTCTTCATTAATTCCATTGAAGAGTAATTTTAGATCCAAAAGTGTTTCAGATTGAGCTATTGTTTCCTTCCAGATATAATACTGATACTACATTCTTTGATTAGGTCTTCAGTTATAAAGTACAAGAGTCTATCTGGAAAACGAACAAGTACCAATGATTTTTTTGTGATGCAGGTAAATGCATTTACCCTATGTTTATCATCCAAATATACACTAAGCCATTGTGCATGTGCAATTAATATTTAACAATAAGAATAGAATCTGAATAAATTCAATGGATTTGTTTAAAAATATACTCAGGATTTACTGAAATTTTGAAGATAGGCAAAATGAATATAAACATAAAATTGAGGGGCACCTGGGTGGCTCAGTTGGTTAACTGACTCTTGATTGCAACTCAGGTCATGATCTAAAGGGTCATGGGACTGAGCGCCATATGGGCTCAATGATCAGTGGGGAGCTTGCTTGATATTTTCTCTCTCCCTCTTCCCTTTCCCCCACTTGTGCAATCTCTTTCTCAAAAACAAACAAACAACAACAACAACAAAAACAAAAAAAAAAAAAACCTAAAAAACAAAACTAAACAGAAGAACACAACAACAACAAAAGCAAAAACCATAAAATTGAGTAATATCTAATCCCCGGCCTCAGTCCTGAACTAAAACTAAGAAGACAGCACTCCCAACCAGGAAAAAATATGCTGATCTCATGGGGGACACAGGAATAACATTTAAACAAAAAGTTTAAAGCCCTTCTTAAACACTGAATTTATTTGAATAGGGACTTATTTTTGAAATTTAAATGTTTGTTTTGCCAGGAATTATCTAACTTCAGGTTTTTTGGTTTGTTTGCTTGTTTGTTTGTTTTTTGTTTGTTTGTTTGTTTTGTTTTTGTTTTTTTATCACTTACTGGTTTGGAAATATTTTAACCTTTATATTCTAGACAGTGTCTTAAAAGTCTGTCTTTTGAGTAATGTCTTAAAAGTCTGTGAGAAAGGTTGAATGCATGGCCCTTCCTAACTAAAACAAGACAAACTGGCATTTCCAGAGGTGAAAGAATTCTTTAAGTTACTTCTTCCGAATGGAACATGTATATTAGTTTTATGGGTATGTACCAAAACGCTGTATATGCGCCTAATCAAAATATTAGTGTCTTAATAAAAAAGAGAATAGTCACTGGTTGTTAAAAATGTGAACGGAGATTTTTAATTCTATTGATACTTGTGTATGAAATAACAAAATTACACTAAATTTTATGGGAGAAGACTTTTTAAAGAGCTGATAGTATTTGAGGACACATTCATATCAAAGATGTTATGAGTATATTTTCTGGAATTCATTTATTCATTCATCTCATCATTAATTTTTTTCTAAATTTATTTTTTTCAAAGGTTTTATTTATTTGTCAGAGAGAGAGAGAGAGAGAGAGCGAGTGCGTGTGCACAAGCCTGGGGAGCAGCAGGCAGAGGAAAGGGAGAAGCAGGCTCCCTGAGCCTGAAGCGGGACTTGATCCCAGGGTCCTGGAATCATGACCTGAGCCCAAGACAGATGCCTAAGCGACTGAGCCACCCAAGCATGCCTCATTTTTTTTTTCTAAATTTATTAAATATGTGCTAAACATTGGATATTCAAAGAGAATGTTCATTCTTTGGCTTAATGGAAATCCATCAGTGTTTCCTTGTATCTTGGTGCTATGCAAGTTACCAGTGAACATAATCCCTTCCATTTTTATTTTTAGCCTCCTCTCTCCTAGTATTTGGAAGTCAATGTAGGCTGAGAACTAGACAAGGATACAAAATTGAGATACTGTCATTGGGCCAATTTATTTGCCTGACATACCCTTTTTTTGGAAGGAAATCCCTCTGGGGCACCTGGACAGAAAATTGATTACCAGCAAGTTGTCTTATCAGGGCACCCCACTTGTGCACATGAGGTGGAACTGGGCACAGCTTCTGGCCTAATAGGGATTTCCTTTTAATATTAAAGGATTTTTAGGTTGGAAAGTATTTTTTCTACCTTGCCAAGGAGTGGCTTGGATTTTCTCCTGTTGGGAATGGGAAAATGTTGTTTACGGGGATGGAAGGATGAATAGGGCTTGAATGGGTGCCTTGAATAGGTGCTCGAATGGGTGAATTAATGATAAACTGAAAATTGATGATGAAAATGGAGCTTTAAACCTATTTCTGTCCTGGGAATTTTGAAATTGGTTTAACATTGACCTGGGAATCATGCAGCTTGGTTCAAAACTATAACTCACAAGTGTTGTCAGTTATCCACCTTTTTAAAAAAAACAATAAACATCATTTGGATGTCCAGCAGTATTATAAAAGAGTTACAAGGAAGTTGTATATGAGAAGTGTGGCTGATGGGTAATGGGAAAAATCTTCCCCCTTCGCTACCATTAGGAATTTCTTCCAGCTTCCTTATGCCCGATTAACATGTTGCTGTTTCCATTTTACAATAACCACCTCTGGATAAAACAGACCTGTAGCTTTATCTTTGTACAATTAGACTTCAAGGATAATTTAGGTGTTGAAGGTGTTAGTGGAATAAAAATCTAAGGCCCAAGCACTTTATTTCTATTCATTAAAACTAACCTTCTTATATACACCGGTTTGATCACATAACACTAAATATTACAGAGCATATGCAAAAATTTGAGCTGGCCACGGGATGTAAATGGGGTCTAGAATTAATCAGAATTTACCGTAGTGGTGGCAACAATTTATTTTTATAGAAACAAAAATCCGAGTGTTACTCATTTCTCTTCCTCAGAATTCACTCACAGGGGTTGCCCAGATCTAAAGAGTTCTGCTCCCATCTCAGCCATGGGAAATAGTCCTGCCTTGTTTGTCTCTGCCTCTTCCCCAAACCCAGTGTGGAAAGGTTGGAGGAGGACCTCTGTTGAGAAGCTGTGAAATTGCCTTAACATTGCTTTCAAAATTACAATCTTTTCTGCAAAGACAGAATGTTTGATAAATTCAAGATCATTATAATTCACCAAGAAATACTAAAACACCATTTTCACACAAGGTCTTGTGGTAGAGTTGATGTTAAGAATCGTAATGAACACTCAGCTCTAAACCTGGAAACTGAGATACTAAGATAATCAGATTATCTCATGAAACCAAGTGGGACTAATTTTATAATTCATACTTATCTTGGCTACTAAAGGATCTTGGCAGATGATTAAGCTTTATAAAGTAGAAGTAACATTTGATTGGATCCCTAGATGTGATATTAACTATCAATTATGTGAAAATAATTCTGCTAAAATTTTCTGTTTATATCTGGGACGCCTTTTTCCCATCTGTATTTCCCTAAAAATCAGATACTACGTTAAAAGTGTTTTTCTTTTTATTTCCTTTTTTTATATATATTTCTGTGCTTCACAGTCAAACTAGATTTCAGCAGAACAATGACAAGAGAGGAAAATAATCTTTTGTTTCCTTAGCTCTATTCCCCTAATCTTGCCTTCCAACACCTTTCTACAACCCACCCCCGCCAACCAAGGCGTGACAGAAAAAGCTTAGAAGCATGTACATTTGAAATGAGGAGTCCATCCTTTAAAGCGCCATTCTCAAAGGGGCAATAGCATTCCCAGTGAGTCGAGAGAGCACTGTTCCTTGGGGAGGGTGAGTGAAATCTTATGTAATAAAATGGCTTGAGGCTACTGCCGTTGCTGGGCTGTCAGCTTTTGCCTATGGCCTTTGCAATCTTTCTGTCTCTTTTCAGCCCACAGCTGGAGTAATCACGATGAAATGGAAGTCACTCCGTGGCCTTTCACTTCTCCGAAATCTCTGATAGTGGCTCCTAGTGTTCCTTAAAGTAACAAGCAAACCGCCAGGGATGGCCCACCAAGTCCTAAGAAAGCCAGCTTTTCCCTGTCACCACTTGACCCTGTCCCTCACCACTGTCCCCATTGCTCACTCCCATCCATCCAATCCCGCTGCCTTAGCCTCTTTGCTATTTCTTAGGACACTACTTCTGCTTCAGGCCTTTGCATTAGTTGTACTTTCTGCCTGTAATTTTCATCCCTATGATAGTCACATGGCTCATCCCTTCACTTTTTGAAATCCTTCTTTTCTTTTTTTTTCCCTTAAGATTTTATTTATTTATTTGAGAGGGAAGAGAGAGAAAGAGAACGAGCAAGTGGGGGAGAGAGATCATGAGCAGTGGGAGGGTCAGGTGGAGATGCACGCTCCCCACTGAGCAAGGAGCCTGATGTGGGACTGGATCCCAGGACCCTGAGATCATAACCTGAGCTGAAGGCAGACACTTAACTGACTGAGCCACCCAACCACCCAGACATCTTTTATTTTCAATTATTAACTTCCATCCCTACAAGAGTCTTGATCTCCTTTATCTCTGTTTATCTCACAGCACTTTCTGCCTTTAACATACAGAATTTACTTCTTTTGTGTACTGTTTGTTTCCTGTTCTATCTCTCAGAATATAAGTTCTATAGGGCAGAGTTCTGGGCATGTTTTATTTGCCTGCTTATATTAAGTACTTTAGAAGAGTGAGTGTCTCATGATAGGTCTTAGTACATGTTTGATGAATGAAAATGAAGGAAGGGAGCCTGGGTGGCTCAGTCCATTGAGCATCTAACTCTTGATTTTGGCTTAGGTCATGATCTCAGGGTTGTGAGTTCAAGCCCCACATTGGGCTCTGCACTGGGCATGGAGCCTGCTTAAGATTCTCTCTCTCCCTTTCCTTCTGTCCTTCCTGCCCCCAGTCATCAACTCATGTGCTCTCTCTCTCTCTGAAAAACAAAAGTGAAAAGAGAAATCAATTTTAAATTAGTCAATAAAAAGTATAATAAACTTAAATGTTTGTGAAGCTATGTCTATGTATGATTGTGTGTATGTGTGTATATTCTTCTGGTTAATTTTCCTTGTCCCATAATACTATAATTACTGTAAATGCCTTCAAACTAGGATGGTGCTCTACCTCTGAGATCACTGCTTTTTCAGCCTTTCTTCTAAACTATCAATAACCTACTTCAGTGTCACATTGTTTGTCTTGAAAGTTGCTCATTCTCGATGACCATCTATAAATCCAGGTCCATTTCTTCTACCTTACTCCAAATTTGGTTAATAGAATTTCTGTGTGATTAATAGATTGCTCCTACATTTGATCCCATCCACACTTATGACTATAAGTCTCCCACCAAAACTTCTCGTCTTGATCTAAGTTCTGCAGAAAGCAGAGCCTGAGGCAAGGATCATAATGCTTACTACTGATGCACTGCCAGGTCAGGGCAATGATACAGAAAATGACTGTGGGGGAAGGAGAGCAGCAAAGCTGTGAAATATAGGACTCTTTCCCTAACCTCCCTTCTTGACCAGCTGCAGAAAGACACAAAAGCATTCTCAGTAAGTATGTTCTTCTGACATGCAGGAATTTTTTTGCAAGCGTTATAAAGAAAAGCTGCAATTAAATATCAACCAAAGCGACAGAGAAGGGGAAATCTATCAGCCTGACACCTGTAGATTCTCACTTCCCATTGGTCAGGGTTTCTGCATAGAGTTGATTTTCCTTCACTTTTATGTCACCTTGTCTGGCTGTGCAGGAACCCATTAGTGTGGCATTCTATTGAATCCAGAAATGACATGACAAAGAGTTCAGCATGTGGGACATGAGGAAAACTTAAGCCCAGTATTTTTTAATGTGACTCAAGCCTCCTCTGGGAAGTAGACAAGGACACCAGCAAAGTGACCAGTGGCATACAAAAGAAGTGTTGATTCTTTTTTTTTTTAATTTTTAAGTTTTAAAAATTTTTTAATTTAATTTTTTTCAGTGTTCCAAGATTCATTGTTCATGCACCACACCCAGTGCTCCATGCAATATGTGGCCTCCTTAATACCCACCACCAGGCTCACCCAAAACCCCACGCTCCTCCCCTTCAAAACCCTCAGTTTGTTTCTCAGAGTCCACAGTCTCTCACGATTCATCTCCCCTTCTGATTTCCCCCAACTCCCTTCTTTTCTCCAACTCCCAGTGGCCTCTGTGTTATTCTTTATGCTCCAAAGTGTTGATTCTTTAAAAATAGGCCATTGAGAGAATCTGAATGGTGTATAAAACCACCAACTCCAGTTACCATCAGCCTAACTCAACTTCTGGCCATCCTCAGAGAAAAAGAGTTTTTGAATCTTAGTTAACTCTTCCAAGTTCTCTAACAATCATTGGTCATGAGCTTGCCAGTATTTGCTCTCTCATTTCCAGTCCTCATGCTCCGAACCCTATCCCTAATCTCTAACATCTGGCACCTCTATGATCTCACCCTGCATCTTCTCCCTTTGGTTCTTTCTTGCTCTGTCATCCACAGCCAGTCAATCCAGGGTCACTTCTGTGTTTAACTCCAGCCTACCACTCAGGAGAATCTCCAAACCTTAACTTCTTTGTCTTTTACTTCTGAGTTGCCATGTAATACTGGATGACATCACTACAAAAATAAAGCGCGTAAATGTCAAATTCCTACTGTTATAACTTAGCCATATCTTCACCACTGTTTTGCAATTTTTTAGTCATCTCAAATGGACTCTAGCATTTTCACCACTATCTATTGAAATGTCCTATTTGCTTAGGCTCTAAATTAACTTTTCAACTCATTTCTCACAGATTATTAAATTTACTGATTTATTAGCTCAAGAACATTCAAAATTGGCTTTTCCCCACTTGAAAATCTTCTCCAAGTTCTTCCTAAGGGTAATGCTCTTACTGACTGATGCCATGATTCCATCCTAAATTACTTCCTTTAGAACCTTACTTCAATAGATAGCTACCTTTTTTTTTTTTTAAATTTTCTGTCCCACTTTTCCTTATACATCTTCTCAAGCCTCTGACTAGGGTTTCTTCTATCCTGAAATTAACCTGTATAAGAGGGAAATTAAATAAATCAATTAGTTATTCTTTAATTTCATTTTTGTTTCCAGCTGCAACCTTATACAGATTGAATTATATGGGAAAGACTGTATTTCTAGTAATATAATCTGTTTTTAGAGCTACTTAGATCACACAGTTGGAGATAAAAGCATATAAATAAGGAAGTACTCACTTCAGCTTTTGCTGTACGAAGCCATTTACATGGCTAAGCCCAAAGTGTCCTATTCAGGCTTTAGCAGTAACAGTGATTTGAATAAGTGTCTAGAAGTTGACTTCTAGTAAACTAGTTCATGTTTAGGCAAAACTAGGTTAGTCAAGATGAAATCTTGGTAGTATGTAATTTGCAGTATTCCTTTTCTTACACTTGATTTATTAGTATTCATCTTAGTATCTTAAAAATAACCCTAGTTCCTGGTTAATTATTAGTGCTATAAAAATAATCACAGACACACTTTAGGAATAGTGCTGTGAGGAGTTCTGTGGTCACACTCCCCAGTAAAACAATTAAAATTGGTGAACATTATGCAAATAACCATGTAAAGTGCCTGGAAAATTTTCTAGGGCATACATTCAGCTAAAGTGCTTAAAGGAGAATTTATGAATGTTTTTCTTTAAAATAAAGAAAGATAGCAAATAATTTTTCACATTAGAATCTTGGGGAGGGGGGCACCTGGGTGGCTCAGTGGGTTAAACCTCTGCCTTTGGCTCAGGTCATGATCTCAGGGTCCTGTGATCAAGCCCCGCATCGGGCTCTCTGCTCAGCAGGGTGCCTGCTTCCTCCTCTCTCTCTGCCTGCCTCTCTGCCTACTTGTGATCTCTGTCTGTCAAATAAATAAATAAAATCTTTAAAAAAAAAAAAGAATCTTGGGGAGGGAGAGCAAACTATACCTACAACAAACAGAAATAAAGAAAAACTAAAGACCAGATTAAGAATAAAATGGGAAATATAAAATCAGTGAAACCAGAAATTGTTTCTTTAAAAAGATTTAAAAAATTAGTAAATCCTTACTTAGCCTAATGTGGTAAAAAAAAGAATAACCAAATTACTAACATCAAGAAGAAAAGAGAGCCTATCATCATCACCTTACACACACACACACACACACACACATATATATATACACGCACATACACACACACACTTACATATATATAAAATATATAAATTTACATATATAAAAAGAATATTATGAACAGTTGTACACCAAGAAATAACATAGAAGTAATGTACAAATTTAGAGAAAGATACAAATTACAGGAACTAGCTCAAAAAGTAGAGTATGCGAATATACCTATAATAGGTAAAAAGATTGAATTTGTAATTTAAAAGTTATACACAGGGCCGCCTGGGTGGCTCAGTGGGTTAAGCCTCTGCCTTCAGCTCAGGTCATGGTCTCAGGGTCCTGGGATCAAGCCCTGCATCAGGCTCTCTGCTCAGCGGGGAGCTTGCATCCCCCTCTTCTCTGCCTTTCTGCCTACTTGTGATCTCTCTCTCTCTGTCAAATAAATAAATAAATAAATAATAAAAGTTATACACAAAAGCCTAGGCTAAAATGGATTTATAGGTCAATTCTACCAAACTTTTAAAAAGAATTAATACAAAAGTCCCACAAACCCTTCTAAATGCTAGAAGAGAAAGATATACTTTCAAACTTGGTCTGCAAGGCCAATATTAACCCAATATTAAAATCAAACAAGATATCATTAGGAAAGGAAGCAACAGATCAATATTTCCTATAGAGAGAGACAATCGTCAACAAAATGCTATCAAATGGAATCCAGCTACATACACACAAAAGCAGTTTATATCAAGACCAAGTGGAATTTACTCCAGTAATTCATACTTGGCTTAATCCAAAAATCAGTTAAACAATTGACCTCATCAATAGGATATAGAACAAAAATCACATGATTGTGTCAATAGACACTGAAAAAAGTGTTTGATAAACCACTCTTCACTCTTTCATGTTACAAGTACATACCAAACTAAAAGAACAGAACTTCCTTAAACTTAGAAAAGGCGTCTATGAAGGGGTGCCTGGGCGGCTCAGTCAGTTAAGCATCTGCCTTGGGCTCAGGTCATGATCCTAGGATCCTGGGATCGAGCCCCACATTTAGCCCCATGTCGGGCTCAGGGGGGAGCCTGCTTCTCCTTTCTTGCCCTCCCCCACCCCCACCCCCCACTGTGCTTTCTCTTGTTATCTCTCTCTCAAATAAAATCTTTAGGAAAAAAAAGAGAAAAAGGAAAGGCATCTATGAAAATCCCACAGCTAACACCATATTTAATGGTGTAAGATGGAAAACTGTCCTCCTAGGATGAGGAAAAGACAAGGATGTCCACACTCTTCACTTCTACTTAACACTGTACAGGATATTCTATCCAAGGCAGGAAGAGTAATAAGAGGCATCTAGGTAGGAAAAAGAAAATCTATCTTTATGAACAGATGACATGATCTTGTATAAAAGCGATCTTAACGAATGAAAACATCTCTAGGAACCAATAAACAAGTTAATCAAGTTTGCAGGATATAAGATCAATATACAAGAATCAGTTGTATTTATATATACATATAATAAGCAATTTGAAAACTAGAGAAAACTGAATTTATTTATAATTAATTGACTATTATTGAATATACTTATATAATATTGAATATACTTATATAATATTGGATATATATTGAATATACTTATATATATTCATGAATATACTTATATAATGCCTAATAATTATTGAATATACTTATTGAATATACTTATAATTAGGTTTAACAAAAGAAATGTAAGACTTATAAAGTGAAAACTCCTGTAAAACATTGTTCAACTTAAAGAAGAGACTGTGAAGGTGATGCTCTCTCTGGCTTAGTTTTCAATGGCTGACACAAATCACCAAAAACTTGGTGGCTTAAAACTGCAAAAATTTATTTTCTCAGAATTTTAGGGGCCAGCAATCCAAAACCAAAGTACTGGCAAAGTAGTACTCCCTTTGAAGTCTGTAGAGAACAACCCTCCCTTGCTTTTTCCAGCCTGGTATAGCTCCAGACCACCCTTGACTTCCGTCTATATAACTTCAGTGTCTGTTCCCATCTTTGTATGTCATTCCCTTTTGAAAGGCTGTCTTTTCTGGGTCTTTTCAGAACCTTTGTAATTGTATTAAAGGCCCACTTGGATAATCTAGGGTGATCTTATCTCAAGATCCTTAGTTACAGGGGCACCTTTGTGGCTCAGTTTATTAAGTGTGTCATGATCTCAGTGTCCTGGGATCGAGCCCCACATCGGGTTCCCTGCTCAGTGGGGAGTCTGCTTCCTCTTCTCCCTCTGCCCCTCCCCTGCTCATGCTCTCTCTCTCTCTCTCTCTCTCTCAAATAAATAAATAAACTCTTTTTTTTAAAATCCTTAATTAGTTCAGTAAAGATTCTCTTTTCGAGCAAGGTCTCATTCACAGATTGTGGGGTTAGACTGTGAATATATTTTTTAGGAATCATTTACCTACACATAGCTAATGAGCACATGAAAAGATGTTACCATCATTAACCATTAGGGCAGTGTAAATCAAGATTACTGTGAGATGCCACTTAAGCCCACTTGGATTGCCATAATCATAAAAACAATGATTAATGTTGGCAAGAATGTGGAGAAATTAGACCTTTCATATATTGTTGTAAGATGGTAAAATATCATAGCCCCTTTGGAAAACAATTTTTCAGTTTCTAAAAATGTTAGAAACAGTGTTTCCATATAACCCAGCAATTATACTTGTATATACCCAAGAAAAATAAAGACATAAAGTCCACACAAAAACTTGGATGTAAATGTTTACAGCAACATTATTTATAATAGCCAAAAAGTGGAAATAATCTAAGTGACTTTCAATTGATGAATGGATAAACTGTTACAATTTTAACCATAAAGTAGCATATTATTTGAACATAAAAATGAATGAAGAAACGATACATGGTAAAATATGCTTGAACTTTGTTCATTAAGCTGAGTGAAAACATTATCCTAAGTTGAACTTAGTCACAAAAGAGTACATACTGTGTGAGTCTATTTATATGAAATGTCAATAAGCAAATCTAAAGAAACAGAACATAGTTTAGTGTTTCCCTAGGACTCGGGGATATGAGGGATGGGATGTGACTTCTTATGAGTTTAGGGCTTCCTTTTAGGTCATGCAAATGTGCTAAACCTAGATTATTGCACAAGTGACTATACTGAATGTCACTGAGTTGTAATCTTTAAGTGGGTGGTTTTTATGGTATGTAAATTTATTTCAACAAAATTGCTATTTTAAAAAAGATAGGGTGATCACTAATATCCCCAAACAATGAGTATGTAATTTCCAAACAACACAACAAAAATCAAAAGGTAGCAAAAATAAATAGAAGAAAAGTGGGAAATAAAACGTAGGGAATAGGGTAGTAGAATTACATGTAAATATACTAATAATTATAGTAGAAGTAAATGGACTAAACTCAGTGAGGAAATACACTAGGTTTTGTTTTATTTGGGGGACATAGTTCACATACAGTGTTACATTAGTTTCAGGTGTATATGTTGGTGAGTCAAGATCTCTATACATTATGTTATGCTCACCACAGGTGTAGCTCCCATCTGTCATTATACAACACTATTACAGTATCATTGACTACATTCCCTTTTATTTCCATCACTTATTTCTGTCACTAGAAGCCTGTATCTCCCACTCTTCTGGACTTATTTTGCCTCCTCTTATCCCCTGTCTTAGGGCAACCATCAGTTTGTTCTTTGTATTTATAGGTCTGATTCTGCTTTTTATTTGTGCTGTTTTTTTAAATTCCACATTTGAGGGAAGTCATCTGGATTTTAAAAGTCTAGCTATATCCTATTTTTTGGAGGTACCTAAAGCCTAATGGCACAAAAATATGGTAAGTAAAACACAGCAGATGACATGCCAGCTATAAAGGAGAGGACTATCTTGTTGTTATAATGACATTGAGGGGAAAAATCGTCTTTCAAAAAACAAGATAAAGCAGATCACAACAAAATGATAATAGGCTTAATTTTATCAGAAAATGTAATCATTCTAAATTTATATAAACCTAGTAACAAAGTTTCTAAATATGTAAAGCAAAAGTTAAAAAGTTAATACTGAAAGAAATTGACAACCATCAACACGATGGTGATCATAAACTTCTCCCAGTGCCTGATAGAGCAAACAGACAAAAATATCAGAAAATCTTAGTTCATGAAGCAAGTCCCAACAAAATTCAGAGAAACAGGATCATAAAACTGCATATCTTACTGATTCGTACAAAATAGATAATAATCAAAACAGAAAGAAGTTATGTTTAAACTACACTTCTAGCTGGTGGAGGATCTTTGTTTTTTTAGTTTATTTTTATAATTTTGATATTGTGGAAAGGGAGCTAACATTTATCAAATGCCTACTGTGTACCAGTTGTTTTACTTTAAATCCCCAGAAAGCCTTATGAGAATAATTATTTTCATATGAAGAAACAGATACTCTAGAAGGCTGATTTTCCTAAGTTCTGGCAAGTGATGGAGTTGAAGTTTGAATTCAGGTTTGTCTGGTGGAGTCCTGTACTAAGCATATCTTAGAACTGAGATTGTTTCTTGATTGGGGGCTGACTACTCCCTTGAAACTAGGCAGTGAATTTTAAGAATGGGCAAATGTATGTTGTCCTAATTTATACGCAAGTCACATAAATTTCCTTCCTCCCTCCTTTCTTTATTTATATGAACCCTGAATAATTGCCCCTAAATGAAGAGTTAACACCATACCACCTGATAGAAATTATTTGCAGCACTTTTAGTCCAGAAGAAAATGAAAGCTCACTTTGGGCAAGTTTGAAGGGAGAGAATTTAGCCTTCTTAGGAAAAAGTGGGTATGTCTTAAAGATGAAGTAGAACATTTCTTTAGCCAGGTGGTGGGATTTAAATATGATTTGATTTATGTATTTCACCAACCCTATGAAATAGGTGAACTTTTATTTCACATCGTGTAACTGAGAAAACTGAGACTCAAGTTAGGTAACTTCACCTGGTATTTCACTGAAGGCAGGAAATCACGAATAGACACCAAGAGTCCATGTTGATAGCGCATTCTCCATAATGCCTTAGGTATGTGAATGTCTTCTCATAATGGAAACATTCCTTGTTTCATAAAAGCACACCTTCAATCTGTATTTTAGTTATTTTTTTTCCTTCTGGTCCAAATTCCTATTTTCATTTCAATCAGCCAAACTATTGGACAACTTTGAATTTTAACATTTTTCTTTCTGAGAGCTGACTTTGACCAAGATACATATAAAAATTGACAATTGTCCTTTAAAGAAAAAAATCTTACAGTGTTGGGTCCACAGATAAAAGATTAGGGAAAAACTTTGTCCAAACAAAGAAATTTGGGAAGCGCTAGAAAGCGCTAGAAAGCCAATCAGAAGGCTAAAGTTGAGGAAGACTGATGTCCAGAAAGACAAAGACATTCATCCTGAGGTAAAAGTCGAGGACACAAAAAACAGGGGAATTAGAGCTAGGTCAACAGGCTGAGTATTGATCAGCACTGAACTAGAATAAACTTACCATATAGGAGAAACAGAAGGATTTTAATCTCACTTGCATCTGAATGCTTCTTGTCTCTATCTCGTCAAATTTCAGAAATAAAGGGCAAGTACATTGAGCTGCAGGGGAAGTAGGAAAGAATTAAGCCTAGGAGAAGTGTCTATGATGTTTGGAATGTCTTTGACATGATTTTAGCCACATCTGTAGGACACAGAGGGCCTCCTATTGGGTGCCCATAGCCCAGTTTGTTTCTTTCTAGAATCTTTACCTATGGACTACATTTCTTACAGGATACCAGCTATGAAAAATTCCAAATTTTTCCTTGTTTTTATATTTGAGGTAAAACAAGATACAATTTCTATATGGAAAGTAATGACTTCTGCCATTTGAAATATTTACCCTGACAAACAAATAATGGTTTCTCAAACAATGATAGTGTAATTGCAGTGTGGTATATGGAATCAAAAATCCAAAGGACTCTGAAAAATGCTACTTTAATCTAAAGGGGTTTTCATTTTATTCCTTTATCTTTTTCAGTAGAAAATGCAAGCAAAATTTTTTGAATTATTTTTTGGCACCAGTTTTGATTTTTGACATGTATTCACTGTTTACAAAGGTTAAAAAGTGCTACATTATGTTAAATGAAGAATCTAAATAATACTGTTTAAAAATCTCCTGTCAGGATCACCCTGGGGCTCAGTTGGTTAGGAATCTGCCTTCAGCTCAGGTCATGATTACAGGGTCCTGGGATGGAGCCCCATTTTGGGCTCCCTGCTCCCAGAGGGAAGCCTGCTTCTCCTTTTCCTTCCTGTTTGTGCTCTCTCTCTCTCTCAAATAAATAAATAAAATCTTTTTTTAAAAATAAAATCTTTTAATAAGAAAAAAATCCTGTCAGTAGCAAGTGAAAGAAATAATACTAAAAGAGACTTAGAAACTTCTGCTTCATGTGTTTGTTGATACTTAAACAATGCCTAGAATAATGAATTTGCTCATAAACAGCAACATGTTATATTAATTCTCATCGTGCTTTTTCATGGAGATTATTTCCATTTCCTTCCCAAACCTTAGTGAGCTCAAGTTCAGTCTGTCTCGAGGCTTCCTAGGTACTTGTGTGTTGATGCAAGTAAAAACCATGTACATCATTATTAGTGATGTGGCTACCTCTACTTATAAATTATTTATAATTTTTATAAGGAAGTGTCTCAGATATCTTCATGTTTTACCAAGCAAGACGTGGGGACAGTTTCTGTTTTATTCTAGCGAGAACAGTTTTTCTCATTTTGTTTCGCAATGACTGCAGATGGAGAGAGTCAAAGGTGTTTTACTCTTCTGATCGACTCTCTAGTTTGCAGTAAGTCACGTGGTTTCTGTCTTAGAAACACAGAAATCATGAGCTGGAAAGAACCTTAGAAATCAGTCCTGTGATTTTACAGACTGGGAAACTGTAACATAGGAAGTTCAAGTGACTTTCCAAGATAACAGATTTAGTTAGTGGCTGAGCCTCATTCCGTGAGCAGTTTTTTTTACACTACACACCTCCTATTTTGCATCATGTCATAGTAACTGGTCAATTCACACACAAAAAGTAAAACCTAGTTGGGTATCTGACTTGTCAGCCTGATGAGGGCTGCAAAGTTCTCCATTTTGTGTATTACGCAGACGATAACTGTTACTTGTCATATGACATGGTGTCTGCCTGATGAAGACAGTGAGGAAAACATGCCTTTCTAGTCTTCGTATCAGAATATATTGTGTTTCATCCTTAACGACTTGATTCTCCACTGGGAACACTGAATTCTGCAATGGATCACTTTTTCCTTTTCTAATTGCCTGCACAGAAGCTAAGAGTAAATGTGTGGCTTATTTATTTTATTATTGTAGACACTGTGTATTGACTCATTCTCTTATCTTATTTCCGGCTTTAGTTTACACCCCTACTCATGATTCTTGTTTTCTTTTACACCTATTTCTATACTGTATTATATTGGTTTGTTTGGTTGTTGGAACTTAAATCTTTTTAGTGGCAAGACAAATATAAATAACCACACATATATAGGGTTCAATTAACTCTGAAATTCTTATATCCTAGAACAAGTCTCAGAATTTATCCCATAGCGGATTTTGAATATATTTAGAAAGCCTTTTCTAACTCAATTTGATTGGTTGATTCTCTTCAACCTTGGGCTAGTCTCATTTTGATATGTTTACATCATGGTGATGACATGAGGAAATTAAATTATGTTATAACTTGTTTACCTAATTTGATTTGCCTGAACTACATCTGAACCTGAATTAAAACTTACAGAAGATAAATAACAGATTTGCTATAAAAAGTACCTCATATAAATGTGAAGAGATTAAGTATCAGTAGTTTAAAAAATCTTTTAGCCAGGTAAAATGGTTGCTTTATCAGAGTTTCTGTGGGGTTGAAAAGCTGTTGGTGTAGCAGATAAATTTCTGAGAGAAGATTAAGGAAAGTGGCTTCAACTTCGACGGGTGCTCTTTTCCAGGTATTTCCAAGTGAGGAATCCTAAAAGGAGAGCTACATGGAAGATTACAGAGTAGCTCAGAATTCTTCCAACAATTCTAATTCATGTTTGCAATTTGCTCAGGGCCTAATAATTTGGTTTTGCTCGAAAGTTGTTTTACTTTATAAAGGAATGTTTGCCGTCTCTGATTATTCACAAGACTGCATGACCTCAGAAGCAAACTACTTCGCCGGTCCTTCCTTAGCTTCCTCCCCCAGCTTTTCTGAGGGTTCACCTGTGGGAACCCTTACTTATCTATTACATGTGGCGATATTATTATTTAAAAATCAGCAAATGCTTTGAGGCAAGCAGTAGCACGAGATTCCAAGCTCACTTCTCTGTGGTTTCCTTTGCTCCTTGATCTTGGCTTCCCACATTCTGGCTGTCATAATAGTTCTCTGATCCCCGATCACTTCAAAGCGTTAACGTTCATAGTTTACCCAGTTGACATAGTCTCGTCACGAAGGTGAATCTGATACAAGTTGCATAACCATAGCACGTCACCGACTTTCTGTTGCCAAACAATACTTGTGTTTCCTATTTCATTGACAATAAATGTCCTCTCTTCTCCTTCCTTAACTTAGGACTAGCTAGCTCCAAGTCCAAAAGTAATTGTCCATTTCTCTAAGCTTCGGAAATCTAAACTGTAAGATTTCAACTCTACTGACCTTCAAGTGACCTTTGCCCTATGCCAGGTGTCTTCTAGCCAACTGACCGGATGCTTCCAGTTTACCAGGGCACGTCTGAGGCTCCGCCCCCTGCCTGAGGTCTTTTTTAAGCTGACTTGTCCTTCTTCAGAACTCTGTAATCTGCGTCCCACATTCTCAATTCCAGTTCCTTATTCTGTCCCCCGAAAGCTTACAGTGCCCCTCCCTATTTAAGCAGGATTAGCTATTAAGTATCCTCCTGCCTCTAAATTCTAGTGTTTTTCTGCTTCTTTGCTTTTCTATGTTTTGAATCACTTTCGGAAACACAGGCCTTATGATGTCACTTCATTGCTCGATATCTCTCAGGCTTTCCTTATTACCCTTGGGGAAAAGCCCAAAGTCCTTGGCATGGAGTCTAAGGCCCTATGTGCGGGTCACAGCTTACTTTTCCAACTGTATTTTTAGCTTTACTACTCCATTTATCCAAAGGTCTAATTTTTCCAGGTTTTCTCATGGAAATGCACACTTAAAATTTTTTTTTTTTTTTTTAAACCAGAACATGTCCTGTCTTTCATGCGTCTCTGTTTTGGTTATGGCTGTACTTTCTTCCTTAAATGCTCTTCTTCCTTCCTTTCCCAGCAGAAATTCTGCTGATTCTTCATAGTCCACTGAAGCATCACCTCTGTTGTGAGACCTTCATTCTCCTTCCCACCCACACTGAGAGGTCCCATAACACTGTGATGATTCCAATAGTGCTCTTTTTAAATTGTAAGAAATTAAAAATACTGTTAATGGTTCTGAGGTTTTTCCTCCCTCTGGTCTGTTAGCTCCTGAGTCTCCTTTCTCCTTAGCACAGTGCCAACACGTAGTAATTGCTTTACAAATGTTGGTTACCTAGAATTGAGTTGCACAGAATACCAGGGGTTTTCTTGGGCTTTGGCTGATTCTTTAGAGAGAGGACTGTTTCAAGCCCTGCATGGAAGTCCCAGGGAAGGTTTTTCTTTTTTTCTTTTTGTTTTTTTTTTTGTTTTTTGGTTTTGTTTTTTGTTAGGCTGGTCTTTCAGATTTGTTAGCTGATAGCATATAGGAAGGAAGCTGCCAGCTTTCTTACATCTTGGTCCAACCCTAGATACTATTATAAGGGATATTGTCATTTTTAAGCACAACTTTTTTTTCTAGTCCCTGTGAAGAAACTAAAGTTTTATACAGTTGGAAGTGGAAAAAAGACTGTATAGAATACTAATACCCTATAATTTGAGCCAGAAGTTGCATCTGTATCTATAAATTTAGTTTTGAATTGTCATCAAGGTATAATACCAGGTGGCTCCATGATTTTTTAATAAGTTGGTTGGCTCTTAGCTGGGAGTGAATTCTATTTTGCAGTTGAGGTCAGAGGTACTTGGGTTGCTTTTTAGATTCAGGTTATTTCGGGGCTTATGCTCTGACAAACTGAACTGTAATGTAAACTTAGAATGCACAACAGCCATCTGCTTGTGCCTGAAGCACTGGAAAAATGAGGTCTTAGAGCCCTTCGTATAAAGTTTCCCAAATGCATACTGTGCTATAAAATTAAAGAAATCAAGGAGGGAAAATAAAGTAAGTGGAAACACAGACAGGCACACCCCAGGGTAACTTCATAAGGTCAGAATGGGGGGGGGGGGAAGAATTGCAAGTATACCTGGAAGAAAAGAAATAGGATATTTGAGGTCTCCCTGAAAAGCTGAAGCTGTTGATATTACCCGCATTTGAAACCGGAACAGTGTTTGTACTTTGGTGATGGATGCAGAGGAGGGAAGAGAACACCTGTTGGGTCCTGGAAATTTGAAGAGGCGGGTCCTTCTGTGAGGAATATCACTGAGATGGGCTTTTCAGCTTCAAATCAGAAAGG
Organism: Martes martes; assembly: GCF_963455335.1. Classification (NCBI taxonomy): domain Eukaryota; kingdom Metazoa; phylum Chordata; class Mammalia; order Carnivora; family Mustelidae; genus Martes; species Martes martes. The sequence goes on from NC_137899.1 coordinate 51,237,813, forward strand.
AAGTCAGGACTTGCTAAAGCAGTGAGCCACTCTTGGGTGTGGGCAAGTTGGTTGTTTTAAGGTTCTCTTTCTATTCTGTAACAGTGGGGAGGCAATACAGAATCTTTCCCAACCACTACCTTACTCATAAACACAATTGAAAATGGAAACTGATCCAATCTGGCTCCCATCAGACTCAAGTAGAGAATTGCTGGATCTGCCTGTGCTTCTGCTCTCCTGGGAGCTGCTGCCTTCTCTGTGAACAGTGGGAAATCAGACAGAATGACTTCTGGGTTCCCCCAGCTCAGTAGTAGGAGCCCAGGGAGCTGTGAGACTGTAAAATAAATAGGACAGGCTTTAGATGACTGTGAAAGCAGCAGTTGTACATGGTAACATATAAGCCACTGAACAGCAAACATACATTCCAAAGGGAAAAGGACAGGACGCAGAAAATCTCAACTGGACTAGGGATGGGACGAGTGGGAGTGTTCAGAGTCTTCTAAAGGAAATCTTCTTCGAACAGGTGGGGTCAAATCTCATCCCTCCATACCAAGAAATCATGATTACTCTTTTCCGGGAAACTAGAAGCACCTGTTCTATTTTCCATTGACGTTCACTATTGTTATTTCTAATAATTTCTAAATTCGCTGAATGTGTTTACTCAGTGCCTATGTTACTTTCTGTTGAGGCATGTCACCAAGAAAGGAAATTATGTGAAATGATACCATGCACAGTGTTATATTATACTATCAGGATACTTTCACGATATTGCACAAATGATGCTCAACGTACTAGTGTGAACTTTGCAATTTGAAATTAATACTACACAGCCAAGCACTGACTACTATCCTTTTGTCTCTTTCGTTTCTTGGATCATCTCTCCCTGAAGTTCATTGACCTTAAATGGCCGATAAAGTGGCTGCACATCCTCCATTTTCCATTTTAGAAAGAGGACACATTTCACTATTGATAAGCAATGTCTCTTATCTCCAATGCTAGCTGGTATGCTATACTTCCATCCTTCAGTGCCAAGTGAACTAGAAATGTATGATACATGCTTAACGTTTTTCTGCCCTGCTGGGGACTTGCAAAACTTTGGTAGGGAAGTGGAGGGTGGGTGGGAAATGCTGGCTCTTGGCCTCTGCCTTGAGCTGTGAAAAATATTCTTATAAATTCACATTTCTCTAAATGCTCTCCATATGTTATTTGATTTTTAAACTGTGCATTAGTTGACAAAAACTGTTAAGATGCTTATCTGGGTCCATATTGAGTGCTGTCTAGATAGAAACTTTATCCTGGAAAATAGATTTAGTCATTTCACACAAACCATCACAGAAGGAAAATCCGAGTCATCAAGTGTTAAATCTGCCACCCCAACGGATAATATCCTAACAAATAATTTATTCTCCAGAGGACTAACATAACCTAGATGTATTTCGTCACTGTTGGTTATAGAGAGAAATAGATAAATAATTTTTTTAAAAACCCTTAAACTTCACCCAGGCCTTGAAGAAAGCAGATTTTTTGAGATTCTTTTTTTTTTTTAAGATTTTATTTATTTATTTGACAGACGGAGATCACAAGCAGGCAGAGTGGCAGGCAGAGAGAGAGGGGGAAGCAGGCTTCCTGCCGAGTAGAGAGCCCGATGCAGGACTCAATCCCAGGACTCTGGGATCATGACCTGAGCCGAAGGCAGAGGCTTTAACCCACTGAGCCACCCAGGCGCCCCTGAGGTGCTTTCTTTAATGCAAACATTCCACACTGGCTGATTAAATGAAAAGCAACATGAAATAACACTCTATCTATAGCACATTTTTCATTCATTGCGCAGAGCTGGCCTGAGGCTTGTATAAAAAAGTACCAGATGTTTTGGGGGTTTTTTGTTGTTGTTGTTTTGTTTTGTTTTGTTTTTTTGGAAATAAATTTGTCTTTGTATGATGACAGATTCTCTTTGAAATTACAAAGTATGTAATAGCATAGTTTGCCATTTGAAATCAAATTTTACTCCCAAGTCCCGTTTAAAAGATGAGGCTCCCTGTAAGGTTCTTTAGTATGATCACATTACAGTCTTCCCACTTGGGAGTTTTGTATCCCAGCCAAGAGGACTAATTAATTCTAAAGAGCAAAAGGTTCACTTAAAGAACCATTTCCTGGTTTGATTAGGGTGTTAGATGGCATTAACATAATCTTTTGGTATACACCATAGTCAATGGTTTAAAGCATGTTCTTTTTCACCGTTCCTCATACCTAAGGATAACACTTAGGAGAGCGTGGCACATTTTTCACTTTACAGAGGAGAAGGCAACTTAAAATGGCTAAGAGGGGAAGGTTTCTATGCTGCTGAGGTAGCCCTCATGTTCCTGAGGGGATATCCTCAATCATGGTGATTACAAAGGTGAATAAATAGAGCCATAAAGTTATAAAATATACTTCACTGGTTGCCAAAGATAAAGAAAAATTGGTAGTATGATGAATGGGTTTGTCTGGAAATTAGCATTCTTACCCTTGGTTAGTAGGAATTTAAGTGGTAATAAACTTGAGATAGGATAATTTGATAATAAAGCTATGAAAAATAGTTTTGTATCAGCAATTCTTCTAGGAATTTATTATACAAATACATGTTCAAGGACATGAATACTGATCACAATCCTGTTGTAATAGAAAAAGTGAAATAGTTATTTAGCAAATATAGGACTGGTAAAATTAATAATGAGCTATCTAGTGGTAAACTTAATGTAAGATTATGTGTGCTCTGCTACCACTTGAGTAAAATAAGGAATATGCATATATACATCCATGTACACACATACATACAAATATAACATACATTCGCATGCACATTCACACCAAATCATTTACATGATTTTTCTATTCAATATATCCATGAAACACTTCTGGAAATGTGCATAAGAAACTGTTAAGCTGTTTCTTCCTAGAAGAAAAACTGAAACACAGGATGGGGATATAAAATATTTTTTACTATTTTTACTATTATTTTACATTGTCAGAAAGTTTTTCTGTGTCCATGAGTTATTTTTTACAGTTAAATGAATAAATATTTTAATAAAATCTTTTTTTCAGAAAAGTTTATTTTGGGGTTCATCCTATTTTCTTTCTGTTGTACTTTATATATTACTAAGGAAAAAAATCTCCTCATGGACTAGTTGGGAAAAAAATAAGATTATAGCCAGCTTTTACTGCAGGACAGGTAATGTCAGTTAGAATCTTCATGCCACATTTTTATGTCTTTTCTTGGTCTGGTAGATAAGTAAAATCATTGGTGTTTGACAGAAATGCTTGTATGTTCTCATACACTGTCTGCCTAGCACATTTGTTTTCTTCCAGAAATATTATTATCATTCTTTAGAAATTTCTCTTCCCTCCCTCCAACCACATGTGTCCATAAGAGTTATTTTGGTTTGCTTTGGTTTGGTTTTTATCAGACTATTCTTCCTTGGCCAGCATTCCCAGGAGGATGCTACATTTAAGTCTGGCCAATCAGGTGCTTCCTTGAGATCTTCTAATCAAGTTAATGTGAAGTTAACACACACATGCACACACACAGTCTCACATGTTTAAAGAATAGTTTTCAAATTAGAATTTTAGAAACAAGGTTATTTTGAAAATTAAGTGTGTGTGTGTGTGTGTGTGTGTGTGTAAACATACCATAAATAGCACAAGATGTCAAACTCTGCAAATTGAATTTAGTGAGGTAAAAAAATTTGACATTTGTTTTAATTGTACAGATTTCCTTGTAAAAAAAAAATTTCCTTAAAAGATAGCAGAGGTGCCAAAATAAAAACTATTACTGTTACACATTGGAATAATATCAAAATGACAAAACTATTATAAAAGCTATAGGAGTCAATGTTACATATTTGTTTTTTCTTTTCATTAAATAAGACAATATGTTTCATATTACTACATGACCTCTTCCTGGGACATGTTCTAAGAACTCACTAAATCCTATCTGACAGTTTATTTGTTTTCACATTGCACATACTAAGAATGAACAATTGTAGAAATTTTGGGGTGTCTATAAAATATGATAGGACAATATTTTTATTGACCAGGACTGCTCATCTTCCCCCTCTCCTCTTGAAAGAAATTTTCTTTTCAAATTAAAAGCTTTCTTTTAAAAAGAAAAAAAAAAAAAAAACCCACCATGATGTATTCCAAATCCACACTTACTATAATAGCATTCATAAAAATAACATGAAAATGACAGACTACCCAACAGTAGGGTGTTGTTTTAAAGGTAGAGAGTAGTTTCTGGATGGTTCTCTTGAGAAAAGAACAGACCTAGAAATGGTGGTAGGATCTAAGCAGGTGTGAGAAAGGGCAGTTTCGAATGTGCTAATCAAAACCTGGGCTGTGAAGTCTTGCCCAAACTTGGAGACTCATTGGAGGGTGAGTGAAAAGACAGACCAGCCAGACTAGAACAGATGGTCCCAGCTGCAAAATCATGAACAACACTTTTGCAACTGTATGTTTGCACCAAATTTATAAGAAGCCATCAGTGACATGATGATGATAGCAGTGTTGAAGCAAAAGAGATCTGATGACTTGGTGGAAAATGAACTGAGCTGCAGAGAAAGCTGCTTTACATAACCCATCCTGAGAAATGATGGGGTATAAAATGGGGACAATGATGAAATTCATGACCAATTAGTTAATGCAATAATAATGAATACTTTCATTTGTTCAGTGTTTACTCTCAGTAGGAACAATTCTAAGCATTGCAGAGCCAAATTCATTATTTCATTTTCATAGTAATCATGAGAAAGCTCTTAGTTTCCCCCCCACTTTGTACAGGTAAGAGAACAGAGGTTCAGAGAATTTGAGCAACTGGTCCAAGATGGCTGCCCAGCTGGTAAACGGCAGTGGCAGGATTTCACCCTAGGCGGTCTGGCTCCCTGCATGCTATGCTACCTCATAGGATTTGGTGACTTGACCCCCTTCCCACCCCTTCTCTCTGAGCCATCCCCTTCTTCTTTGCTCCTTGTTAACTCTTCTGTAAATAGGCTGCCTCCTTGCTGCTCCTGAACAGACACGTTCCTAACTTAGCTTTTGCTGCTCTTCCTTCCGGCAAGGATGCCCTTCCCTCAGAGAGTCATGGGCTTTTCCTCCTTCACTTTGTTCAGGGACCTGATGGAGCATCTCGTTAGTGAAACTTTTTAAATTTTTTTTTTTAACTTCCGCAAGTAAGATAGCTTCCCCACTCTCCTGCTTTAGTTTCCCTGCAGAATTTATCCATCATGACAAACTATTCAATGATATGTTGACTCTTTTCCCCAATCCCATCTGAATATAAGGCTCTGAAGAGGAGCACACGGTCTTTTTCTTCACATTAGTGCCTCTGAGAATAGGAGACATTTAGGAAATACTTGTTCAATAGATGAACAAGGGGAACATAACACTTTCTTTTGGAAATCTGATTTAAGGACTTGTCTAAACCCAGCAGTCATCTCCCTAGACCATCAATTCCATGATGGCATCAGTCACATGTCTTCAATTTTAGATCTCCAGTGCCTGGTATAGTAGCACAATAGAACTAAAATTGCCCAAGCATGACAAGTATACCACAGTAGACATGTATGTAAGCTTTGCCTCTACCTACCTTAGAAGATCTTGCCCTCACATCTTTCCTTTTCTTGTGTCCTCATACTTTTTAGTTTGATCATCCAACAATAGACTCCCTAAGATCCTGAGTCTTTTTTTTTTTTTTTTTTTGGATGAATTGCCTTCTTGTCTACCTCCTCAAGGTGGTTTTGTTTGCACCATTTATTGGCATTCCTTTGTTATTATTTTATATTTAACTTTTTGTTGCATTCGTATCTTTTCTGTATACCTCGATGTGTTCAGGTTTATACCACTATCAATTTTCTTTGTGAATGTGAATGAAAAGGAAAAGAATACAGAGGTGAATGCAGAGGTGAAATACAGAGATGAAAAAAATTTTTTTAAAGATTTTTATTTATTTATTTGTCAGAGAGAAAGATAAAGAGGGCACAAGCAGGGGGAGTGGCAGGCAGAGGGAGAAGCAGGCTCCCCACTAAGCAGGGAGCCCAATGCAGGACTTGATCCCAGGACCCTGAGATCACCACCTGAGCCGAAGGCAGGTGCTTCACTGACTGAGCCACCCAGACATCCCCAGAGGTGAAAAATTTTTATGGCAGGGATGGAAAATGAAGATAAAACATTTGTATTTCAAGGAGACAGAGTGAACTGCCTTAAGATTTAATTAACTGAAATAGGACTCCTTGAACAGACCACCCAACTGCAAACTCCAAAAGACCTTGTACTAGACAGGGTTTGAGACCTATAGCATCTTCTGAATGAAGAAGGTGAATAAGAAAATTCCTATAAGATCTACCAAATGTAACTTTGGGTATTCTTTATTTGACAGACTTTTACTGAAGAAAAAATCTTAGGCAAAATATCTCAAATATAAAGCCACATAGAATGCTACATGAGCATGACTTTAATGTGTACGCTTTTGATAGAAGTTCCCTTTTGAGTCTCCGAATTATATATTTGCTGTTCTGTTTCAGGATGCGTGATACCAAGGAGCAGAAACCATATTCACAATATTTAATAGCCTTAAGAAATGCTTCCCTGTGTCTCAGAAATACGCATCTCCCATATATGTTCTGTGGGAGGGAATGACTGTAGATGTCAAGAAGCCCAGGAAAGAAGACTTCCGGAAGAGAGGAGGTATTCGGTTTTGCTGGTGGGAAAAGAGATACAGCTGCGGGCGGGTCTGGAGCTGATGCCAGCACACATGAAATAAAACTGTTCTGAGAGATGACACGCAGCCCCTTAAAAGCTCCAGAGTCTTTAAAAAATGCTCTGTAAGTCTGCCTGGGTGGCTCAGATGGTTAAGCATCTGCCTGCCGCTCAGGTCATGATCCTGGGGTCCTGGAATCGAGTCCCACATTGGGCTCCCTGCTCCTTGGGGAGCCTGCTTCTCCCTCTGCCTCTCCCTCTCTCTCTCTCTTTCCATCTCTCATGAATAAATAAATAAAAATCTTTAAATAAAAATGATTTTTTAAAATGCTCACTAAATCACAAACATAACACTTGTGACAAACTAGCTGAACATAAGCAGTTCACCGAAGATGAATGATGCGGTGTGTTATCCTAACTGCTCACACTTGGGTCAGTTGGAACAGCTTCCCACCTAGACAGAGTGCCAGATCCAGTCTGAAAGGGATCCGAGCAGGCCTCTCAGGCAAACACTTCATGTCAGAACAGAAGTGTGAGTCACATGTCCAAAGTTCATTTTCTGACGCCTGTAAATTTATTTCATTCTCTCCTGACAGATCTTGGTCCACCATGTCAAACTCCAGTGATGTGGGGTCGCTATCTCTTTTCTTTATCTCTGAAGAGAAGAGCTCACCCAGAACAGACATCTGTTTACTCTTAGCACTATCTTCTCTTTCTAGGCTTGCCAACTTTGTCAGTTTAAATGGGACATTTAAACTATTCCTTCACTATGACAGCCTAAGTTGGCAAGGAGTAAAATACAATAATCGAAATAGAGCTGAGCAAAAAATAATGCCTGAGAATAAGAAAGCAGGTCAAACTGGTAGGGTTATACGTGTCACACTGAGAAAGAAATTGAATCTATGAGTGCTTGCAGTTCTGTTTAATAAAATTCTTTATGGGGGCGCCTGGGTGGCTCAGTGGGTTAAAGCCTCTGTCTTCGGCTCAGGTCATGATCCCAGCGTCCTGGGATCGAGCCCCGCATCGGGCTCTCTGCTCAGCAGGGAGCCTGCTTCCTCCCTTCTCTCTCTGCCTGCCTCTCTGCCTACTTGTGATCTGTCTGTCAAATAAATAAATAAAATCTTAAAAAAAAATAAAATAAAATAAAATTCTTTATGACGGGTTACGTGTTAAGTTAATAAAAAAGTGTTAAAGAGGAAATCCTTGTACTAAAAAAAAAAAGAATATACTGCTTATTGATTTCATGTAATTCATTATTAAAATAAGAGCCTCTGAAGACAGAATAAAAAGAAAACACTAATGAATCTTTAAAGGTGAGCTGAGAAGGTAAATTTTCATATAAAACATTAAAATTGTGAAGATGAACACTCCCTAGATTCAATTTAAAAGTTAAACTAAAGCATTAAACTAAAGCAAGTTAAAAATTTAAAGTCATGTATTTCACAAAACTTGTAATGTGTATTTGACAGTTTGGGAATAAAAATAACAAGGAAAATAACAAGAAAAAAGGAGATCTGAAATTTCTTCTTCTTTTTTTTTATTTTGTTTTTAAAGTTTTGAAAAGCCTGGAATTTCTTTATCTAAATGATAAAGATTTCTAACAATGTAGAAATCAGTCTTCGGTGTTGATGGCCAGAAGTAACTGACAGCTGTAATTGACTGGTGCCCTAAAGATAGTTCAGAACCAAGTTTCTCTGTTAGGGCCCTAGAGCTTGTGTCAGAAATACCTTGTTGTCCTTCTTGTGGAGAGGTGGACTCAGTGGTTTGATCCATACTTTAATGAGGACTCAAAGAGGGAATGTTGGGAAGTCTCATGGTGGCAGCTTATTTTCAAATACTCTGAAAAATAAATTAATGTTTATTTTGAAATTACTTTTTAGTTTAAGAATGTAAAAGCCTCAAACTACCTAATCAGGACCTGTGTGTGTGTGTGTGTGTAGGAGAGAATGTAAAGCAACAAATTAAATCTCCTTGGCTTTCTAGAGTAATACAGCTATCAAACATTGAATACTTCCTTTGTACCACTTTTAGGTATGGTTGAAAATGAGAAAGAAAACTAGTAGGAATTAAACCTGGATTCACAAGGAGAGCACGAGCATGTGTAAGTGAAAAAGCTTTATTTAGGAAGGAAACAAGGAAAGACCCAAAATGGATTGTTTATTTCCATTGTGCACAAAAAAGAATTGCAATTCGGAATTCCAAATAGCATCGGAAATGACTACCTTTAGGGTACTGATATCTAAGGAAAAGGTCTAAATATGTAAAAATTAAATCCCATTGTCAGATGCATAACAATAAACAATGAGAAAGTTAAAAATGACTATAAGTTTCCAAGTGCTGAATCTCTGCCATGACCAATAAATTAGATTACTCACTTTTAAGCTCTGATTGTCTAATGTTGCAGGAACTGACCATTTACTTATGAAAAGAACAGAACAGTAATGTCCTCTGGACTAGATCATTTGCATGACATTCATTCTTCCTGAATACAGATAATTTCAGCATTACCATATTTTTTGGAATTCTTAGTACTTTGGCTTAAAAATGAAAACAAAAACAAAAACAACTTCCATGGTTGTCTCCATCCTCAATTTTCAGGAAATACAGATCTAGCACCTTACATAGTCTCTCTGATCACTTGTGGGCTGTATTTGAGAAAGCATATCTTCTAACCCTTTCTTACATAACATCCAAGCTGCTTTAAAAGAGGATGGTCAGGGGTGCCTGAGTGGGTTAAGCCTCTGCCTTTGGCTCAGGTCTGGATATCAGGGTCCTGGGATTGAGCCCCGCATCGGGCTCTCTGCTTAGCGGGGAGCCTGTTTCCCCCTCTCTCTCTGCCTACTTCTGATCTCTCTCTCTCTCTCTCTCTCTGTGTCAAGTAAATAAATAAAATCTTATAAAAAGGGGACGGTCAGATTCCTGTTGAGGACAAGGCTACTGGAATGTTAATGCACTCATTTAATGCCTCCGGCGGCTCCCCCAACCTCCAACCACCTTCTTCAACCACTACTGACTCACACTGCTCTTTCCACTTCCCCTTCTTAAGAGTAAAATTCATATCTTTGAGGAATTAGAAATGAATGGCCTATTTAAAGTGAAGCTGCTTTGGAAGTAATAACATTAAGACTAAACTTCAGATTGCAACAAAAATATAAAGAGCAGACCTTCACATCCCATCCTGTGTGAGGGGTGAATGCAGGAATAAGGGAATTTTAAATAACTGCACTAAAGAGGAGAAATTATTCCCTAAATGGAGGCCAACAAGACAAATTTTCTGGGGTTCACGGTTTCACTGTGAACTGGTTTCGTTGGCCTTCTAACCAGGTGGGAAAAAAATAGAAAAGGCTATCAATACCTTACTGCTTGAAGCTGCAAAACCTGACAAGATTGATTTTTTTTTTTTAAGGAATTATACTTTTTCAAGAAAGGTAGCATCTGTAAAAATAAAGGCTCCATTTCTTAGACATGGTATTCAAGGTTGTCACTATATGTGGCCTGCCTGTATCTTTATGTCCTCTTCCTCCTGAGTTCTTGTGTGTCTGTTCAGGCCTTGCCTGCATGTTCTGTCTCAGGGTGACCTGGTTTTGGGGACTGGCGGTATATGGGGATTGTATTCAGTATTTCTCATAGTCAGCGTACAAGCATTTCTTTCTATGGGTCCTGCTGTGGTCTTATTGACCCTCAAGTCCCTTGGATCCCTTCTTTGACCCAGATTTTGTCATTGTCTGGTTCTTAGCCAGACAATGTGCCTGGCCAGGCTTCCACAATTCTGTACCCCTTCCTGCAAACTGCTGTTCTATCTCTCAGACACCACTGCCTGTTCATCTAGACTTGGTTATGACTTCATATTGTAGACTCAGACGTGCTCACGAGAAGCTTCCTATCTTGCATCTGCTTTCTGGATGCTTTGGCTCCATAGATCTCTCGACTTAGCCTCTTCTTTGTCTGTCTGTCTGTCTTCCAATTTTCATCAGATTCAGGGGCCTTCCCTCTGCAGGACCACACAGCCATCATATGGGAATTTTTGACACCTTGTTTTATTCAGAGAAAATGTAAGCCAATGGGTTTGTTAAAGAGTGGATTGTTGAACTTCTGTTATATACACACGGCTGGCCATAAGTCGGTAAGTTGTAAATCTTCAACAAAGATGGTAGAAAAGTCAAGTCATAATGATAAAACCGTATCATTTTGCAGTTTGGACCCATCATGTTTATGTATGTTTAATATGTTTTCAATTTAGCTCTAAGCCATTGGCTTTAGCCATGTTTTCTGGCCAGAGAAAAGGGATCTCTCCCTTATTACACAGTATGCCCCCATTGTCACCAAATAAAAGTTGGCTAATTGGATCTTACTAAATAAATCATAAGGTCTGATTAAGAGCACCCTGCCTGCAATTATGTGAAGAGGGAGAGGGGAAGTGAGCCAAACACTGCACAAGTTGTAAACATTTGTCTCAGTGGAGATCTAGATACAGGGCCAAAGGAAAAAGAAAGAGAATTGCTATATAGCAAAAACCCATGGGCTATGAGAAGCATGTTGGAGGAGGGGAGACTAAAGTAATTCATGATACTAAAGGAATTGGTCAATAATTATTTATCAAAAATATATTAAATTATGGACCTAAATAGCTTGCATATTCCTCTAAGAAGTATGATTTTGGACTGGAGAATTTTCTGAATACAAGAGTATTAATTGACCTCAGTATGAAGCAATGCTGGGGATTTTCACATCTTCACAACAATCTCCCAAAGTTAAATAAACTCAAAGACTCTTGATTACAAGTCAGAATTACAATAAATCAAAACTTGGAAGATAATCACATCGATTTCTTCACGTAATTGAATGTCTGATAAACAAAACCTTAAGGTTTTATAATTTGGATAGCATATTTATATACTTAAAAATTTCTCAAACATGAAGATCAACAATGAGGTTCTTCCAGTAAAATAACTTGAGTCATAGAATGAGGAAGTACATTATATTGGGGTTTCATTTTCTTGATCGGTTATCAAGAAAACTTATGTTAATGCAGAGGCTAGACTTCAAATCAAAATGCGAAGCAAAAAATTCTGTTTATTTACAGTCCAGCTTATTTCTATCTGAAGCTATATTTAAAAATTGGTGAGGAAAAAAAAATTACTTAAGCTCTAATTTTTAACATTTAGAGCAAGAAAGAAGATGTAAAAAAGAGAATGGAGTATTGAGAACCACTGTATATATATCTTTTCTTTCTAGTTCTATAACTATTTTAAATTTCACCAAACATGCTAGCTTTTTTTTTTTATGGGAGATTTATTCTTTTAGGGAAAATGTGTTTTAATGAAGAGTTAGTTATCGACAAACTTCTGAACCTCCAAATGACGCCAGGAAACCCTGACTGTCAAAGTAACCAGTACTTATGTGAACCCTACAGGACAGAATAATTCAGCTGTTTGTACTCTTTGTCTTCACCAAGAGATGTAAAGGGCAAGCATAGGACAATTGGAATATACTGTTTTCCTTCAGTGAGTCTGTGTTAACCTCGAATTAAGTCTCTTCTCCTGACTCTCCCTTAGAAACATTAATATTCCACCTCTTAGCGTTTTTATTGTTTAGTAAAAAGAACTTTATTATTTCAAAGTACAGAAAGTCAATACATGTTCCAATTTTCTTTTTTTTTTTTTAAAGATTTTATTTATTTATTTGACAGAGATCACAAGTAGGCAGAGAGGCAGGCAGAGAGAGGAAGGAAAGCAGGCTCCCGGCTGAGCAGAAAGCCCGATGCGGGGCTCGATCCCAGGACCCTGGGATCATGACCCGAGCTGAAGGCAGTGGCTTAACCCACTGAGCCACCCAGGTGCCCCACATGTTCCAATTTTCTAATTCCTTAAGAGACTATAACATTTTTAACCAATATATGTGACCAGGGTTGTCATTATTTTAAATCTCTAAAAATTTACAAATTACTTTTCTAATTGATAATATTTTGAAGGTTATGACTTAATTAGTGTTTTTTGGTCAGTAGGGAAATCTGGTTGCAAAATGCATCCCTCGGTGATCGTCAGCATCTTGTCTGCTTATCTAGCTGATCAGGCAACTATTTCCAAGAGTTCATTTAAACTCAGTCCAATTAAGAGTTGATAGATAATGACAATGGTAAGACATAATATAGAAGAGATTTTAAATCTTGAATTATACTTCATTATTGGGTCATTAACAAGGATAAATACATTATACACAAGGTTTTCTTCCTTCCTTTTTGGATATATACATCATCAACAGTCTTTAGATCTGAATATATATTTTAAAATAAACTCTTTTAGGGGTGTCTGGGTGTCTCAGTTGGTTAAGCTTCTGACTCTTTGTTTCATCTCAGGTCATGACCTCAGAGTCATGAGATCCATTCCTATGTCAGGCTCTGTGCTCAGCACAGAGTCTTCTTGTCTCTCTCTCTCTCCTCCTCCCCTCACTCACTCACTCTCTCTTCCTCTCTCTAAAATAAAATATATAAATAATATCTTTAAAAAAATAAATAAAGTGAATTATTTTAAGTTGCTTAAATTTGAATATGTGATTTATTTTTTTGAAGATTTTATTTATTTGAGAGAGAGCATGCGCAGGGGAGACGGAGAAGCAGACTGCTTGCTGAGCAGTGATCCCAATGTGGTACTCAATCTCAGGACCTTGGAATCATGACTTGGGCTGAATCAACCCAAGTTGCTTAACCAACTGAGCCACTCAGGCACCCTAAATATGTGATTTAAATATTTGTTTAAAATCAGTATATTTTTAAAATAAATACCTAAAGAAAGAACTGGAACATGTGTGTTGGATTCAGAAAATAGAAGATCCAGTCCTTGCCCTTGAATATTTAACACTAATGTTGTAAACACACAGCTAGACCTTAGCTAGATCTCCGAGATCTATGAGGCAAGAACTGTGTATGTTTTATCATTTCCATGACTTTGCACAGAATGCAGTATAGATCAGGTCATTAAATATTTGTTGATTTAGTTAATGAATGATAAGGGAGAGGTTTATTTAGCAGAGGATTTTAAATGCCAGCCTAAGTTTGGATTTGATATTTTGAGCAATAGGGAGTCGTTTGATCTGGAGAGCCTTAATATAAACCCAATATTTAAAGAATATTTAAAATAAGTTTCCTCTCTATGTCTTACTGCTTTGTTTAATCCCATTGGTCCTACCTCCAGAATTCTCAAGTCTGTTTGGTTTTCTCAATTCTTATTGCTCCATTCTAGTCTCTGCCAACATCACAGAATAAGAGACCATGTTAAAACCACATTGCTTGGATTTTAGTTTTCTGGTCTTTTTTTTTTTTTTTAAAGATTTTATTTATTTATTTGACAGACAGAGATCACAAATAGGCAGAGAGGCAGGCAGAGAGAGAGAGAGGAGGAAGCAGGCTCCCTGCTGAGCAGAGAGCCTGATGTGGGGCTCGGTCCCAGGACCCTGGGATCATGACTGAAGCTGAAGGCAGAGGCTTTAATCCACTGAGCCGCCCAGGTTCCCCTAGTTTTCTGGTATTATAGCAAATTGTTATATGACCATATCTCAGTTTTCTCATCTGTAAAAGGCAGCAGTATCTACCTCAGAGGCCTGTTGTGAGGATTAAATGTGTTATAAAGGCAAAGCCTTTGGATTGGTATCTGGCTTATAGTGAGCCTATATTAAATGTCAGTGAGGATTTTCATTATGTTTATTACAACTACTACTACTCTTCATCAGCCTTCTAACTAGTCTAGCAACCCCTAGCTTTGTTTCCTTGTAATACATTCTCTGTGATACTATCAGAGTAATCTTTCTAAAATGCCCTACCTCAAACCTTTTAAGGGCTCCCCTCTGCCCTCAGAATGAAGTGTAAACTCCTAAACTTTGTTCCTAGTGTTTCACTGCAGGCAGCCTCCAGTCCCCACCACCTAGCCCTAGGCCCCCACACTTTCACCCTGATTCTAGTCATGGTGAAATTCTGTTACTCAGATGAGGTAAGTTCTGTGTTGTCTCTATGCTTTTGAAGGGGAAATCTCCTCTGACTGCACTATTGTTTCCCACCCTGTCTCCTGTGGACTTCATTTGTCCAACTCCAAGTCACCCCCTCATACTGAACGCCGTTACTCTGAGCAGCGTACCTTGACCCCTTAGCTTAGGCTGGGGTTCCTGCTCCATCGCACCATTGTCATTTCTTCTTGAACATTGTGTCAGCTCCATTAGACTGTACTGTGTCTTGCTCAGTATTATCTCCATAGGATCTCTGACAGAGACTGACATGTAATAAATGTTCAAGAATTATTCTTATGTGAATGAATGTACGCAGGACCAAATGAGTGAATAATTTGATGATTTTTCCTGGGCACCTAAACTTCCTTCTTCATCTGAGTTGTAAGTACCTCTGGAGCCTGAGCTTCTGAAATTCTCTCCATCCTGCTTTATTCCCTAAAAATGGGAAACTACTTGTATTTCCCTCATTGTAGTACACTGTTTCCTGTCTTTACAAATGGGTTCATGCTGTTCCTTCTGTCTAGGCTGTTCATCTTCATTTGGCACTTATGGCAAGGCACCATCCATCCATTAATGAGTGGCTCCAAGGCCAACCCTTTGGTGAAACCAGCCCTGCAATTTCTCTCGATAGAGTTACCTATCCCTGTTTCTGAGCTATATTTTGGCTCTATGCATACTTCTGTGGTTTCACCGTACAACACACATTTATGTGTACAGTCTGCTTAGATTGTGTAAATCTTGAGGGAAGGATTCAAACCTTATTCTTTGTTTCCCAGAGCATGCAGAGTATCTGGACCCGTCAGTCTTTCAACAAGTAGAAACTGAATTGGAAGTTGAAAGTCATAGTAGCCAACAGAGGTGAGGATTAAGGAAGAGATGTTGTTGAGTAGTTCCAGATGTGGTGGAATAATCCAGAGACGCAGGAACTCATATGGAGAATTGTATCCTTTAGCAAAAAAAAATATTGCTCAAAAAAAACAAACAAACCAAAAAAACCAAACAACAACAACAAAATATTGTTCATCTCAGATATAGGGCAATTAAGAGAAAAGAGACTGTATGATAAATGAATGGAAGACATAACAGAATCGTTTCTATTAAGCATAGAACATATGCCCCATAGTAAGAACTGCTTTATTATTAGCAACAGGTCTGATGTATGAATATCTAATAACAAATAATTGTTGTATGAAGACTTTTTCTCTCTCCAGGATCCTACCCTTATTTGAAAACTCTCATTAGCATTGTTTTGAATATTGACATGTAAGAATTTAATCATTTTCTGAAATACTGTGGATTTGATCCTATAACATGGCTATTAGGGAAGATAATCCTTAAAACCAAACTTGTTGAAAAACTCTGCTTATCTCATGAAAGAATGGCATTGGGCAGACAGTTGAACATGTCAGTTACTGTTCGTAATTCAAAAAACTGAGCATGAAGTTTTAGTACCCCCCCTCCTAACGAACATCCAATTGACACATGTTGGGCAAATGTGCCAGACTCAAAACCTTGAACCCAAGCACTTTGCAAAAGCATATATACACACTTTATTAAAAAACAGTTACAGATGTATTGGACGAGATCTAAAATTGAATCAGTAAACAGAGTAAGTGGCAGAACGACATGGTGCGTGGATACCTGGTTAAGATCATGGGCTCTGGAGTCAAGCTTTTTAAGTTCAAAGTTCATTCCACCCCTTATTCCTATAGGACTTTGAACAAGTTACATAAGCTGTTTTCTCATCTGTAAATCTGGAGAAAACAACAATACCAAATTTAAAGAGTAATTATTAGGTTCGTAAGATAAGGCTTCAAATGGTGTCTGGCTCACTATAAGGGCTCAATAAATATTGGCTATTGTTAATATTATTAGTTCTACATAAAGGAACATTAATAGCAATACAATCAAGTGAGAAAATGCAAGGCAAATTTATTAAGACGGTCATTTTTAAAGGGAATGGTTGTATCTAGTATTCTGTCCTAAATCCTAAGCATGATACTCTTGGTGAACACTTTGATTTAGATTCACAGTGACACTATGTGTAATTATTAGGAACACTATTTTATCAAAGAGGAGAGGAACACTTGGGAAAGTTGTAAAACTTGCTCAAGTCCACATAGCTAATCGGTACACAACCAGATGGCAAACCCAGGTGTGTTAGACTCCTCATTCAGCCCTCTTTGTCTACTTCTTTGGGCTGCAAGTCAAAGTGCAACAGAAGGGAAACTGAGGAAATGTTCTTTTACTGAGAGCTCGTTAGTTTCAGGGTCATATGCTTTCTATTCATCATTGATGCTTCTCAACTTTTAATCAAGCTGATTTCTTAACTTGGGCCCTAATTGAGGAGTAGGAAGGTCTACCATTGATGGCTTTTCTCGAAACTAGTCCTGGGTTCCCAAAAGGAACAACAGACCTTTGTGCAAAAGTTGAAAATACGCCATTAGTTCATAGCTAGACGTGTCTTTATGAAAGTCTGGGGCTCAGGATCTTTGCACAAAAAACTGCTTTTAGGTCAGAATAATTCTCCCTGTATTCCATGGGTCTGCGAATGATACAACATTGAGGAGGAGGAAAGAGGCCTATAAAGTACAATAAGAAGCGAGACAGTATCCAGAAACTTAAGAGATAAGATGAAGAAATTTCTGCAAGACCAGAGGTCATGGCCGAGCCTATGAGATGCTCATCTACCTCTAAATTGCTACTATCTCCCAGGAGTCATGGAGCCAAGCTCTAAAAGGAAGCTTTGCTCTGCTCTTAACAACAAACTGATACGTCATGGTTATACCAGAGTCACTGTGAGATGACCGCACCAATACCCAGGACTTTTCATGGCTATGGTTTTCGTGGCTACTGAACTCAAATTGAACATCTCTCGTCTTGGAAACCTAGTATCTGACCCTTTCCGCTCATGTCCTACCAGAAATACCTCCTTTGTTCCTATTCCATTCTTCTTCTTTGTTCTGCCAAATTTATTTTTATAGTTTCCAATGTTTTGTAGGATGGACCCTCCAGTTTGTTCAGGTATATGTTTGTGTTCACTTTCTTTCCCTCCTCTGTATGGGTTTTCACAAGCCTACCTCTCCTGGCCAAATACAAAACCTAGAAATTTTCAGTCCTTGAAAAAAAGAAGGAGCTTGTTCCGTGCATCAGACAGGCAGGAGATGGACTGACCTAAATATGCGGGGCAATAATAAGCAATACAAATTGTAGAAGTGAGTATCTAAGAGCTTATTAAATATCCAATCCTGGACAAAAGATATTAATTCTTTCCTTTAATCTTTACACTGTTGAAAATTGGTGCTTCTCTTTTCCTAATTCTACATTAGAAAAAACTGAGGCTTAGGAGGCCTAAGGACAGGGTCAATTTGGTCACCTTTCTGATCAGGGCCCCTGGAAAGGGGCCCATGGGATCTGCGGGAGGGGGGCTGGCTATGTCTTTTTTGATCTGCGTGCTGGTGATAGAGTGCTGTTCACTCTATGAGATTTCATCAAGGTTTATATGCTTTATGTGTATATTATACTCACTAAATATGTAAGCTTTATAACATCAGGTAATAATTTTTAAAATAACTTGTTCATGGTCTTGGCGGAGGATCCAAAACAATGCACATCTTCCTGTCTCCAGCACCCAAAGATTTCAGCGGAGTCTTGCCTTCTGTCTGATAGCCTCACAGTATGCTGGGGAAGGTAGAGAATATGGGCTTGCATTCGCTGAAGAGCTGGGGGTTTTGCTATCTGAATCATCTCCTCAGGGAAATGGACAGCTCCCTGATGCAGTGGGAAAAAGTCCGGCAAACATTCACTGTGGGAAAAATACTTACTATGGATCTGGGAGAAGAGGATGTCAGAGTTGAACTGGTCTCCCCAGTTGCTGCAACAAGACCCAAGACTTGGTTTCCAGGAGCTTCGGCACTGTTCAAGGGTGATGACTTGGCACCCAAAGTTTGGATTTTGTTCCCTCCTGAGTCTGGTTCCAGTGGACTTGATTGGACTCTAATTCTATGACCCTGGCCTGGCATTAGAATAGAAAGGAGGCTAACCTTTGGTTCTGAGTTATGTTGCCCCTCCCCAGCCCTCTCCCCCTCCTCCACCAAAAAAAAAAAAAAAAAAAAGAGAGAGGTAGAGAGAAAGAGAGAGAGAAAGGAAACAATATCTAAGACAAAGGCATGATAGAAAAAAAATTAGATCAGAGAAGCTTCAAACCAAAAGTGCTAGTCAGAGAGGTGAAAACCTATAGCGTACAGTAGACATGAAACCGAGGAAACAAAACAAATTGTAAAGGCTCTTGTTTTTTTATTAGAGGCAATGTTTGGAGAGATTTTTGAGGTGCTCTGATTTTATCCCTGGGTAACAGCAGACCATGGAGGGTCGTCAGCTGATCTGGACTCCTCAAAGGCACTCTCTCCTGTGTGACCGTGTTAAGTGTTGCTTGTCTTAAGGGGCGGGGGGGAACCACCAAAAAAACAGATATGAAAATTAAAGTTTTTGTTTCCTCAAATTCCTAAAATTCCAAAGCCTTTGACAAAGTGTCTGACACCTGCACACGGCTCTGTTTTCACCCTGGACAAGTACAGGAAAAATAGGGGCGCTCCACGGGTCCCTTTCCCATAAATGTTTTGTAAGTTGCATAGACAAATAACCTCCGTATTTTGTCTGCTGAAATATTTATTTCAACGTCCCTCTGAGTTTGGCAGGTCTTAGCTCCACCAGGTCGTGTTTTCCTTCCCTTCTGCAGAAGTTGCATAAAACCTCAGGTCAGAGAAGTCCACTGCACTGGGAGTTCGATACAGAGCGCCCTGCTACGTTGGTGGCCTCAGACACCCTATGGCAGACTCGACAGAGCTCGTTTTCTTTCTGTTTTTTTAGGGACATGGAAAGTGCTAACATCACTTCATTTTTTTCTGCCTAGAGGGAGAGGCCCCATCACTTTGGGATGACCTATTGAGACTCCCATTTAGGAAGTTAACCTAAACCACATGTTAGTAACTGAAACTTTCAAATTCATGCTGATGATATTTTTAAAAAAGGGGGTGGGGGATCCATAAAGCAAAAGTGTTATTGATCGTCAAATGCAATGAGAACAGGGAGGGATGAAGAGGAATTGCAAAATGTTAGCTAAGTCTAAAAATCGGTGTTGTGAAATGAGAGATTATGAGTGGGCTCCAATGGGGACAGTGATCTGTCCCTTAAAGTGCTGTCCTAAGTGGAGACAGGTTGTATGTAAAGCACCCGGTGAGTGTTCGTGTGTGCCAGACAAGGTTCCAAGTACTTTTCTTAGATTATTTACTTCTCTTCTCTTTTATTCCTCACAACCACCTCCAGGGTAGGGACTCAACCCCACTTTACAGACAAAGACATTGAAATAAAGGTAAGTTAAATGTCTTGCCCACAGGTTTTCATTCTATGTCAGGAGTTGAGCCCAGGCATTTCAGTGCCAGGGCTAAAATGCTAACCACTGCTTTTCATAATTAGCCTCAGTGTACGAGGAGTCCCAGGAAAGACTGTTGTTAGTGGGATTTGGCCATGTGGGGCAGCAGGAGAGGTTCAAGTCTTGGGCATAGTGATCTCTCGAACATGCAGCTCTACCTACTTGTCTCTTGCTTACAGCCCAGTAAGAGTCAAGTGCAAACTTCCTTGTAAATGTCATCAAGCCCTTCATGATGTGGTGGTCTCTGCCTCTCTCTCTGACTCATGCTATTGTTTTGTTTCCTTTGCTATTTTTGGATTTGTATTCATTTCTGGCTCCCTAATACATTATATTAGATTTTGCCCTACTCTGCTGTAGCTGCTTGTATCCACATCTGTCTGTCGGGAAGGCTAGATGCCTATGAGGCAAGGATCCCTGTTTGTTTTCTCTCTGTTATATTCCCAGCAGAAGGGAGTGATATTCAAAATATTAAATTAACAGAAAGTGTAGGCACCAGTCGTCAGAATAGACCACTTAGGTACACAGCCATGGCATTGTACAGCCGCTTAGCTGATTGCCAGACAGATGACAGAAGGATGTTCTCTCTGAATGAGTGAGTGAAGGAATGAATGAATGAATGAATGATGGTAAGAATCATAGCACTTGGCTTTTTTTTTTTTTTTTTTTTGGCTTTTGTTTCATTCTCATTCTAGGCTCCAGTTTGTGCCCTTTTTCTTCCTCATTTCTAAATTATATATTTTAACGTATATTTTATGTATCCTTAAAAGTGAACTTAAATGTCTTCTGTGATAAGGATGGGAATAAATTAGTAAGTCAAAGTATTGCTAAATATTAACTAGCATTCAGAGTGATCACTCCAAGGAACACCATAATGAGAGCTGGCCTGAGGGACAGGCTGGGAATTATAATTCTTCCTTTTGCCAACTATCAACCCTACAGGCTCTTTTGGTACCTAAAATTCTGTTGAAGAGATTTATTTCTTGGAATTCGAAGTTTGCCTTTTACAGATTAACTGCAAGGTGGCAAATTCTCCTGGAAGGAGTAAATAGTGGAGAATGTAATTACTATTAGAACCTTAGCATTGTTAGTTTTATTGAGTTTCTCTCTGCTTGATACTTTGAAAATGAACAAATAAAACAAATTAAAAAGCCGCCCAACGCAAATGCTGCATTTCCACTGAAGTGAGGAGGGAGAGATTACTCTAAAGCTATGTTCTACATGGCTGGTGTAAGATTTGACTGCACAAAAGTGCATGGGCATGGTTTTTACACCTGTATTTCCATGCCCAGATATTCACTTTTTTTTTTAAGATTTTATTTATTTATTTGACAGAGAGAGAGAAATCACAAGTAGGCAGACAGGCACGCGGTAGGGGGAGTGGGTGGGAAGCAGGCTCCCTGCTGAGCAGAGAGCCTGATTCGGGACTCCATCCCAGGACTCTGAGATCATGACCTGAGCCAAAGGCAGAGGCTTTAACCCACTGAGCCACCCAGGCGCCCAGAGATATTCACTTTTTAATAAGTTCCAATGTATTTCAATGTCCAGCTGCTAGATTGGGAACCACTGGAGGAAACCGGGCTCGGGCAGTAAAGTTCCATCTGCGGAGGGACCTCAGGGCATCACCTGCACATTGAGTTCTAGGGGTGAGAAGACACATTAAACAGGACAGAGAAGAACATTAAAAGGACATGGCAAGGTGCAAAAATTATGAAGTTTCTAGCTTCAGAAATAAGGGAACGGTTTGCTCAAATACATCATAGTCTTCTTTTAAATGCCAGAAAGTACCCTAGCTTCTTGAAGAAAATCTTCTCACCATGAAGAGTTGAAGCAAAAGGTATTTCTGGTCAAAAAGTTAATTAACCGAAATACTCTAATTTTAGGGCATTCCATTGCAAAGTTTGTGGCACAAATACATAAGACATCTCAAGCCTGAAGTTTTCTTGTGTTTCTCCTATCCTCTTCAACTTACTATAAATAATGACTTTTAAGTTAATTAGTGCCAAAGTAATGCAAACCTTTATGTTAAAATGTTCCCTTAAACCAAGTCAGTGCTAACTCATGTTGAGGCCTTAGCAACCTTTTCTAGTCTTCCCTTTCCAAGAGAGAGAGGGAGAGAGAGAGAGAGAGAGAGAGAGAGAGAGAGAGAAGTGGGGAGGCAGGAAGGGAGGGGGAGAAAGAGAGGAAGGAAAGTTGATGTTTTCAAATTTTCTTCTCACACTAATATTTTCAGATTTTTTATTGCACTAGTTATAGGTACAAAATGTGGCAAGCCAAATTTGGGGATCTGCTCCACTGGAAATACTTTTCTTCACAACTAAAGACAAGCATTTTGTTGATCTTAAATGAACTTAGACTGAGTTATTAAATTCCGTCTTGGACTCAACAGTATGCATATCAATGTAGATTCGCAGCTATAAGGTTGGCCTTTTTACCGCTCTTTTCCCAAACAAGTTTCCCAATTATGTAGCAAATGGTTTTGTGGATAGTAATCAGGGGTGATTGAAGAAATAATTCTTCAATCTGAGTATGTGTAAGTAGACATGTGTACAAGAACAAGACATAGCTCGCTTTGTGGAGGTACATTGGAAATTCCCATTTCATTGTAAGTATTTTACCAGATATTTTACCATGAAGGTGGAAGAATTTCGAAGTCTTCTCTCTCAAGAGTGTAAGAGTAAGTGTAAGAAATTTCCCCCATCTTCTAAACTAGAAGGGAACTCTATCTTCCAACCTCTGCTTCCCATATTGTCATGTAAATATTCATCAGTCCTTCCTGGTGGCCTCTCCACAAACTCTTTCTGTCATACCTGTTCAGTAGCCATTGTAATGGAGGTGATTTACTTCATTGGCGCATCCAAAAAAGAAAAAAAAAGTCAATTCAGGTTTTTATTCTTTCACCTATTTTTATTTTACCTCTAAGAAATATCATCTATATTCGAACTTTCTTAAATAAAATGGTTTTTTTAATGACTGAGTTTGCTGGGTATCCCAAATATTTTATTTTGAGCCTTGCTTTTGAAGCTGATACAGGGGCGCCTTGATGGCTCATTCAGTTAAGTGTCTGCCTTCAGCTCTGGTCATGATGTTGGGGTCCCGGGGTCGAGCCCCACATCAGATTCCCCACTCATTGGGAGTCTGCTTCTCCCTCTCCATCTGCCCCTCCCCACCCCCACTTGTGCTCTCTTCCTCTCTCAAATAAATAAATAAAATCTTAAAAGAAAAAGAAAGTGATTTAAAAATTAGTTGTTTACTTGCTCAGTTTAACGAGTGCAATGTAAGAAACAACCCTCATCTATTAATGTTTGTGGCTAGAAGAGTGTTACTGAATCTTTGATCACTGAGAATTTTCTTTAGAGAATTTTCTTTAGAGTAATCATTCTAAGTATCAATTCTAATTTTTCATGGCTATAGATAGAGAAGATAGAAGTTACCGAAGAAAATCCCAAACTTCTTTGAACTTACTATTTTCATTTCTGATCCTCTTAATATGGCCTCCCAACCACAGTTGGCTATCCGGAGTGCTGGGTCCTGCTTTACCACTGACCATATATCCCTGCCCCTCTAAGGACACTAGCACTCAGTTGCCTATGGGGATCAACAGCTGCCAGGTAATTGTGAGAAAATGTCTCCTGCAAACTGTCTTCTCTTATGCTCTGCCACATTATTCTACGTTGTTCCTATTGCCAACATCCCTCCATTCCAGGACACTTTAAGTCCTTCTTCCCTCGGAAAGGAACTTTTCTGTGCTGCCTACCTCTCTGCAGAGTGCTCCTTCCAGCTGATTCTGAATTCTGATTCTTCCCTGAGGGTAGTGCCTTCTTTGTAGCTCTCCTGAGATGAGGCTGTTCTTCAAAAATGCACCTTCTCTTAGCTTTGCAGCACTGATTCCAGACTCTACTCTTTTTTTTTTTTTAAGATTTTATTTATTTATTTGACAGAGATCACGAGTAGGCAGAGAGGCAGGCAGAGAGAGAGGGGGAAACAGGCTCCCTGCTGAGCAGAGAACCCGATGCGGGGCTCGATCCCGGGACCCTGGGATCATGACCTGAGCCGAAAGCAGAGGACTTAACCCACCGAGCCACCCAGACTCTACTCTTAACACTTTTGCACCACCCACCCACTTTGCTACACTACTCAACCTGTTTAGTTATTGTGAATCAGATTCTTTGCTGGGCCCATGGACCTCCTCTTCATTCTGAGCATTTATCAAGCATTCTGACACCTGGATCATAACCTTCGCCCCCACCAAAGCGGCAGTCAGTCATTATTTTGGGGAGGCCTCAACATCCCTGATGATCTTTCATGTTTGCAACCTCCCAGTTCCTTTGTATGATCTGTTGTATGTAGCATTTCTTTCATGTCAGCTGTAACTCTTGGGGTCATTTGCTGGAACAGCTCCATCTCCAAAATCGATGACTATGAGAAATGACAATCTGACCACAGCATCCTTTGCTTCCTGTGCTCTCACACAACCTACTCCCACGACACTTCCTCTGTCTGTTCACATCTTGATCTCTAGTCCTTCTCTACAACCTCCTTTCCTATAAGCCCAAAGGCTCTCGCTGGCTGCAATCAGGGGCATCATTTCCTTAATACCTCAATTCTCAACTCGCTGAAGTTCTGTTTCCTTCACAGAATGAATCCCTCACTGGGAATCTCAATCTTCTGAGCTGCTAAACCTTTCTGGAAACAACTACACCCTTATGGATTTGGTGTTAACAAAGACGGTGACTTCCAAACTTAGATACTTGGTAATGGCTCTCAGAAATTCTATTTTTTGCCGGACTAGTCTAGTCTCCTGCCCCCCTCCATAGCTACTCTGAACTTGTACCACTATTTTTAAATTCACCATTTTGTCTTCTTGCCCTCACTCTTAGCACATGAACTTCCATACAATTTGAGGGACAAATTTAGTAATGAATTCTCTTGATTTTCCTCTTTCATACTACATAAGTTATTAAATGCATGTATAGGTTCAGTCTCAGAATATAAAGTGTCCCATTTCATAATCAGCCAATTTTTTCATTTATGTTTTGGGCCCAAGATATTCCTGTTTTATTCCAGAGACTGGATCCAGCTCTCAGAGTCTCTTTTCAAGATTTTTCAATGACTGGTTCTCCTCAGTACATAAGCATGCTTAAGGTTTTTCTATCTTAAAATAAAAACAAAAAACCAATAACACCACTCTGTTTGTTCTGAGTCTTCCATTTATGTATTTTTTTCTTTTGAATCATAACTAAATTTCTGGAGAAAAAATTGGTATCTTTCCCAAGTGCTTATCTCTTTTCAAGCCGCTCAATAGCTCTACCTACATCATGTCACTGACGTTGTCTTTGCCAAGGTATTCCTGCTTGCCAAGGCCCAAGAGCAATTTTTAGTCCATACTCTGCCATTTTCCTTCACCATTCCTGACTAGTTCTTATCCTGTACCTGTCTGGCTGTGCATCTTTAGTTGTCTTCATACTTGTTGCCATTTTTAAATGACATGGTTGTTTAGCACTTTGTTCTTGATCACCTTTGCCTCTTGCTCCCAACTCTTGCTGGGCAATCTTTGCTCAACGTCCATTAATTCTTTCCTACACACTGATGACTTCCAAATTTCTATTGCTAGCCCACACAGGACTGCTGCAACTCAAGCCCATGTATTCAGCTTCCTACTGTGTATTTCTAATGGAATATTCCATGAACTTCAGATATAATAGCTGAAAATTGAGCTCATTGTTCTTATTTTCCTCCCCACCAACCTATGCAAATCCATCTTTTTCTGTTCTGGGTATTAAGAACCTTATCAGGGCTACCTATCACTAGCCCAAATAAAACATCTATGGGAATTACAAGAGTCTGCCCCTGCTACTTTACTTTCATCGCTCAGTAAGAAGTCTTACCGTGCAACTTTTGTTAAAATAAGAGGCTTTACTACTATTTGCCAGGTTAATTTTTTTAGTAAGTATACAAATCTACGATGCCTGAGACTTGAATATAGTAGCTAGTTATGGTTGTGCGGAGCCAGACTTTTCAGTCATCAACGGTGACCTGACTACTACTCTCCTGATCTTCTATGTCACATATCTGGTAGTGTTCCTGGACTCTTCAATTATTCCTAAATGTGCTACTAATTATTAAATTTTTTCCAATGTTACCAACTAAATATATGCATACTCTGTTCTTTCTTCTCCATAATTAGAACCATGGCCCTATTTCAAACCCTTATCCTAGTACCTCAGTCTCTTAGTAGCAGCCTGGCTTCTTCCTAATTCACCGTCAACTTTTCTCCAAAGTAGTATTTTGTGGCATACACATATGATCGTGAAATTTTAAAATAAACTAATAAAGTAGAATACATATTCCAAAAAGTAAAACAAAATAAATCCAAATGTACAGCTTAATTTTTAACAAAGTAAATACAGGTAACCATTACCTAAGTCAAGAGATACAGCATTATTCTTTACCAAATCACCCTAGTGCTCCTGTCCTGTCATTACGTCTCCCCAAAAATTACTGCTAAATTGACTCTTAGCACCACAAAAGTGCTTTCACCTGGTTTTAGATTTTGTGGAAGGATAATTATTTGGTATGTACTCTTTTGTGTCTTGCTTCTTTAATTTAGTACTCTTTGTAGGTAGAGTTGCAAGATTTAAGAAAGAAAAATAGAATTTCTGATAATTAATATTTTTAGTATAGCCATGTCTCATGCAACATTTAACTGGGTGTGTTTTGTTGCACTTTATATTGAACAATATTTATATAAACAGTATTTAATTGTGGTTTATATAGAAACCCTATTTTTTTGAGACGTCCATAACACATAGCATCTTTATATTGTCATCTAACCTTCCACTGTGAAATATATACAATGTGTTTCTGTTATATTCTTGATGGACATTAACGTTGTTTTTAACTTCAAGATGTCATGCATACTGCTCACGGGAATGTTCTTGTGCATGTCTTTGCATATGTATGTATATATAAATTTCTATTAGTTTAATTCCAGAATTGCTTCTTGGAGGAGTATGCCACTGTTGAGCTTTAGTAGATATTGGCAAATAAGTGTTCAAATGTTAGCACCAATTTATACTCCCACCAGCTGTGTAGGAGAGCTCTTTGGCAACTCTCCTCTCCAATACTTGGTATGATTATCTGTCCTTTTGTTATCTTGAACATTCTCTTGAGTGTATAGTGGTATCTTATTATTGTTTCAGTTTGTGTTTCCTTGATGGCAAATTTCCCTTATGGCATCTTTTACACTCCCATTATAAGAAGTATCACATTTTACTCTACCAGTTGAATTGCTCCTAGGCCCTATTCTGCTTAATTTTAATCAAAGAATTGGTGACAGAGTGTAGATTGTGGATTCTTGTAAAATAGTGGTAAATAGAAGAATTAATGAATGGAACTATGAGAAAAATGACATCCCTGAAGAAGGTCATTTTATAGTTAGTTGGCACTTTTCTTAATCTAATTAATACGTCATTAAATATTTATGGAGTATCTACTGCATCCAGGCCTTGTTCCAATTATACTGTCTTAAAGCTTCAAACCAGCATTGAAAAGTCCAAAATAATTGGAAGTAATCTAAATTCTGAATAATTCTGAACTGGTTAAGTAAATAACAGAATATTCATATAATGAAGTACTATACAAGCTTTAAAATAGTGTTGTGGGATAATATTGAATGTTACGATAATAACCATGGTCCACTGTCACATGAAAATTAACTGACCTAGAAAGGGCATTATGGTTTGTTTAGGAAAGACATGTTTTGGAAAAACACAAGGAAAGAAAAAACCTGGAAGGACACAAATGATAGAAGATGTTTATTTTAAATGATGCAATTACATAATTCTGTTTTTCTTACTTGTGTTTTTCTGTGCTCCCTCTTTTTGTGAGTAACACAGAAAATTGAACAGTGCATGTTATATTTTAGAGGATTTGAGAATTTTAGTATTGACAAGAGCCTGAATAGCTTTGGAGTACAGGCAATCATTAAGATATTTTTCAAGACAGGCAGCAGCATCCCTTCCTCCATCTACCAAGGCCCATTGAATGGGATTTCTTTTGGCATCAGAATTCTGGTCTGAATCAATCACTGGTCTAATGCAATAATGAATTATTCAGCTATTTCATCTACTTACTGGAATATAAAAATACAGTCATAAAACGTAAGATAAAGTTCCACACTGTATTCAACTTGATCCATGCTCTGCAAATACAGAGCTTCCTTGGAAGTGATGACGTTCTTGTATGAAAGCTATACAATGCGTAAAAAAGGAAAAACTGACCATTGATGAAAAATGCAAGTTACATTCATGTCTAACAAACTAGAAAAAAATCTGTAACTATCTCTTACCTGTTAATTATGCAAAAATAAGTCATTAAAAATTATAAAACAGCATTTCAAAGGTACTCACTGACTGATCTAATCTAATTCAGTCTACAAATGTCAACTTGATTACATCATTTCCCATGCTTCTCTGGTTCTCTCATGCAACCATCATTTTAAAAATCTGGCAAAGAAGCTTTATTATACATTTCTTAAAGAGAAAATGCTGTTTTGGAATAGTTTCAGCCTTAATCCCAAATATATTTGTCTGTCCTTCAGGAGAAAAAAAAATATTAAGGAAGCAGAGGGTAGTGTAGTGGAAAGGATGTAGGCTTCTAAGACATGAAAATCAGAATTTAACTCTCAGCTGACCTGGGGCAGGTAACCCAGTGCCTCTGAACTTGTTCTTTGGAATCCTAATACCTACCTCACAGGATATTCTGAGGACTAGAAAAAATAATACAGACAGTACCTAAGAGTACACCACAATGTATTCTTTCCCTTTATCCCCACTTCTGCCATAACTTCTCCTTTCCATGAAACTTGAGAACTAGAAGTAGGGACCAACAGCTGAAGTCATAAATTTGCGTCTTTATTCTGCAGATATGTGTTGGGCTTTTTTGTTTGTCTGTTTTTAATGTTCCAGTATTATGCTAGGTACTGGGTATACATTATACATTATAGTGACCAGGACATAGTATAGGAACTTCTGGTTTCTTTATTTCTAGAAGCCTACATAGATAAGAAAACAAGCAAAAAACAGAACAATAAAGAAAGACAATCTGGGAGCAGAGATAAAGGAGTACCTAATTCAGGGACAGACGTCACAGAGGAGAGTGCCCGAGCTGAGCCCAAGGAGCATGAACGTGTGAAGACAGGACATTGCACTTCCCAGCATGCTGTGGGAGGGAATCTGCATGCCAAGGAAACTGTAAACATTACACTGAGTGTACACATTTCTTATGGCTGTTTGATATGATCCATGTTTATAGGAGTTACTAGATTATTACTAAGGAATGTGAGAGCAAAGGGGAATTATTAAAAAGTCATGATAAAATTTACACTTTATTTATTTATTTTTTTTTTTTAGGCCATACATCGGACCCCCTTTTATTGAACATTATACACACACACACATACATATACAGACAGAGGAAAAAGAAGAGGGCATATTCTATACTATACCTATTTATAGCTATTTATTTATTTATGTAATAAACAGGTCATTTTTTTAAAGATTTTATTTTTTTAAGTACTCTCTACACCCAACATGGGGAAAGTTCACGGTCATAAGGAAGTAGAGAAGACTAAAGAGTAAAAAGGCTTAAGGTTGAGAAAGAGTCAGGAGGGGGTTTGAGATAGTTCAGGCAAGAAATAATATAAGCCTTAGAAACAGGGCAGGATAGTCATGGCTGAAGATGAAATGGCTGATAGAGAAATATTTAGAAGGTGCCTCTGTACAGGACCCACTATTTGACTGATGTGTGGTAGGTGAAGCAAAGGAAAGGGTTCTGGGCTTGAGTGACTGGGCAGAAGTGGTGCTCTTAAACTGAGAGGATTACTGGGGATCAAGAGAAAATATACAATCGTGAAACAAAGAGCTGCGGCCAGGGACAAGCCATGGATAATATGGAATTAAGTCTCCAAAAGGATGATCAGGTTAGCACGGCTAAGGTGTTGTTCCTCTGTACTAGACGTTGCAGCTGCCTTTGGAGACTTGCATCTTGGGACTCCAGCCAATGCCCTTCCTTCTTCCTTCCTTGTCGTAGAAGAATCAGTGTGCATCACAGGTTCTAGCAAATTCAGAGTATGAAGAATACTGTGGTTATATGATCTAATCATTCTCATGCTTTAAGTGGTCCTAAAGTTAGTAAACTTGCATCTGATACTACTTATATAGTAACAAAATCTGAAAGTATTTCAGCATCAAAATTCATGAACATGGCATAATGCATACAGTTGTCTACACAAAGCAGTTCTATTTAATCCATAGTCAGTTATACTTATGGAAACCATCACGTAAATAAAGACGTCAGTCGAATGGAGAGCACAGTCACACACTCAGACTTTGGAAATTGAGAACTGTATCCCTAAAGCCTATCCTTGTGAAAGACTTTTTTCTTTTATTGAAAACAGGCAGTAAGACGGTGTCCCTAGATCAGTTTCTCGAAAATCATAAAATGATTCTAAGTTTATGCAAAAAGAAGTCTTGAGAAATCACAACTCTCTAATCACTAATGAACCATCAATATACACAAGATATATCCAATTAATTACTATATTCTGCCCATAATATACATAACAATTAAAAAATACATAGTATGGAGATATCATTTGTCGTTATTTTTTAAACTTGGTTAATAATATTAGCCCTTATTAATATTTTCTATTGGAAAATGAGGTTCCACTGACATAATTTTTCTTTCTTATATTATGTGGTAGCTTTTCAGGAGTTCTCTGCCGTTTGGGACTTACCTGTGTCTTCACAGGATGAGAAGGGATGAAACTTTCTCATTCTGCTGATACTACATACAAACCATATTCCTCACAATTATGGAGAATGTGTTTTAAAGCACTTTTGGAAATTAAAACAAAACAAAACAAGACAACAACCAAAAAAACTTGTTCTGTCTTTGGCATCTGGTTACCCAGACATGCTCACCTACAGAACTGTTAAGTAATTAGGAGAATGAGAGCTGAAAAAGTACGGCTGCCTTCTTCTCCACGTTCATCAGCCACACAGTTACAGCAATATCCTCACATCAGAATTGTCTCCCAAGGAGTTTTCTTAAAATTTACTCTCATGCTTACTGTCTGCATAAGGCAAAATCTTAAAAAGAGAATCCTGTATTAGAGAATTTCAGGTTGCATTTGAATAATGATTAGATTTTTTTATTGTATAGTATTTAAATACTCTTTTATTTTTTATGTAGGAGATGTTGTTTGTGTGTTTTGTTTTGTTTTTTTAAGATTTTATTTATCTGTCAGAGAAAGAGCACAACCACAGGGAGCATCAGGAAGAGGGAGAAGTAGGCTCCCCGCTGAGCAAGGAGCCTGATGCTGGACTCGATCCAGGGACCCTGAGATCATGACCTGAGCCAAAGGCAGATGTTTAACCAACTGAGCCACCCAGGAGTCCATGTGTGATTTTCAATATTGGCATGTTTAGTGCCTTCTTAAATCAGCCACAAATTGTGAAACAACCAGATAATTAAGCACAAAGCAGTAAGATAGGTGTTCAGACTATTAAATATCATATTTGAAATGCCATACATAATATGAACAGTAGAGATCAGTGTGTTGATGCTTTGTAGTAAATAAGAAACAGTACACCATTTTCTCAGAAAGACAAGAGATATCCTAGACTTTTCTGTTACCTCCTTCTTCAGTTCTTCTCTCTTTCATGACAGCCAACAACAAGGGTCCACAGTTGATGAGCCTTTGAAATCCTACCTGAAGAATGGTTGTTTCCTGAGCATGAAATTTCCACAGGTAAAATCCTGTCTATAAAGCAATCATTGTATTTTTAAAACAATAGTTAAAACATAAAAACAATAGAATCACTTTCAGGGAATGATTCGGCGTTTGTTTCATGCACTCCACAGACAGATGAAAAAGCCAGAACTTCTTAATTCCTTTTTTTTTTCCTTTTCAAGTAACATATGAAGATAGAAGTGTTGTCTTTTTTTTTATAATCCTTTATTTTAATTCAATTTAGTTAACATATAGTGTATTATTAGTTTCAGGGGTAGAATTTAGTGATTCATCAGTTGCATATAAAAGCCAGTGCTCATTACATCAAGAGCCCTCCTTAATGCCCATCACCCAATTTATCCCTCCGCCCCCCACCCCCACCCTCCGAACCTCCCATTTCTTAATGAGAGTGGATCTCAAATGGCTTCTCTGGTGGAGGAAGGGCTCAACAGTGCTTCAGAACATGGTCTCTGGATTCCTCTGGCCTAAGGTGAAATTCTGCTCCATCATTTACTAGGTACATAACCTTGAGTCTTCACTTCATTTTGCTAAATCCCACTTTACTGTTTTACAAATAGTGGATGATTTATTCTACTTCTCAGGTTGCCCAGGGCATTGAATGAGATGGAACACAAAAAACATTTAGCACAGTGTCTCATGAATGGTAATTAACCATTATAGCATAATGTTATAATAATAATTATTATTACCATATGCAATCAGCATTCACTCTTACTATTATTATCATCATTAATTATTATTATTATTATTATTATTATTATTGCTATTGCTATTCTGTGTCCGCCCCTTGGGAAAAAAATAAAGATGTCTACCCCATTTATCATGAGTTCTTTCCCTGCTGAAACACTCAATAGAATTTATCACAATGACACTAGAATCAGATGAGTGGCCAGTGAACAAAGTCTTTGGGTGCCACTGAGCTCCCTTGAGCAGGCTGTGCACAGCTCAACTCTACAAAGCAGCTCTGGTAAACTATAAATTAGTGGCCCAAAACCCCCAAGACCAAGGCAAACCAAACCAAACCCACCATAACATTGTTCGTATTGAGACAAGTCTTTAAATGCTGACTTGTCAAAATGGTGCCGCTGTTTGTTTTCAACTGTATGTAGAAAAGCAGTGCTTTTCAATTTTTGGAGAGAAAATATCAGAATGGCCTGACTGACACCATTCAGTACCATTTTTAGTTCAAGTGCACGGAGGAACCTGAGACTATTTCTGTCAACAGATGACGGGCCCTCTTCTAACACATGGATGTCAGAACCAATAGAATGATGGGGATTACCACAAAATTCACTGAAGTGTCAGTGAAAGTTATATAAACTGAATAAAGTTACCATGACATTAGTGATTGAATGTTTAGATGAACTTTTTCTGCTCAACCAAAGTCTTTTGGCCTACCCTACCTCACATTCCCCAATCCTAATATGTGCTTGCTCATGGCTTTTGTACTGCTGTAGTAAGTGGAGCAGGCCAACCTCAGCCCTTATCTGCAGGAAGGAAGCTGGAGGCAGCAATAGCTGAGTAAGAAACAAGTTGAACAGAACTACAGTCAGCTCTGAAGATAAGCCCAGAGCCAAGCCACATACCCAGGATTGGCTACATGATATGTGGGGCCCAGAGCAAATGAAAATGTGGAACCCTTGGTCAAAAAATGGCTAAGAATTTCAAGGCAGGGACAGCCAAGAAGTAAAGCAGGCACTAGGCCCTTTTCAGCATGGAGCCCCAGGCAGCTGTTCAGGCTGCATGCCATGGGGCCAGCCCAGCACATGTGTCTTTCCTTCTCTCCATAACACTTGTCCTATCCTTATAGGAATTCCCTCTGGTGGCTCAGCCTTTAGCATGTCCATGGAAGTTTACTTTAATCTAAAATCAAGTAAACATTCAGGCTTTAATGCCAGATACATGATCCAGCTAATGGTTTAGGATTAAATGATCCTTCTTTTCCAAAGCCTCAAAGACAAGACCCTTTAATCAACTGTCATCCCTCCATTGTCTAAAAACTAGGCATAGTTTATAACATATGTGAATGTATATGAAAGAATAACCCTCAGGAATTACTTAATCCTCAGCAAGCAGTGGAAAAATATAAATGGAAACATCATCTGTAAAGAGGCCAAAAGTTCAATGAGGAAAACCATGAGCTTCATGTATAATATTTTAATTTGATTCAATTATTTTAAAGACTCTTGGAGCAGCTATGCATTTTTCTTTTAAAGACTACAGGCCAGTGAGTTGTACAAATAAAACTGACAAACCTCTTAACACTCCTAATAACTTTTTGTGTCACATATCCCTCTGATAACCTGATGAAAGCCATAAAACTCATCCAAAATAAATTCATATTCCCATGCACGTGCACACACAAACACACATACATGTTTGTCAAGCACCCTTAGGTCCATTCAAGAACTTCAGGTTTAAAATATTCATGATCTGAAACAAAACTTTCTCATTTGTTAAAATAAGTTTACTTAATCCTGAAAGATTGAAAGAGTTATTGTTAAAATGGTAGTAAAGATACAAGTGATATTGGGGCGCCTGGGTGGCTCAGTGGGTTAAAGCCTCTGCCTTCAGCTCAGGTCATGGTCTCAGGGTCCTGGGATCGAGCCCCGCATCGGGCTCCCTGCTCAGTGGGGAACCTGCTTCCCTTCCTCTCTCTCTGCCTGCCTCTCTGTCTACTTGTGATCTCTGTCTGTCAAATAAATTAATTAATAAAAAAAAAAAAAGATACAAGTGATATTTATTATTTTACCATATGCCTGGATGAAACTAGAAAAGTAAGCTGGAGTCAGATCAGGAAGGATCAGGCTAAATCTCTTTAAGAAAATAATTATTTTATACAGAAGTATTTTTTTTTAAGATTTTATTTATTTATTTGACAGACAGAGATCACGAGCAGGCAGAGAGGCAGGCAGAGAGAGAGGAGGAAGCAGGCTCCCCGCAGAGCAGAGAGCCCGATGTGGGGCTCGATCTCAGGACCCTGGGATCACAACCCGAGCTGAAGGCAGAGGCTTTAACCCACCAAGCCACCCGGGCGCCCCCAGAAGCATTTTTAAAAGAATTCTAGATGTCACAATACAGCCCTAATAATTTCAGTGTACAGTTCTTCAAAATAAACATATTTTCCTACATAGCCACTGTAACTATTTTTATATCTAGCAAGATTAATAATTTCTTAATTTCATTTTATACCCAGCCATCATATAATATCTCCAAGATTCCCCTGCTTTGTCCAAAATCAAGATCCATTCTAAAACTACACATTATTATATTTATCATGTCCCATAAGCCTCAGTTAGTCTAGGACGATATAGATTGTTTTCATGTCATTCCTTGAAGATAACAGATCTCTGGATTTGTCCCCAAGCTTCTTCTTAGCATGTTTTAGTCTAAACTTAGATTTTTTATTAATTGGAAATTCACTCTGAAGGTTGATGAGTTTTAAATTCACCATTTGGGCTGGAATGCACTGAACCCGGTGTTGTGTCGTATTACATTATGGTAGGAGATAGAGCTATCTCTTAAGATTTGGTTTAATATCGAACTCAAATGACAACAAATATATTTTGCTGGCCTTCCCCTTATCTTAGTGTAATTGCGCATTGAAGATTTTTTATAAAATGAATTTTGTACCAACCAGCAAATTATTCTTTTTGATGTCCAATATAGTGAAAATTGTTAATGGGAGCCCTTTCAAGCTTTTCTCTGCTTTTAAAATGACTCCATTAAAATTTGAAAATTGTCTCAGTTTCAAAACATTCAACTTGATTTGTTTCCAGTTTTATTGAGATATAATTGACAAATACCATTATGTAAGTTTAAGGTATATAGCGTGATGATTTGATAAATGAATGTATTTTAAAATGATTACCACACAAGGTTAGTTAGCATATCCACCAGCTCATAAAGTTACCTTGTGTGTGTGTCCGTGTGTGTGAAGAGAACACTTAAGATCTATACTCTCAGCAAATTTTAAGTATACAATTCATATTGTTACCTATAGTTACCATGCTGTACCTTATATCCCCAGAACATATTCATCTTAAAATTGAAAGGTTTTTTGTTTTTGTTTTTGTTTTTTAAGATCTGTTTGTTTATTTGAGGGGGAATCGAGGCAGAGAAGGTGAGAGGGTCTCAAGGAGACATTTCACTGAGGATGGAGCCTGGCACAGGGCTTGATCTCACAACCCCGGGATCATGATCTGAGCTGAAACCAAGAGTCAGACACTTAGCTGACTGCATCACCCAGGTACTCCTACAACTGAAGCTTTATAACCTTTGACTAACATCTTCCCATTTATCCTGTTCTTCAGTCCCTGGCAACCACCATTGTACTTTTTATTCTGTGAGTTCCATTTTTTTTTTCTTTTAGATTCCACATATTTGTGATAGTATACAGTATTTGTTTTTCTCTGACTTATTTCATGTAGCATAATATCATGAAGGTCCATCTGAGTTGTCCCAAATGGAGGATTTCCTTTCTTTCTATGGCTGAATAATGCTCCTGTGTGTGTGTGTGTGTGTGTGTGTGTGTGGTGTTAATACATATCTCCACACTTTCTTTATCCATTCATTAGTATTTGGATATTTAGGTTGTTTTCATGTCTTGGGTATTATGAATGATGAATAATTTCCTTCATATATATATATATATATATATATATATATATATGTAGAAGTGGGATTGCTGGATTGTATGGCAGTTCGATTTTTAATATTTTGAGGAACTTCTATATTGTTTTCCATAGTATCTGTACCAGTTTACATTTCTACCCACAATACACAAGGGTTCCTTTTCTCCATATCTTGAGCTCAGAATAACCCAGGCTTAATCTATACCTTTTGTGTTCCAGATTAAGAATGAGTCACTTGGAGCTCTGATTCCTTTTACTGAGGAATGATATTAAAAATGAAGTATCAGTCTAAATGAGTTCATTGATACTGAAGTGAAACTGTATTAAGGACATTTAAGTGGATGAAGCAAGAAAATGTATTTTTTAATCATGGGTTTCTATTCAGATTTTGAATCAATTGCTAAAAATTCATCAATTTTATATAACTTCTTTGATTTAATTATTATACCTATTTTTCCCTAATGCTGATAATCTTGATTTCTAATAAAATTAATAGTATTTCTTAGCTTCAGTACTGGTCTTTAGACTGGTCTTTAGCCTTTAGTACTGGTCTTTACCCCCAGATCTGTTTCATGCTCTTTCCATACTCTGTGATGTTTGAAGGCTTCTATGCCAGTCAGTAATACTCACTGGTGGGAGGTTTGGGGTGGGGTGGTAATAGTGAGAAGGGTAAAGCCAGAGTATTTCTACCATTTCCTTCTTGTCCTGGGAGATGTCTCCAAATGTGACTGCTTTGTAGTTCCAGGACAGAGACACAAGTTATAGCTGCCCACAGGGGCCCTGGTCCTCTGGACTCTAGAACTACATCTTTTATCTTGTCCCTCTAAGTCTAAAGTTGGAGCAGCTTCCAGTTGGGTCTAAAATCTTGATTGCCTTACAACTTCTTCCCCATGGCTTTTCAGCTCTTCCATTACCTGTTGAAGGTGATTTTCTAATTTATATTCCCTTAAAAAAAATTATTTCCCCTGCTTTGGTGGGACCTTAATGATAGAACTTCTTAATGGTTTATAAATAAAGTAGTTACCAAAACAGTAACAACAAAACTACTAAAGGAAGTTTAAAATGTCTTTGTGGTTCTTTTCTTCCCCCTATGGTTTACATTCATGAAGATGTACAGTTGAAGATCTATGTGTCTAAGTTACTTAGAAAAAACCTTTCTTCATGATTATGTTACCCATCTACATAGTTATATGTAATCACTTAAGTTTGTTTCTAGTTTTAAGGATTCCTTCTTCACTTTTATCTCTTTAAAACAGAAACATCTATGCGTTTACATAGTATGAAAGTCAAAACTATACTAAAAATGTATGCCTAGGTGCCTCTCCTGGTCTTTCTCTGTAACTTACCCCTCCCTGATCTCTGTAATTAACTCTTTTCATTAGCTTTTTGCTCATTTCTCCAAAGTTCTTTTTGCAACATATATATTTCCCCATTTCATATATAAAATTCTGATATATATGTATGTGTATATATATGTGTATATATATCTTGCTTTTCATTAGGGAATATATCCCAAAGATCTCTCCTTATCAGTACATAGATAGTCCTCCTTACTTTTTCTTGTTGCATATTACTCTATTGTATGAATGTATTACAATTCAGGCAAGTCCATATTGTTAATATTTGAGTTATTTCTAACTTTTGTTGCACAAATAATACCCAAATGAAAAACTCTGTTCATATGTAATTTTGGACATGCATGGATGTATTTTTTTTTTTTTTAAGATTTTTTTTTTTTATTTATTTATTTGACAGGCAGAGATCACAAGTAGGCAGAGAGGCAGGCAGAGAGAGAGAGGAGGAAGCAGGCTTCCCGCTGAGCAGAGAGCCCGATGCGGGGCTCGATCCCAGGACCCTGGGATCATGACCTGAGCCGAAGGCAGAGGCTTTAACCCACTGAGCCACCCAGGCGCCCACATGGATGTATTTTTAAGCTAGATTCCAAAAAGTAGGATTGGCTCAAAGTATAAACGTATCTGTACATCTGAACTTTAATTTTGCACTCTCCTCCACAGCATTGTACCATATTTCATCCTACCAACAGTATCTGAGAGTACCTTTTTCCCTATAGTCTCACCAACAGAGTTTGTTATTATACATTTGGTTTTGCCAGTCTGATGACTGAGAGAGGATATCTCTGTGAATTTCTTTTGTTATACTGAAATCAAACACCTTTTCACATACATAAGGGCATTTGTGTAATTTTCTCTGACCTCCATGTTCATATATTTTCATAATAACACTCTTGGAAAAATAAGAGGAAAAACACTGACCTAGAAGTTGGGAACCCGGGCATTATCATGACTTTTTAATTACATAGTCTTGGTTCTCAAGCAAACCATAATGTTAATTGGAGCCTCAGTTTCACTCTACCACCTGGGGTTTGAGAATTAAATAAATATAGTTTAGGAACATGGTTTGGGGATCTGTAATACCTTGTGCACTTTTCCTCTTCACTCAGTAATCTATATTTCACATATGACTCAATATTCTTTCCTCTCTCATAACATTTAGACTCGTACCCTATAGCTTATAGTCATCAAAACATCTATAGTGAAAGCTTTCATGACTCTTGCATGTTCAGCTTCTCAGACAACTAGTTTCTACTGATGACCATTTAAATTGGATAGAAGTCCACTACTCTCACCAGCAGTAAACAGATGTTCCTTTTACTTTTTAATGTTACACCTCTTTAGTTATTTAGATAAAAATCGAGGTTTGCCTTTCAAATATTTGATGGAGCATGTTTGCTGGCCTTCTGAAATCTGAAGGTTTGTGTAGAGATGCTAGAGGAAGATAAAAAATAAGAATCCTAATCTTAGTTAGATACTAAGAGAAACAAAAATTAGAAAAAGTATTGAACTGGCTTTTCCTGAAATTTCCATGAATTTGGGCAGTGGCTAGAGTGCATGTTGTTGCCAGACTTCCTCAAAGTACATGTTCTTTTGGATTACCCTTTTAGGAGTTCTTCCTGAATTAAACAAACAAACAACAACAACAACAAAAAAAAAACACTAGATACGTGGGAAAACAGTCTTCTCTTAGGAGATGAGATTTTCTGATAGTGGTAAATGGGCAAAGTTCCTTGTTGAAGAAGAAATGACAGCTGTTTCAATAAACAGCTTCCATTCATTTTAATTATTGCTTTGGCAAGGTACAAAGAGTTTAATGTTTCCCAAATCCCACTGTAATGTTTGCTGTCTAAAGGATTCATCTACCATAGACAAAATCTTCATCAGCTACTTGCTATGCACTGATGGCTACTTGATATGGATGGCTAAGCTAGGTGAAAGGGTAATTAAATTAATAACTAAAGAAATATGAGATACATGCAAATCCAACTCTTAAACAGAGTTTCCTAACAAATATTTAGATCATTGACTTAATTTTTGTGTTTCCTGATGTAGGCCAAATATTTCATCATAATCATAATTTCCTCATTTGACCTCTTCAGTTCTAGAAGAATTAAAATATGTATGGATTTTCATGTATGTATAACAAAAGGAATTGCCGAAGTAAACTGATTAGGGCTTCAGGTCTTTTATGTATATATACATGTTATTTTCCTGTATTTATATTTGCATACATAATTTTATAGAATTGCACTTTTGCATACTTTCAAATTTTTAAAAAATGTTACGTAAAAATGAAAGCCATTGTTTCAAATTTGAAAGTCATCGGTTCAAATAGTGAAAGAAGAGCCTTAATTTCTCAAACTTCTTTCCAAATTTTTTTCATAATTTTGTTAAACACTTATGTGGATCTTTGTTTTCTTTACTCAAAACATCTCCACTAAATTCAATGTTCTGAAAGACATATATGATATTTCTTGCAAGATTAATAAGATGAAGGAAAAGGACAGGAAAAATCCAAGAGTCTATTATACAATTTGCATTTTTTAGAGACTTGCTTATAAACCTTAACTAAAAAAATGAGTCTTAGATTAGATTAACTTAATATTCATTTAATGGAGGAAAACCAGAACTTTTTCTTTTATGTTTCATATTGGTAGGTCAGGCAGAAATCTGCTTTTTCTTTTTCTACTTCTCAAATTCTCTGAGGCTTACAACATGAATTTAGTATCAAGAAGAAATGTGTTTGCAATGAATAAAGAGACACCATGTTTTACAATTGGTTTCTTTTAATTCCGACTGATGTCTGTAGGTGGTTTGACTTAATATATTGAATAATTAGTAAAAAAAAAATAGGCTATTGGCTATGTAATTAATGAGCACACAAGTGGGGATAGGATCAGAATATAATTAATTGTATACACAATACTTAAATAAGAATGTACATGAAAGAAATTGACTCCTTGTCTTGAATGGATTTTGGAGATTAAATATTATAAAGGAATTCCCACAATAGCAAATATTACCAACATAGCAATATATTTGAATATAATGATTTAGAAATTACTTTTCTTTTTTTTTTAAAGATTTTATTTATTTATTTATTCGACAGAGAGAGAGGGGACAGAGAGAGAGCACAAGCAGGGAGAGCAGCAAGGAGAGGGAGAGGGTAAAGCAGATCCCTACTGAGCATGGAGCCTGACCTGGGCCTCAACCCCAGGACCCTGGGATCGTGACCTGAGCCAAAGGCAGACACTTGACTGAGCCACTCAGGTACCCCTAGAAATGACTCTTAATAGAATATTAATTTGCATTATTTTCCAAATATTAGTTAACTGTTTAAGAAATTCCAAATATTAGTTGAGACACACTAATGTAAAATGAAATTTACAACTTTTATCTCTATAACCTCCTGGCTTATTTCTTTTGTCCCTATGATATCTTCAATTCCTTTTATCAACCAACCAATCAACCAGTGAAGTGTTTATTAAGTGCCTACTACAGACTCAGTACTTTGCCAGATATTGAGGGTGGGCCATGTGTAACACATGGTCCTTCAATTCAAAGGACTTATAATTCAATTGAAAGTGCAGTAAGAAACAAAGTGAATAAGTGGACATGAAAAATTACAAATCAAAAACAAGGTAGACAACTAGGATGCTAAGATAATTCAGTGAGGAAAGAATAGTTGTTTCAAAAAGTTGGTGCCAGCACAGCTATATATGTACACACAAAAGAATGAGTTAGACCTCCACCTAATACTCTCTGCAAAAATTAACTCAAAATGAAGCAAACATCTAATGTAAGATCTAGAACTATAAAACCCTTAAAAGAATATGAAGTGGTAAATCTTCATGACTTTGGATTAAGCAACCAATACTAGGATATGACACCAAAAGTATGAGAAAAAAAATACATAAATTAGACATCATAATTAAAAGCTTTTTACCTTTCAAAGGACACTACCAAGAAAATGAAAAGACAACCTATGGAATGAAGAAAATGTTTGCCAATCAGATCTCTTAAAAGACTTGTCTCTGGAATATATGAAGAGAGCTTCCTATTCGATAATCAAGACAACTCAAGAGATCAGCAAAGGAATTGAATACAGATTTCTCCAGAGAAGATATGCAAATGGAAGATAGGCATAAGAAAAAAATGCTCAACATTATTAGCTATAAGGGACATGCAAATCGAAACTACAATGACATGCCACTCTATACCCACTAGGGTTCCTATAATCAAAAAGACAATGGGGGCCCTGGGTGGCTCAGTGGGTTAAAGCCTCTGCCTTCGGCTCAGGTCATGATCCCAGGGTCCTGGGATCGAGCCCCACATCGGGCTCTCTGCTCCGTGGAGAGCCTGGTTTCTCCTCTCTCTCTGCCTGCCTCTCTGCCTACTTGTGATCTCTGTCTGTCAAATAAATAAATAAAATCTTTAAAAAAAAAAAACATGAATGGTGGGAAGATGTGAAGAAAATGGAACTCTCCAGCTATTGGTGAGAATGTAAAATAGTTCAGATGCTTTAGAAAATACACTGGCAAGTCCTCAAGATGTTAAACATAGAGTTACTACATGACCCAGTATTTCTCATAGATGTGTACACAAGAGAAATGAAAATGGCTCACATGAAACATGTACACATATGCTTTTAGCAGCAATACTCAAAGAGCCAAAAAATGCAAACAACCCAATTATCCATCAACTGATGAATGGATAAACACAATGTGGTATACCCATACAATGAAATATTATTTAATATAAAAAGGAAAGAGTACTTACCTAAGCTATGGAATGACTGAACCTTGAAGATGATATATTAAGTGAAATGAAAGGTAGTCACAAGAGGCTGTATATTGTATGATTCCATTTATATGAAATTTCCAATGTAGGCAAATTTATAGAGACAGAAAATAGACTGTGGTTGCGTAGGGCTGGGTTTCAAATAGGGGTTTTGGAGGGGAAATGGATTTCTTGGGGTGATAAAAATGTTCTAAATGGATTGTGGTGATGATTGCACAACTCTGCAAATATACTAAAAACCATTGAATTATATACTTTATATGAATTCTATCTTAATAGTTTTATTAATATTTTAGCATTATTAATATAACTAGGAGGTTTAAATGACATCTTCAGCCCTTACTGATTCTGTGAACAGAGGAATGGTATTTTTCTTTTTAAAAGGCGGGGGGGGGGGGAGGAAACACAAGAAAAGGTAATTTTAGACTTAGAGGGGAATTTAGAAAACATGTAGTCTAACTCCCTAAATGCTCCCGTTTTTCAAATGAGCAACTTGAACACTAGTTAAGCCCATGGGTTCTGGAGGCAAACAGGCAGTGGGTCTCTACCACTCAATGACTCGGTGTTGCTGGACAAGGCCTATGAACGCTCAGCCTCAGTGTTACCATCTAT
The DNA here is from genome assembly GCF_963455335.1 of Martes martes. Classification (NCBI taxonomy): domain Eukaryota; kingdom Metazoa; phylum Chordata; class Mammalia; order Carnivora; family Mustelidae; genus Martes; species Martes martes. The sequence goes on from NC_137899.1 coordinate 51,281,163, forward strand.
AGAAAGGGGATGGAGGATACAGAATAGGATCTACAGATATTATAGGATTAGATGAGAATGCATGCATAGGCTCCACAAGCCTGAAGTAGAAGGAGTGCTAAACGAAAGTTAGCTGTTGTTACTAAAGTGTGCCCACTCCCCCATGTCATTTGTACTGGAGCTAGGATACTAAACATTTCCTGACTTTTCTTCCTATACTCTTTCCATTATACCAAAGTTTGAAAATTACTAGATTATTCTACCAATAACCAATATCCCAAACCAAATCCTTTGAGAGCAATTGATTTCCTATGATTTTGACTCTACAGCCAGAATGAACCTGTACTTAAGGTTTGAAACAGGTCTTATAATTAATCTGTCATGTCTAGACTTCAAGTTTTGCCAAGACAGTTCTTGTATCTTGACCCCAGGGATCATTTTTCTTCCCTCTGAATTCTCACTCTTGCCCAACGTTCAATCTATTACGTGTGTTAATGTGATGGGATGACTCATTACATCTGCGTGTCTTAGGTAATCAAATTTGAAAATAACTTTACAAAGCAACTGACTTTTCATCTTTATCCAGAGTTTATCCTCCAAGAGAAATAAGGAATAGCTGCAGATCTTTCTTAGAATTTTGATAGCATTCTGTCCGCATGGTGAATACGAGTTGGCTCCTCTTGTGCGGGTGTTTTTGAGTTTATATGATTATTTTTATTTTTTTACCTCTCTAGATGTCATCATAGTAACATTTTGGCTAGAAGCCAAAGAGGTTCTTTCTACAAAGGTACTATATGAGATTATCTAGATGATAATACAAAGCACTGAGGTATTCATAAGGAACACCTTATAAGTATATACTTATACATTGTTGATGAGAGTGTTTGTTCACACAACCATTTTGGGGGAGATTTCGGCAAAATGTCTCAAAAGCCTTCATCCTTTTATCCAGCATTTCCATTGCCAGGAATTTATTCAATAGGAATCCTGAAACATACGCCCAAATATTAATTTACTAAAAATTGATCAAGAGTGTATAGATAGTCATGAAATTTTAAAAACAAGTGTCCAATGAATAATGGCTTAAAATTCAGTGCATCCATGGTTTGTATTCTTAAAATTCATGATTTAAAAGGATGACTACTTATAATGTCTTATGTGAAAATAATAGAGTTCAAAGTGGTATACACAGCAGGGTTACAGTATTATAAAAATGATTATGTATATACATGCATTAAGCTTTTTTTAAACTTAAATTCAATTTGCCAACATAGAGTACACCCTTTGTTTCAGATGCAGAGTTCAGTAATTCATCAGTTGCATATAACACCCAGTGCTTATCATGCTTCTTGATCACTTCAACCCAATTAACAAAGCATCATTCATACACTTATGTATTCCACTAATTTGTTCAGGCTCATGAGATTTGCAAATCTGTGGATATCTCAGCTGAATGCCTTTCTTCAGAAACTGCTGCTATCAGAATATGAACTGTGAAGACAAATGGGAATACTTTAGTGCAGTTAATTTATGGCTTATTAGGATTACTAGTGAATTGCATTAAATTCACCCTCGATATTCAGACCGTGACAATGCAGATGTCGTGGCGGGGTTTCTGCAAAAGTTTTTATGAGCATTTTCAATGTGAGCTATTATTAGTGTTCATTCCTTTTTATTTTATTCAATCCTTATAAAATATAACAGTTTTAAATGAAAGTAGACAAAGTGGAAAGTTTTGTCTGCCTGGTGTGCTGTCGTGTGTTTGAAAGAGATCCAGATGTCATCAAGGCTGTTTTCCTAGTAACTCTGCCAACTTGTCATCCACTCTAGGCTTTGTGGCTTTGCAGCTTTGCAATCCCTTTATGTCCCACAGTACTGAAAGACTTGTATTGGACCAAAGATGCAGTAGACATGACATAGAACAGTCATTTTCTAAGTCTTGTATCTCTTCTCTGTTTCTACTTTGAGTAAAGTCTTTTGTGCTCCTGGAATGCCTGTCTCATAAAGGGTAAATGTAAGAAGGAAATTTACCTCTTGGGGTCTAGTCATTTTATCCAGCTCCATTCTTTCTCCAAAAAGAAAATGCTGAACTCATATGTAATACAGAACTCATATGTAATACAGAAACCGAGGAAAGTGGTTATACTAAGAGATGGAGAAGATCAAATAATGAAGATTCAGGCAGGACTTTTTTCATGCCACTGACAGATCCCTGCAGTGTGAGGGTGAGGGGCTTTATGTTCTCCTGTTCGGTGCCCTCAAGACAGTGGGAGTGGTCAGGGATGCACACCCATTGAACTGATGGGGAACATTCCACCACCAAGAAGCTAGTCTCCAAACTCAGCGCTCTGGACTTTAAGTAAGGGAGGGAGAGGAAGAATGGGTCCAATGGACTAATGTCAACACGGAGAAACCTGGGTGGATGCAGGGCAGGGTGGCTTCGTAAGAAGCTGGCAGGCAGCCTGGAGTATTCCTGCGGAAAAGAGGCTGGCAGAGGAGCTTTTGAAGTCTTCCTTTTCTCTTGCTGTGAGAAAATAACAGCATCCTCCAAAACCATGTATTGTCCAAGGGATAGCATCACTACAATGCCCAGAGAATGAAGAGCTATAGAAATAAGAAAGATGGGACACGTGGGTGGCAGAGTCATTAAGTGTCTGCCTTCAGCTCAGGTCATGATCCCAGAGTCCTGGGATCGAGCCCCAAGTTGGGGTTCAGCTCCCTGCTCAGCAGGGAGTCTGCTTCTCCCTCTGCCTGCCACTCCCCTTGTTTGTACTCACTCTTTCTCTCTCTCTCTCTGTCAAATAAATAAATAAAATCTTGAAAAAAAGGAAAGAAGGAAGGAAGGAAGGGAAGAAAGAAAGAAAGAAAAAGAAAGAAAAAGAAAGAAAGAAAGAAAGAAAGAAAGAAAGAAAGAAAGAAAGAAAGAAAGAAAGAAAGAAAAAGAAAGGGCTCTAAACTATACCTACTTCTTTCCTTTGGGCAACTTCTCCATTATGATTGAACACTTACTATGTTTGATTTGTCCATTACTTTATATATTTTGTATATAATTCTTAAAAAAAAAAAAAAACAGTTTCAGAGAAGCTAAGTAACTTGTTGGACATCACATAGCCAGCAGAGGTAGGATCAGGATCTGAATTCAGTTCTGCAACAGCACAAGGCTCACTCACCTTTCATGAAAGATAGTACTAATCATCCAAGAGGAAAATAATGTTATCTACAAGTAGATTTGTAAAGAATGGTGTATGATTAAAAATCATTTTAAGAACTTTAGTGTTCTTGTGTATTTAGGACTACATAATACATTTATGCAGTCAACATTTTTTGAATGTTTACCATTTTTAAGACATACTTAGATAGATTAAATAGTTGAAATTTGTAATATTGGAGATTCAAATTTTACAAGCAGCTGCCTTCAGATATTAGGAATGCATCTCCTTGGGACTCATTTTTAAAATTGTGCTAAAATGTAAGAATCCCCTGAAGCTGGAATATGCCCCTAAATGCAAACGCATTTGGTTATTAGTGTTCTTCAGCTACTAGCAGGCTGCATAGTAGAGCAATGAAAAGAGTGAAAACATGAAAGAATAAAGGAAAGGCAGAAGGGTTATAAATGAAGCCATGAAAGTAAATTGTTCTTCTACCTTTTACTGATTCTATGTGATGTCCTAGGCAGAGTACAATTTGCACTCTTTAAAAACCATCTCTACATGAAAACATCAGAGACTTTATCTTTCCCAGTAAACACTTATGATTGTAGACCAGGATAAGAGACAAAACTGTTTATCAAAGACTAGTCCTTTTATGGAGAAAGAACAAATAAGAGGTTTCCTCGCATTGAACTGAATCAAACAAAGTAGCTTAAATGTAAAGAGTTCCAAGTGAAATAAATACTTAAAACCTTGATTAGGAATGTAAATTCACATAGTCTCTGACCACTTAAAGCATATACTGTTTCAAAGAAAAAGGAATATCTTACTCAAAAATATCATGTGTAAAATAAGACAAGTATCCTCTTACATCAAATACTGGATGTTTTCTAAAGTATTTGGTCTGAGCAATATCATGAAATGGTATTTTAACTTGTCTTTCCAGATTCTAAATGTTTTTAAACTTATTGATCTTGGAACAAAAGAAAATAGTATTTACAGTATTTCAATTTTCTCAAAATGTGTGACAAATTATTTTGATAGCTACATGCTATATTATTTTTTCTAGTTTATCCATTTATCTTTGAATTTAGTTTTCCACTTCAAAATCATTTAATTGTATATGAACTAGTTTATGTTTATCTTTGGTGATATGGTCAGTCATATTTATACTTGATTAAGGATTATTATTCTCTCATCATATTTCAAAATGCTTCTAACAAGAGATGGAATATGGAAATAGAGGGTTGTAATAAATGGCCATTTTATGACTGGACATAGACATCCATAAGTGATTCATATGAAAAATATTTTGATCTTTGAGAATTGTGCTTCCCTTTTAAGTTCAAAGCTAGAGCTTATACCAATAAAACAGTTTGATGGAAAATACAACTATAAAGCATTTTACATTGACCTTTGTGTGAAGAATGTGCTCAAAAATATTGAACTGACTGAAACATAATTACATTTGACATACTAAAACCTCTCTAGGAATTTTTGTTATGATCTTTCCTTTGGGCAAATGGAACAAGTCTGACCTTCGGTACATTTTAGTTTGAATCTTATGTCATAACGCATTATTTCAGAGCAAACTGGAAGTACAATAAGAGTATCTCTTCCAGTGACATGAAATGACATAGAAGAGTTAAAACTAAGTTATCCATAGATTAAACCTTTCAGCTTTCCACCACCAAAGCTATGATTGAAAATCTTGTTCAGAATAACTATTATTGTTAGGTTGTCCTTTCAGTTGTCTCCTGGCTTTCGGCCCTTCAAGCCAGGCCACAGATCAGCTTGAGACAGCAGCAACACCTAAGGCCATTGTTTGGGGTCCCTCTCCCACTGCTCCCTATGATCCCCAGCTGTTTTAGCCCTCTGGTTGACCCTTTCTTGACTTGACATACCAACATGCAGGTAGTAGTATTTCCGCATTTTGCTTTGGTCAGTCGTAACCAGTTTCAGCTGACTTTTTTCTTTTTTTTCCCTCAACAATCTTTCTGGGCACAATGCCTTTCCAGGGCTCAGAGATCTTGCTAACATTCTTGGGTGTCTGCCTGTCAGTTTTGACTTTAACAAATTTGAATTTAAAATGTTCTGAGAATCAAAGTCACTTCACCTAGTGCAAGCTGAATTTGGGGGGTTAGGAAAGATCCACGCAAGGCAGCGTTTCCGAACTTGAAAAGCAATTTGGATCACCAGCTGTGCTTTCCTTTCCCTTCAGAATAGTTGACCTCAGTAAGACCATCTACCTTAAAACGAGATGTAGGTTTAGAGATATTGAAACTAGGAAATTCTTACAAAAAGATGGCTTGGTCCCCAGGTTTGTGGATGCGAATTTTGATAATAACAAGTCAGGTTGGGTTGGGTAATCCCAGAATGGGGTATGGATAAATGTTATTTTTATTTCTCAGAATACTATAATCTGACCTTTTCTGAAGAGTTTAATGTACTGAGTCAAATTGACAAAGTGGGAGGTGGGTAAAATACTGATGACAGATGAGGACATTTAATAGCCACTACATATCCTTGGGTATCCTGGGGTTACTCCAGTTCACAACTGTTAGTACCATGTGTGATATTGATGATGAATTGAAACACAACCAGAATCATGGAAGTTGGTTTAGAAACGGTACTATGTGAGCTTGCCTAGGTCTTTTCTATAGCTTCTATTTCTTTGTTTTCCTTTCTTTTTTCTTTAATTTGTATATTTTCATGTACAATATGTGTTATATTGATATATTAGCATTGACATATATAACATAATTATATATGATAAAGTTATATACAATATATCCCAACTGCTCTATTCCCTTATCTATTCATTAGGTTCTCTCCCTGTCTTGGCAGTTATAAATAATGCTGCTATGAACGTGGGGGACTAGATAACTCTTGAGCAATGTTTTCATTTCCTTTGGGTATATATCCAGAAGTGGGACTGCTGGATCATATGCTAGTTTTATTTATTTATTTATTTTTGATTGTTTGAGGAAACTCCATACTGTTTTCCACAGTGGCTGCACCAGTTTACATTCCCACCAACAGTGCCCAAAAATTCTCTTTTCTCCATATCCTTGCAAGTGTTTGCTATCTCTTGTCTTTTTAATAATAGCCATTCTATGAGGTGATATCTCATTGTGGTTTTGATTTGCATTTCACTGATGATGGGTGATGTTGAGTACATTTTACTGTACCTGTTGGTCCTTCATATATCTTCTTTAGGAAAATGTCTAGTCAGGTCCTTTGCCAATTTTTTAATTGGATTATTTGGGGAATTTTTTTGCTGTTGAGTTGTATGAGTTCTTTATATATTTTGGATATTAACCCCTTATCAGATATATCATTTTAAAATATTTTTCCTCTTCCATGGGTTGCCATAACATTTATTTCTTTGCTAAGAAATAATAAAAAAATTCTATTTTTTTTTTCATTTAATTCAAGATGATTTGTATAATTGATTATGATGAGTGATTTTCTGTTGTATTCTGGACATTTGGGTTATTATGTTAGGAAACTCTTGATCCTTTTTATACCTTCTGTTTCAGAAGGCAGTATAGGTTGAGCTTATATGTTCTGGTCTACATTTGTGCTTTATTTCCAATGACAGTTTGGTTTTCTGAGCCCTTGCAGTGTTATTCTGATCAGCTTCCTTCTCTGGTGCTGTTAAGGTTATTGCTCAATCCATTCTGGTACCACTTGTAGGGATAGAAAGCACTTATTTCCTTGTACTACCTACTGTTGCTGGGTGATTTTCTGGGGAAGATGTCACTGAGAAGTAGGGAAAAATGAGTGTATGCATACAGAGTATATACATTTGCCTGCCGCAAACCTTCCATTTGAGTTGGATAATCAGATAGAATCATGAAGATAGATGTTAATGTTGGTTCCATTCAGAGTCCTTGGAACAATCAGAAAAATTATGTCTTAAGTTTTCCACCAGCCAGCCCCAACATCAGAGATGAAGAGGGCCTCATTGTTACTGTTCTTTGTTGAACAAATATCTCTCTAATTTATATCCACCTGACTTAGATACTTCGACCTTTTCCTTGTTTATTCAACAAGGACTTTTGGACACAGTTCTCTTCTACAAGGCGTTCTAAGGCACAGATATGACAAGTTTATTTACATGTCACTAATATTTTCTAGAGATGCATTTATTTTAAATAAACTTTCCTCTAACAATAATCATAATGTTTGCCACATGGAAGAAGATTTCAACAAAGTTACAAACAACTTAATGTATACTGGGCACTCTGCAAAATGCTGGAAATGCAAAGATCAAAAAAATAATAACAGGGATCTGGTTCCCAAGAATTATGAGTGTAACAGAAGAAAAAGTACTTGTACACATGAACAAATTATTACATATAGTATTATAGGTACAATATTAAAAATACAGACAAAGCTAGAGGTTCTACATAAGAATTGCATTTGATAGCAGTTGAATCAGGAAAGACTTGCCAGAGCAACTGATATTTGAATTATGTTGAGAATTAATCACATGGGAAGAGAGGGAAGGCATGCCAGGTTTAGCAAGTTTCATGTGCCAGGTCACAGAGGTGTGGGGCAGTAATGGGATTTGGGAGTTACAAATAGCTCTGTGTTGTTCAAGAACCAAAGGATGTCAGAGGAGACCATGAAGGGCTCTGCATATCATGAAAAGGAGCTTCGACTTCATTCATTAATAGGAAACATAGGATAGATTTTCAGGTGAGAAAATATGGTATGATCCAGTTTGCATTTTCAAAGAAATCACTGTTCATTACAAGTAATACTTAACACCCATTTAACAAATTTAAATTTACAAGCTCATATTTAATCATACTGCCCCTTCAAAGAGCAGAAGAGCTCTAATACCATATAATTTTAAACATAAAGAACCCCCCACTTAGGTGTCACTTTTGTGTCCCCACCCCTTAGGTGGAGCTCATGTAAGAATAGCTAGAAGTGGAGAGAGAACATGGGTTCTTCTGAAAAAGAGGAAATTGCCTTTTTTTGCAAATTTTCTAGTAAGCATTGATGCAAATGAAAGGATTACTCCTTGGTTGCTTTCAGTTGTCTTGTCCCTCCAGCCCTTCCTAATGGAGGGGAGACCCAGCCCTCTGTAAGCATAGAGTGTGGTCGTTTGTGCTGTTAACTTATGTCTCACATATGTCTTCCTGACAACTCTGCATTAAGGCAGGCTTCATGCCCTATTTCCAGATGAGAATCGAACTCAAAGTACACATTAAAGGGGAAAATTTAGGTGATATGTGCAATAAAATGTATTCACCCATCACTGGTTTTCTCTTATAAATATTTAACTGTAAGGATATTTTTATGTTGCTTGATAACAGTGATTGTCGGAGAAAGGTCAACAGGTCGTGGCTACAAGGTATATAAGACCTTGTAGGTGGGAGGCAACCTCTCTCCTTCCCCCATTTCAGTCCTTCTCTTGCCCTCCTGACCCAGAGAAGCAGTCAGGCTTCTGACTGCATAAATGTGGGTTCTACCCCTGGTTGACACAGATTCCACAGACCATAGCTATTACTTCAAAAGCACATCAGCCTGGATTTTATGGGGAGAAATATAATTTCTGTTGACATCTTTAATTCTTTATAGAAAGTACCTTGCTTGAGGAACGCAGCAGAACACAAGCAGTTGATAAATAGAAAAATATGGCATCTCTGTGCCTCATGGATATGACCTCCATAGATAAAATGCAAATCTCCTTTGTGTAACTGACATTTAGTCTTGTTAGCCATTTTTAATAAAAGAGTAGAGAAGTTTCTCCCCTGTGGCTTTTGCTGGTACTTTTTATAGCCGTGGTGTGGTAGGAAGTAGGCCCCAAGTTCCCTTGGCAACAAGTAGGGTAGAAGCGATACACAGAAATCTGAATCATCAGTGAATCATCTGAGGATTTCTGTTTCCAATCCTTGGAAATAATTTACTGATTGTTTTTAACTATGTGATGTTTGCTGACTCTAAGCGAACATGCAGAGAGCATAAGAGTTTACTTTGGTCAATCATTTAAGGAAAGTTCTGAATGTTCCAAGTGGACCTTCATACTGATACCCAAAAAGCACTTTTTTTTTTTTTTTTTTTTATTAAGACAGTACTCACATTGGAGGAGAACAGATCAGTACACCAAGGCATCAGCAGTGGGGGACAGTCCCCTTCTACAAAGGAAACCAATGTCCCCAGCAAGATGTTTCAGGACACTGCTCCAAGAAAACTAAATTTTTCTTTGTATCAAGGAAAGGTGATGTCTGTACAGTTCAATGTTAGTCATAGAGAAAATCTACAGACACTTGAAAAGAGAATTGATGTGGCTCACATCTCAAATGTGTGCATACATACCCACATGCACACGCACAAACTGAAACTTCTGGACATCAGTTACTCAGTTTCTCCTGCCATTTTCCCCCCCACTGATACATCTCTTATATGATCTCTTCATCTCCCTTTTCGTTTCTATGACCTTATTTCAGTTTAACACTTTGTCTTCTTGACTCAGATTGTCCTTTTCTTGCTTATTTGTGCAGAGAGAAAAACAACCTCCCCCCAAAATGTTTTTTTCTCATGTCAGCATCCAGTAAAAACCCATTAATGGTTCGGTGGTTTCTTGAGGACCATGGCTTACTTATCACTGTATTTGCACCTTAGTGGGGGTGCCTAACCTGTAGAAGATGTTCAATAAGTAGTTCAATAAGTAGATTTATAGTTTTTGTATTTTTGCTTCTCTGCCTCCCATAGTAAACCTAAATCTACTCGGGAGTGGAAGTCTGATGTCATGTCTTGGTTTCCCTCACTCCTACCATGGTCTCCATGTTCACCCAACATTTATTGAGACAGTGAATGAAATTCAAATCCTGGAAATCTTCAGTTGTAGTCTCCTCTCCCTAGATGATCTCATTTGCCTACCCTCCTGTGAGGTGAGCGTTTGTACCAGTCAGGCTCCCCTGAATCTCTGCTACCATTTCCCTCAGATGAATTACCACCACCATTGTCACTACCTACTCTTGTTCTAGCCCTTTCTGAGCCCATCCTGTCTCATTGTATCCACCATTAGAGAGACTTCTTGATTCCTCCAGTCCTTCCAGGTCTCATGTTTATCAAACTCCTCAAGTCTGTGGGCTTTATTCAAATGTTGTCCCTCATGCATTCATCTCTAGTTTACCTCCTATTTGCCTCCTGTTTCCTAAACCTCTATATCTCACATGTTGATGACACTAATATCCTTCATCTCTAGCTCTATATCTCCTCAGTGCAACAAATCTTGATGTTTTATAAGCTCTTCAGTCCCAAAAATGTTCCAAAGTTGGTTCATATTGTTAAATTTTATAGGTGTGTTAATTATTTTTAGGGTGTTGTTGTTGTTGTTGTTGTTATAGTGAGTCCTTTTGCCCTTAGGGATACATATTAAGACAGTTAAGGATGAAATGATGTGTGATTTCACATTTATTTCAAGATAATACAGAAGGTTAAAAAAAGGAGTTATACTATTCTATGTACTGTGTGTCTGGAATGTTTTTTCTAATACAAACTCCTTAAAACTTAATTCATTGTTTTCCTTTCTTATTCCCTTCAGCCACTTTGAACCCACTCCTCCTTTGTTTTAAAGCATTCTTTCCCCCTTATTCCAGTCCCAACCTTCTGGGACATTCTCTAGAGTTTGGGAGCAGAGACTGACATGGGAAACTAAGCCAGTTTAACTGCTGATGTGATCAGTGCCCAAATTGAAGATCCTGGTGTCAAGCCAAGTGGTTAAAAAAAAATTTTAAAGCAAAAGCAGAGAGCGGCTATGTTCTGAAAGAAAACAGGAGAACTGGGAGTTCACCCCTCCACCCCACCATGTTCTCAGTTTTGTGATTCTCTAAAAACACGACTGGGGAAAACATCTAAAATCAATGGTCATGTTGTGGTCTTTGCCTGAAGTATCTTTTCCTTCTCTTCTTATCTCTTTGGAAATTACCTACTTAAGCTTCATTAGAGACTCCTCAACTGTCCCTTTTTGTAGTGCTCCCTGGACCCTGCCTCCCACAGGCAGAATTAAATGATTCCTCGTCAATATTCACATACAACATTATACCTACTTCCTTTTTAACCCCACCTCCGTGGAGCGTAGTTATCAGCTATGGGTGTCTTTCTGGCATTGTGCTGCTCTGCAGAGAGAACGCAGACTACCTGCCCCAGACTGTAAGCTCTGTCTTCCTCTCCTTGGTTCCATAGTCAGCACAGAGCTTGAAAAGAGTAGATGTTTGATGAAAGGTGAAAAGTGATTGAGAGAGAATTTACTATTTTTTAATACATGAAGCTCCTCTTTTCTGCTACTATTCATATATTGGAAGTCTTCTTTTCCAGTCTCCCCATCCAAAAGTACTCCTTCTTCCTCTGAGTTCACTGAACCTCTTCCCTCTCACAATATGTATCACAATCTGATTTGGTTTTGGTCTTCTCTCCTTTGCTGTCCATGACTTGTGAGAACAATGACCATTCCTTTTCCTTCTCCTCCTCTCTACAGAGCCCGCTCGGGGTTTGGTTCCAGAACACACTTAAATAATTCATTGAATTAAATATCTAAGAGTAAAGGACATAGGAAGAGTCTCCATTCCCACCTGAGGTCAGCCATACTGCACATTTGCTCTCCCTTATTTGCTCAAATAATTTTATGACCTTCATTATTTATAGAGGGAAAAAGATGTCTATAAACAGACAGCCACAATTCACAGAATACAATAATTGTCTTCTAAGGCTTCCAGAACTAAGCAGCACATGCCTCCACTTAATCAGCTGTTGCTCACAAAAACACAACAGTGGCAGGTTTGCATATCCACTTGAGAGTTGAGGAAACTAGGACTGCATGAGCACCAGGTTCAGGAACAGAGCTCCGAATTTCATCACAAGACTTTTAAATCCCACTCCGATGTCCTTCCCACTTATATCACAGCTTCCTGTGTGTAAATGATAGAAAACTGAGCTCCCCTGGTACTTCTCCGCCATTACGGGTCTTTAGAGAAGCATTATGATGGAGAGAGCAAGGAGCAAAGGTCTGATGCCAGGCTCTGTTTCATTGCTGGCTCCGCTGAGCCGCAGGACACTGGGTCAGCCAACAGTCACAGTGGAGAGGGAAGAAACCTGCTTTATAAAGTGAAGCCTGTCACTTGATGGAAGAGACTCAGAGGCATTGCTGTGGAGGCTTCTTGCCACCTAATGTGCTTACTCTGTGCCTCAGTTTCCATATCAGTAAATTAAGCATGATAATGTTCCCTATCTGATACAGTTGTGCCGCAGACTACAGGAGCTAATAACATACACAAAGCATTTACAACAGTGCCTGGCACATAGAAAGCCCTATATATAATGGTTTGTTTTGTCCCCACTTTGATCATTTATTTCGAAATAGAGCACATGCAATGCATTTTGTACAGTATGAAAGGCAGAAATACTAAGTGACTTTTTGGGGTCAATTTTTGAGACAAGGCCCAAGATATTTGTAGCATTCGCATCTAAAATCTCTCTCCTATTCTCTACAACTTTTCCAAACACAGTTTGCAAAATCAGATTGGACATTGTACAGGAATAGCTTTTCTCCTAATATTTCAGTACTTTCAGTTCCATTCCAGCTGGAGTTAGAAATAGTGTTGCATGCAGAAATTTAAAATTATGTGAAAACAACGTGATCCAAAACTTATCTTTTTTTTATTCATTGTCAGGAAAAGTGATGGTTCACATGTGAAATAAAAACAGTCTTGACAGTTATTTGATATCACTGGAGTATGAATTACTCACCTCATCATCATCTTGGGAGCTATCCTGATGTCTGGTTATAAAACAAAAACTAGCTGAACTATAAAAATGCTATATAACTTATTGAATCATCAACTATGTAATTATCAGTTGAGTAATTTCTTACATGAGGCAGTATTCTAGAAGAAGGACACACAGCCCGTGTGCTCGACAGGAAGCTACTTTACAGGTGTAAGGAGACAGGAAACAAGCACATAAACAACATAATGACAGATCTGATGGTGGGAGTTAGGGAAGAAATGTACAGGGTGATATCTACTAGATTAGTGGGAAGATGGAAGAAGAACATTAAGGTAATTCTGGAAGGTTTCAGCCAAAACCTGAAAGATCAGAAGGCAAAAAATTTCATGACATTATATCGTGAAAGACATAGTACGGAATATCAACCATAGAGAGGTAACTTACCAACAGTATTTTTTTGTTGTTGTTCATCTTACCTACATATGTGTTTCCTATCAGTAAATTTGATTTGGTTCAAATGTAGTTAGAATAGATTAGACAAAAATCAGATATGACCCATGATGTATATCTCTTTCTCTCTTTTAGTATACAAGTAATACTCATTATAAAAAAAACTTTGGAGACTAAAAATTTTAAATAAAACTTACCCACAATTCAAAAACTTAAATGTAAATTCTACTCATATGTTTATCTATTCTTAATGCAGATTTTTTTTTTTTTAAGTTCTGTTTGTGGTTATTTAACCTTTGTGAAATGAGGTTAAAGTAGGTAGCTGGCTCCACGTAGAAAAAAAGAGAAGCAGAAGCAGAGGTCATGCTGATATTCATAGTTCACATGGTAATAAGCATATTTTGGTTTGAAAGTTAAGATTGATCACACACACACACAAAAACGTTGTCGTGGTCAGAACAGTAGGGACAGAGAAATGCTTTGATTTCAACTATTGCCAAGTCTTACAACCCCCAAGCAATTGAGCCAAAAAAAAAAGATACAGGCCCATCCCACTTAGGAAGTAGTAACCTTGAAGGAGAGGGACCTGGAGAAACTAGCCTTATTCTCATAAGCAGAAGCTGGAGTGGGTGGTGATGGTGGTGACAGTGACACTGGTGAGGAGCTTCCTGGCCCTTACACAGTCCCAGCTGAGCCCCAGCCAATGACAAGAGCAAAGCCATGAATATCTTTGTCATTCGCATCATTGAGACCCAGTTCCTCCTTAACTGTCAACATGCTTTCTTCCTTCTCTTCTCTCTCCACCTTTCAGACTGAGGAGCGGAGACCTTACGATTTGCTTTTCAAGGTGATACTCATCTCACAGACTTCAGTACCACCTTCTGTCGGAAAGTGTCCCATTGTGCTTTAGGGGCTCAGAGTACACACACCGTCTCCACTTCGACCTTAAGAATAAGCAAAAAAAAAAAAAAAAGGAAAACCAAAGTGCAGGAGCAGCAGTCAATTCTTCAAACAAGAGGAGCCCATGGGAGATTAGAGGAGAGATGAAGAAATGATTGGGCTATTGTTCATTGTTCTCTCATTTTTAACTTTACACAATAAAGAGATTTTTCACTTCAGCAGTATCTACTGTCAAAGAATCAAATTAGGCTAAAGCGCTGACATAGGGTAGGGCAGGTGAAAGAAAGTACATTGTTTTATCACAGGAGTCACTTGACAGTTATTTCTTTCCTTTCAAATAGAGGTTGGCAGGTAAGTAGGTAGAAGGCGGAAAGGCACAAGTATTTATAGATGCGTGTGCGTGCTCATTCATTAATATAAACGGAATCCTGTGTCTTGTCTTTTTCACTAACCATAAGCATCTTCCCATGTCATGAATTCATCTTCAAAAACGTCTTACTGAATAGAAAAAAATCTATTATCATACAAATGTACTCTACACATTGTTTAAACAGAAGTACCCTATTGCTTGGCCCTGTTGCTGGAATTTTAGTCTGTCTATGATGTTGTAAATGATGGTATAATGAATATCATAGGATATTAATCTTCTTTCAGCTGCTACCTTTTTAGAATAAATCCCTAGACATAGAGCCATTTTGAGCAGTTATTTGAGTATCTGTCAAAATTCTTGACCCACACTGTTAAACTGCTCTCCCAATAGCAATGTGAAGGAAGACCCTTCTCACTAACCCAGCAGAATTAGCTATCTTCCAAAAAATCTTTACTGGCATTAATTTTAATAAAATTAAAGCTCTGAGTCACAGCTACTTTTCATTTTCCTTTCTATTTTTCCCATTTCTATCGTTTTGGGCATGAGGAGGTCAAAATAAGATTCCTGGTAGAGCTAAAACATGCACAAAATGATCAGCAAGTGAAAAAAAAGAGCATTTAGTTCTAAAAATATACACAAGATTGGTCTGTGTGTTTACTTTTAGGAAAATTGTTTTCTTAGGGCCATTTCAGTGACCTTGGGTTAATACTGCTTTTGAATCCTGCACAGCCAACATCAGCTGATTTTGAGCAGAGACATTCCTAGAACTTATTTAGGCACTAAATATACTTAAAATAATATGGACCCAGGGTTAACATATGCATTTAAGCTACAAAGAAGAACGTTTGGATAAAAGTTTGCCTCTCGTAATAACACAAAAATAGCATGGTTTAAATATTTTGATTTGCACTATAAATTACGCTTATTTAACTAATTTAAAATGAAATAATTTATCCTTTGAAATATTTTGAAAACACTTTATTTTCCTAAAACATAGAATAAATTAAACTTGCTTGAATCTGTAGGATTTCATCTAAACTGGGTAAAACAAACTCATTCTTTCCCATAGTTGTCAAATCAGACAGCTGTTCTATTTCTAATAACATTTGATCTTCATATTTGTCATTTCCTTTGTAGAAATTATAAATTTGATTGATTATCCTTTCCCCACAATGTCTTTTTTAATTTATCTACCTATAATTTATCCATTCTTATACATCCTTATTTAAAATTTAAGTATTATCTACAAGGCTAATATACCTATAACAATAATCCTGAATTTAATCCCCTCTATACAGCTAACCATTGCCATCAGGTTAATACGGGTACTTTAGACTTTGTGTTCTGCATTTGAAAAAACTGATAATTATAGAGAAAATTTATAGAGTTGTTTTGGTCTTTTTTTTTTTATAAAAATTGTATCATCATATAACTACCATGATACCAAAACCTGATTTTTTCCCTTTATCAGTGCCTCTTTCCTTTAAACTGCTGCCTTATATTCCATTCCATAGATTAGGAGTCCCTCTATGTATAGATATCGAGTCTACTTCCAGTTCTTTGTTGTTAGAAATTTTTTATTTAAGAATACATTCCAGATCCAAACATGAAAAAAGATATATATAATACAGTGTAGTGCTCTTATAATATTATGTTTAGATTATAATCATCTGAAATTTATCTTTATGAATACAAGATATGAGCTAACTGTAACTTTCTAAATGAGTAAATAATTCTCCTAAAATTTGTTTTAAAAAATGTACCCCTGGCGCTCCTGGGTGGCTCAGTCAGTTAAGCTACCAACTTTTGGTCTGGGCTCCCGTCATGGTCTCATGGGCAATGAGCTCGGGCTCCACGTGGAGCTCCGCCCTCAGCAGGGAGTCTGCTTGACGTTTCTCTCCTTCTGCCCCTCTCTCCTTGCATGCATGCACAGCCGGTCTCTCTCTCTCAAAAAGATAAATCTTTTTTAAAAAAGTACCTCTTACCCTATTTACCTAAAATGCCACTTTAATCATGTCTTAAATTAGCATATGCTTTTGGGGTGCCTGGATGGCTCAGTGGGTTAAGCCTCTGCCTTCAGCTCAGGTCATGATCCCAGGGTCCTGGGATAGAGCCCGGCATCAGGCTCTCTGCTCAGCAGGGAGCCTGTTACCTCCTCTCTCTCTCTCTACCTGCTGCTCTGCCTACTTGTGATCTCTCTCTCTGTGTCAAATAAAAAATAAAATCTTTAAAAAAAAATTAGCACATGCTTTTATTTCTTTTTTAGACTCCTATCCCACTGATCTACTTATCAATTCCTATCCCACTAATATAATGTTTTTATTATTGGAATTCTATTTTTCATATGTAGTAGACAATGCCATCCCTTCATTTTCTTTTATAGATTTTTCTTGGTTATTTTTGCACAGAGGCTATGCTCATCCTCTCTGTATCATTCTAACTTTAGTATATGTGCTGCCCAAATGAGTACTTATTATGAGTATTTATCTTTAAATATTCACTCCTCTTTGTGGATTTTAGAACAGGTTTTAAATTCCCACAAAAATAATTTTTTACTAGTATTATAATAAAATAATAGGTTATTTTGGCAGTAACAGACATCATTAAAATATTAAACCTTCTCATTTATGAACAAAGTATTTTCCCCATTTATTTAGGTTTTTTTTTATACCTTCCAGTGAAGTCTAATTAGGATTATTCCTAAGTGTTTGATATGATTATTACTATTATAAATAGACCTCTTGTTCTATTTTATTTTATAATTGGCTTATGGATATGAATAAAATATGAATATGAATAAAATACAGATAAAAGTTACAGGTTATTATATGGTGGGTTTGTATTTGGCCATCCTGATTCAATTCCCTTATTTACCCCATTGAGGTTTTCATACAAATGTTGATACTCTCTGTATATTGTCAGTTTTATAACTTCCTTTCTAATATTTGAGTTGTTTTCCTTGTTGTATTACATTGGCTTGGACCTCAAGTTGAAGGTTGAACACTTTTCTTCTTTGTCCATATGGGCCTTCTAACAGTTTATCACTGAGGATAATTCTTGATGCGGGACTCTGGTAGATCCTTTTATAAAGTTGAGGAAATTACTTGACATATTTTTTATCTTACCAAAAACTTTTAAAAATAGTTATAAACATCTTGAATTCATTTAGAATGCTATTTTAAAATCAAGTAAGATGATCAAATGGTTTTTCAATCTATAATACATTAATATAGTGCATTCCATTGAAAGATTTATAATGTGAAGCCATTTTTGCAGTCCCAAGATAAAGCCCTACTTGGTTATGCTGCTTTTTTTTTTCATATAGTACATTGTTGGATGTAATGTGTTAGCATTTTATGATTTTGAGTCTATAGTCTGCCTTTTTAAAACAGAAACGAGAGGATTCGTTAATGCTTGCTCATAAAATAACCTGGGTCTATAGCTGTTGGTGAGGACTAATAGAGGGCAAGTCATTATTCATTACCATTTCAATGTCTGCTAGTAATTTTTTGTCTTCTTAGGTTTTCCAGGTCTTCTTTTGCTAATTTTAGTAATTTTTAAATCCTGTTTAACTATGATGTTATATAGTCTTATTTTTAAAATCTGTGCCTTTTCTTAATCACAATTTTCAAAGGTTTATCCATTTCATATGACCTTTTAATGAATTTTTTAAATTTTTGAACCATGTCAATTCATCAATAACTTTAATTTGCTTTATTTATTAATTGTTATATTTATCTTACTTGATTCCTTTCTTGGATTTATTTTTGTTCTTGTTTTACATTCTTGGTTGATTGCTTGGTTCTTTTATTTTAAATCTAATTTTTTAATAAAGACATTTAAGATGACAAACTTTTCTCTGAGTACAGCTTTGTCGACATATCACAAATTTTGATATGTTATGCTCTTATTTTGAATCAGTTCTAAACATACTTTTTTCAGTCTCTGCTATTATAACTTCCATTTTCTTCTCTTATTTAATATGCTACAGATTAGGAGACCTTTTTATTCCTCTGATACTCAGGAGAGATAGAATACTTATTCCCTGAAAATAGAAAATCCCTGCAGACTAGAGCAATCACACAATGACTAGAGATAGAATGATACACAATATTTATGAATATGAACCCTTAACTTGCTCCCTGGAACAAATATTATACATTTAATGGTCTTTATTTTCCCCAAAAGACCTAACACTCCTTTGAGAAAGAGAAAAACAAGGGGCATTTGAGACTGGAACTGAATTCAAAGGGCAGCACTTAGCAAGATCACATTATTATTATTATTTTCATTTCTAGGCTTTAGAAAAAGGCTACTTCTAAGTATGCTAAAATCCAGTACCATCCATTTCATTGATTTTATTCATTCATTCATTCATTCATTCACTTTAGGTTAATGGTTCCCTCGCATTGCCATGAATGAATACAAAGCCCTAAATTGGTAAGGAAGTCTACTGGACTAATAGGAAGTATTTCTCAGTGCCTGGGAAAGGAAGACTTGGTTAGATGGTGTGAAATTCAACCGTGGGATTTATATCTCTGGTAGGTTATGCTATCTCTAACAAAACCATTGTGCACACTCATATCCTCTCTTACACCACCTTAACACAGGATTCTGCTAACGTAACTGACTAAGGTAAGTGTTTCACACAAAACCCAGTTTTGCAGACATTTTATTTTTTGATACTTTGATTATCACCTTTCAGCTCACAAGGTTTTAGAGAGCTAGAAACTCTTCTTTTTTTTTTTTGCAGTGCACAGACTTTCTGTTTCCCTTACTGCTCATACACATTTTTTGAAGATGATTGGCTATGAATCTAATCTTGTTAGCACCATGACCTTTTCACCACCAAGTTTTAAGAACTACCTGTTAGACCACGGCAGACATAGTACCATTAGGAAGTAAAAGGCATGAGGTGTATGAAGTTCTCAGGCAGAACAGTATTTGTTCCCCATCGATATGGATCTAACAAAACATTACGTAGAATACTTTCTACTAGCCTGAAACAATTCGGACTAATTCTCCTTTTCATTTTAAGATAAATAATATTTACACTTCAATTAAAATTTAACTAAATTTGGAAAGCTGAGGAAGTTCAGAAGTTTGTGAGAGTCCAGAAACCTTCATATTTTACATGGACACTGACTTTTTAACCTTAGCTATAAAGCTACATTGGTCTGGTTATTTCCCACTTAGAATTTACTGATTCTTGCGTCTTATAAAAGAATTGAGAAAGTAAATGTGACACTGGAGTTGTTGATGTGACGTTGTCCCTAACTAAAGAGAAAGAGAATACTTCACAAATAACTCACCATGCCTGTAAAGAATGTTTTGGGTCCCTGGTGGTAGAAGTAGATTATAACTACATTTACTGACTTTTTTAAAAAAATTTTTTTACGTGTCCAAAATTCATTGTTTATGCACCACACTCAGTGCTCCATGCAATACATGCCCTCCTTAATACCCACCACCAGGCTCACCCAATCCCCCACCCCTCTTCCCCTGCAAAACCCTCAGAGTTTGTTTCTCAGAGTCCACAGTCTCTCATCCTTCATCTACCCCTCTGACTTCCCCCAACTCACTTCTCCTCTACATTTACTTATTTTAACTGGAAAATTACTCAGCTCTCTACTTAACCCTTGACTGTTTGGTTGTGTGCTGGCTTATAAGAATTAAGCAGGTTTAATTTGTAACCTTTAATAGTCACTACAAAAAAAAAAGGACTTCATTTTTAAGAGTGAATTCTAGATAAGAAGTAATAGCCATCATCTGGCAAATAATAAAGCCCCAACATTGAAATACTAAGAGTTCTAAGGAAAGAGATGTGTAAGAATTTTTACTGTAAGTTCTATGTTTGTATCTACTGTTATTCTTTTATGAGAAAAACAGAAACTTCTTTGATTCTTGATTAGTAAATATTATGGAATATTAACTTAAACAGGTTTTTTATTTCCACTTACGTAAAACATTTTGCTCACTTAAATTATAGTCAAGGCATGACCGAAGATCAAAATTCAAACACAGTTTTTGTCGTCATTTGGTCCAAATCAGAGTAGTTGATCTTCTCTTTCTTCAGGGGGAATTTTCAGTGTGAAAGCAAATTATCTAAAGTACAATCACATCCTCTTATCATGGTAAAATTTGCCTTACTTTGAGGAGAGAGGTTGCTGTGGTATCTCAGGAAATTTCTAAGTGTGAATTAAAAAGTCTTAACTTCCTTAATTTAAATACGTCCTCATATTTTTCCATTGTCAACTTATTAATAGAGGTTGTATTTTTCAAAAATGGCTTTATAATTAAAATGTTAGCCCATCTGATCTTCCCTTCACTTGCTAGTTTTATAATAAATATTTAAAAAAAAAAACCCACCATGGAAGATAAAGTGTGAAAAAGCCTAAATTTCCTTCCCTGGCATAATGAAATTGGGTTTACATATGGAAAGTAGTTCAATTACTTTGGTTAGAATGGCCAAAATTAGCAAGACAGGAAACAAGGTGTGTTGGAGAGGATGTGGAGAAAGGGGAACCCTCTTACGCTGTTGGTGGGAATGCAAGTTGGTACAGCCACTTTGGAGAACAGTGTGGAGATTCCTCAAGAAATTAAAAATAGAGCTTCCCTATGACCCTGCAATTGCACTACTGGGTGTTCACCCCAAAGATACAGATGTAGTGAAAAGAAGGGCCATCTGTACCCCAATGTTTATAGCAGCAATGGACACGGTCACCAAACTGTGGAAAGAACCAAGATGCCCTTCAACGGATGAATGGATAAGGAAGATGTGGTCCATATACACTATGGAGTATTATGCCTCCATCAGAAAGGATGAATATCCAACTTTTGTAGCAACATGGATGGGACAGGAAGAGATTATGCTGAGTGAAATAAGTCAAGCAGAGAGAGTCAATTATCATATGGTTTCACTTATTTGTGGAGCATAACAAATAACATGGAGAACACAGGGAGATGGAGAGGAGAAGGGAGTTGAGGGAAATTGGAAGGGGAGGTGAACCATGAGAGACTATGAACTCTGAAAAACAGTCTGAGGGTTTTGAAGGGGCGGGGGGTGGGAGGTAGGGGGAGCCAGGTGGTGGGTTTAAGGAGGGCACGTAGTGCATGGAGCACTGGGTGTGGTACAAAAACAATGAATTCTGTTACGCTGAAAAGAAATTTAAAAAAAAAAAAATGTTGAAGTCTCCCCAGGAAGAGAGTGCTGTGTCAGTTGAAAACGTGGTATGGTTGATGAATGTCATCTACGCAAGCAGGTGTCACAGGAAAGATGGATGTGGTCATAACAGCCCTTTCCGTGCTCTTTGTGCATGTAGATTGTCCTTTGATTGTTGTTGTGTTGTTATTGGTGGTGCCTGTAGCTCCTCGCAACCCGCTCCTGGAAATGCTCACTGGCCCCAGTCTTGGCTCTTTTCCTATGGCTGCCTGCCAGCTGGTATGTAGGCTGCGGTGGTTTCTGGGTTATCTACATTTCTCTCACAAGTTCACCCCGGAGCATCAAAAACGTGTATTTTTTTCCTATCTCCATACTTAACGACTATTCCTCTGGAGTTCAGTGAACAACTGTCTGGACAGCCTGTTCACATGCAATTATTACTTGTAGGCACTCCATCAAAAGTGGTGAAGTAGTTAGCTTTCTTTCATTGATAAATCTGTCTTCTTCTCAGCAAGTAAATCATGGAATAGACCAATTAATAATGACAAGCCATTCACTCTCGTAACTTTAAAATCATTCAGTTAACTCTTTTGTTCTATGTTCTTTTTGGATTTAAGTTATTATCCGTGGGAAATTCCCTGAGTGACCAAACTCACTCAGAGTTGCTAGAATCCAGGCAAATTTAGGTTGTATCTTTCTTCACCCTCCCTTTTTTTTCTTATTTTTCTTATTTTTTTTGGAATAGATCATAAATAATTTAATTGTGTTCCATTTATATGGTTCCATCTACATTTTTGGAGATACATTACCATGAATCCTAAAAGAAGAGCTAGTTTTAATTGCGTGTGCTAACTGCTTCATATGTATGCTTTCATGGCAACTCCACGAGGAATGAATGCCTTAATTATGAGTCCTGTTTTTGCTAATAGGCATGAAAAGGTTAATAAACTACCCAATGTTATATAAATATTAAGTAGTAAAACCAGGCCTTGAATCTACTTGTCTAACTCTAAGCCTCATCATTCTCTCTCTCTCTCTCTCTGATTCTCTCTCTCTATATATATATAATGGACTTAATATCTGCTAGCAACTCTTCTAATGCTCTATATGTATTAACTGATTTAATCTTCATAATAACTTTTAAAGTACATAGATAAGAAAACTGAGGCCTAGGGTGGTTAACTTGCTCATGTCAACACAACTGGAAGGTAGACAAACTAGAAGCCTGAGAATTTAGTTGCAGAATCTGTGTTCTTAACCTCTATGCTATATTCTCTTTCATCTGCAAAAAAATGCTCACAGCAAAAAAAAAAATGCAATTTCTAATAATAAAAACATATCTCTATGAGGATAGACTTGCAGAAATAGAATATGTTATTTTTCATAATGTATCTTTATTTTCTACCTCTATTGCCAATATTGTTTTAATCATCAATTTACCAAGTGGTAAAACCCATGAATACTTGTATTCGACATTCGTTTCAGGTTCATTCCAGTTAATCGTGATTAATGTTTTTCTAGTCCTTCGATTTACATTGGCTTATTAATTTAAAAAAGGAATCAAGTAAAAGGAGGGGAGATATTTAGGTATGAGAATGGAATTAAGGTAGATGGCAACTTCAGTTTGGGGAAGGATAAAGAAATCTGTTAGAAACAAGAAGAGGAGTTAAAATACCCCGGCCCTATCCAGGGACACTTCTATAGTATGAGGTGCTAATCGATACAAACAAGTCCCTGATGGCCAAAGAGTTATTCTGAACACAGTCCTCATAAAGCCACAATTAATAATGTCTCATAATGGTAGGATCAATAAAGCACTTGTCATTGTTATCGTGCAGTGGGAAGAAACATCCTAGTTTCACTCAACTGTGCCTCTTTGATTCATGTTTGTCATCTCCTCCATTCTATAAATTCTGTCATTTCAGACACTGGGCCTGCTTTAAATCACTGGCATATACCCATCATCAGTGCGTGCTCAATGTTGAGCACAGAGAAGGCTCTCAGTAACTACTGAAGGAGTGAACGAATGAATGCAGATATAATAATGACTAAAGTTTAAGTGCCCATAAGCCTGAATTCAACCCTTGTGTACCAGTCACAAAACTGACGGCACCAAGCATAAGTCCATCTCACCAGATAATGGTCAGTGATGCCAGGAGGCTCTTCCTTTGGTGGAATAGCTAAATCATGACTAGGAAAAAAAATGACCAGAGCTGGTCAAGTCTGGGATCATTTGTCCCTGTTTACTCCTTGATTCAAACTAAAATAGTTACTGTCCCTTAGCAGATTTGACCCAGTAAATGGCTCCTTCCTTCTTAATACTGCCTCTTTACTTTGTATCCAGGACACTGTTCTCAGTTTTCCTATCACATTAGCCATTTGTTTGTAGATTGCTTGGCTGATTCCTTCTCTTCTGAGCCTCTCATATTTTTATTTTTAAAAATAGTGTTTGGGGGCGCCTGGGTGGCTCAGTGGATTAAAGTCTCTGCCTTCGGCTCAGGTCATGATCTCGGGGTCCTGGGATCAAGCCCCGTGTCGGGTTCTCTGCTCAGTGGCGAGCCTGCTTCCCCCTCTCTCTCTGCCTGCCTCTCTGCCTACTTGTGATCTCTGTCTGTCAAATAAATAAAATCTTTAAAAAAATTTTAAAAATAAAAAAATAATAAAAAAATAGTGTTTGTCTTTAGAAGAGCAGACTTGTAAAATTTTAATTAGATCCAGTTTGTCAGTGTTCTTTTAGGGAATACGCTTTTAGTGTCTCACCTAAGAAATCTTTGCCTAACGTGAGATCACACACATTTTCTTCATTATTGTCCTCAGGATATTTGTAGTTTCAATTTAGCAGTTAGGTCTGTGGTATCTTTTGAGTTAACTTTTGCTTACGGAGTCTAAGCTCATTTTTATATAAGGATGTCCATTTATTCTGGGACTATCTGTTGAGAAGATGATCTTTTCTTTACTACATTACATTTGAATCTTTGTCACAAATCAGTTATCGAAGAGAATGAACGAACAAGCTCCCAACAGAGAGAAAATATTTGAAAAATCACATATTTGACAAGGACTCAGCCCAGAATAAAAAAAGGAACTCTCAAAATACCACAGTAAGAAAACAACCCTATTAAAACATGGTTTAAAAAAAAAGCCCTAAATTACCAGACCCTTCAGCAGAGAGAGTATTTGGAAGGCAAAGAAATACATGAAAAAAAAAAATGTTCAACATCATTAACCATTGGAGAAATGCAAATTAAAACCATAGTGAGTTACTACTGGACACAAGTTAAAATGGCTAAAATAAAAATTACTAATAATATTAAATGCTGGTGAGGATGTGGAATAACCCACACATTGCTGGTAGGAATGCAAAAATGAAAATAAGAATTTTGCAACCCTGTTAAATTTTCTTAATTTCGTATGACAAGATGTATCATTTTTCAAAACAACTTTAACTTCGTAGCATGTATTGCCTTATTTGCAGTATTAGGCTACAAAGATAATCTATTTTAAATGGGAAGATATAGCACATATCAAGATCTATTTAAAAAACAATGTCATATTTTGGATGTGATACAAGATAGAATAAGCAGAGATATTAAGGAAAAGAATGAGATTGATTAATTTTTCTTTGTGCCTTACTTACTGGAATTATTTGAGAATGAGTAGTTCTTTAGAACTAGCAGGACAAACAAGATCCTCCTCACTGCCAAACTCTGAGCTTCTCAAGTTCAAAAGGACTATTCGGCTATTGCCTGGAGCCATTTTCCTCATTGTTGATGAGAGCACATGAGTGGTTCATTTTCTCTTTCACAGTGTTATGCCCTTTAGCTAATACTGAATAAAACTGCTACACTTGTTTGGTGAGAATTTTTTCAACATTCCTTGTTGAACATATCCACTGTTCACACCCAGATCATAGTAAGTTCAGAGTCTAAAGGCAGCTTCCAAAACACAAATGCAAAACAAAATGAAAATGTAATAATGAGAGAGACCTTAACATTAATGTGCCTGTTGGCCTTGAACTGTCTATTAATCTGACCTTCCCTTTCCAGTGCCAGCTCAGTCTTTGTAGAAAGACATTTAAGATGAAGATTCTGAAAAATTCACTTGTTTCACAGGCCAAGGGTCAACTCATAGTTTAAAACTTACACTTGAGACCATACAGAATTAAGTAATGTTTTTCACAGGTCAAAATATCTGTTATGGATGTTTTAGTTTGCTGTTCACATTCTGGTAAACATTTGCCTAACATGTAAAGAAAAAGGTTGATAAAACATAAAATAGTCATGACCTGTGCAGAACCATGAAGATAAATAATCAATATTCACGACTTTGCCCAATTCTATTTGGTGCTGTTTCTATGAAACAAAATAACTTCCAGACATAAGGTTCTGCTACTTAAAATTCAGGCATAAAAACATTTTCCTGAGACTGATTCATATCTAAACTTTCCACCAATGTCCACATGTCAGTGCCCGACCGTGACTTCAGTTTATTGTCAACACACAGATAGGAAAACTCATGCATAGACCATATTTATTGAATTATTTCCTATCATAGTCTCATTGAAATGCAAAATGCTTACTGCTTAGAAAAACATATAAATCAATTACCCTAATCTGGAACTTGCAGGCAGGATATAAAATGAAAATTTAAAGTCTTATTTTATCTGGATATGAAGTTGAGTGCTGAGAAATATGAGTTTATCAAAGACATGCTTAATTTATTATAGAAACAATACATGCTCGTGACAAAAAAATTCATATTTTTTTATGTGTAGGTAACTTCTGTTGACTTTCTCACCTTTAGCTCATTTATAGTAACTCCTAACTCCTGACTTGGAATGTAAGGTGGGAAAGAAGATGTGAGAAAAGAGAAGGGTGGTTCAGATTTGAAAAGTTTGAGTGTGAGGGGCTTTGGGGACTTTAATTGGAGTGCCTCAGGGAGGACTCAAGCCTGTGGATATGGTGGTATTGGGGAGATAAACTGTGGATATGGTGGTATTGGGGAGAAACCCAGGCTAAAAATGCAGAGCTGTGTCAAAAGCATATTGGTGATACAAGGAGCTACAGAAATGGGGAGAGAAAACCCACTATGTGTTAAGTATAAAGAGGTGAGGAAAGCAACCCTGGGTGCACCAAAATGTATGGGATGGAGGGAAAGAAAGAAAGAAAGAAAAAAGGGAGAAAAGGAAGGAAGGAAGGAAGGAAGGAAGGCCAAAGGAGGAAAGAGTTCAAAGAGGAATGATTTGCCCATAGTTTCATCAGGTGATGCTGAGACATGGGTAAGATAAGTATTTTAAAGTCTTCATTTATTTTACAAATTGAGAGATCATGACTGAGGTGGGCTGGTAGATTTCAGCAGCATGGTGTGACTGGGCAATGAGTAACCCGAGCCAGTCTTCCACTAGGCCTTATGGTGTAGAGAAAGAAATGCCAAAATCACAAGGGGTAAAATGCAAGTGGAAGATTTTTTTTTTTCCTTTGAAAGAATGGAGAGCTCTAAACTTATTCCCTTAGTCAGAGTCAAAGGTAAGGGAGAAATGATATTCCAGGTTCTTACCTTATGTGTCCTGGGAAACAACTTAGGTTTCCTTTAAGAAAGTTTCTCTAGATAGTGTAGGAGGAGTCAGACCAAAGGAAAGCATAAAAGACCAATCTACAGTCCCTTCCAAAGAAAGTGGTGTAAACTTACTGGAAAAGGGAAAATTCTGACAGAGTCCTACTTTGGAAAGGCAAAGGTGGGATAAGGGAGAGCTTGGAAATATTCCCCTCGGAGCTTCTTTGTCAGTATAGAGAAGCATCCTGGTGTGGCAGCCCTAGAAAACCTAAGAACAGGCAGAAACTCCACAAAGTAAAATTTATGAACAGCTGAGCTTCTCCTGACACAAGGTGTTATTTCTTCCCCAACTTTTATCACCGCCATCACCAAAAAACAAAACAAAACAAAACAAAACAAAACAAAAAAAACAAAGAACAAAAACCAAACAAACAAAAAAACCTTTCATCTAATCTTATATTTTTATTTGAGACAGTTTTCAACTGGACTTAGGCTCAACACATCATCTTTCCCAAAAAATCCTAAAAAAAATTTAAAGCTGCTTTAAAGTAGACACTCATTTAAAAAAATAGTCCTGACTCAGGTAATTTGTATACCTGTATATGGCACACTATTTGATAGTATCCATGTTACAAATAAAAATCTGTCTCAAAAATAATTTTTCCTTTGAGCAACTGTAATATAAACATAATGTTTAAAAGACTATTTTTTTGGGGGGGCTCCTGGGTGGCTCAGTGGGTTAAGGCCTCTGCCTTCAGCTCAGGTCATGATCCTGGAGTCCTGGGATCGAGTCCTGCATCGGGTTCTCTGCTCCGCGGGGAGCCTGCTTCCTCCTCTCTCTCTGCCTGCCTCTCTGCCTACTTGTGGTCTCTCTCTGTCAAATAAATAGATAAAATCTTTTTAAAAAAAGACTATTTTATTTTATCTTATAGTACATCCTCAGTTTCTTGCATTACCGATGGATGTCTTCTAAATTAGTTAATTCTCCAGATGCTTAGCTACATTGTAAATTCCCAAATTTATAATATGGTTCTTGAGACTGCTTGTATTCCAATAACTAAAATCTAACAGGAATAGAAGTCATTAAGATAACAGATGGAATGTGTCAGATACATAAATGTTTGTTGTGGCTTTCGTTTTTAAAAGCAGAAAGAGTTGAGCTCTCTTCTTCAGGAGTGGTGCACATTCAGAATAACCTCCTGACTTATAAGATGCTGTAAGAAATGTTCTTCTGTTTCCAGATGTTTTTGTTACAATCATTCATTTTTTTTCACGCTGACAGAGAATGGTATAACAGGATAGGATGTGCTGATCTCTTGCTCATGAGGACAGTTTTAAAAGTGAAGGTCTCAGGAAATGGAAGGCTTAACTCTCATAAGAGAAGCTGGCTTTCTCCATGTGAGCCAACCCTCATCACAAAGATAACGTGTTCCTGCTGATTAAAGAAATCACATGGATTTTTCTGTGCTTGGAATGACCTGGAACTGTAAATAGAACCATGAAGATGGTATGTCCGTAGCACAACAAGGACATCTACCCTAGTCTTTTCTCATGGCAGTAGGAATGTTTATTTATTCAGTGCTTCTTAGTGGGGTAACTTATTTCTGATCATCTAGATAAGCTTTTATTTAACTTTCATTTTCTAAATTGTGGTAAAATACATATAACACAGAATTAGCCATTTCAACCATTTTTATATGTACAATTCAGTCTCATTAAGTACACTTATATTCTTGTACAACCATTATCATCATGCATCTCTAGAACTTTTTTATCTTCCCAAACTGAAACTGTGTACCCATTAAACAAAAACTCCCCTCCTCCCATCCTCCCAGACTTTGACAACCAACCTCCCTTTTGCTTTCTATCTCTATGAATTTGACTCCAAGTACCTTATATATGTAGAGTCAGACAATATTCATCATTTTGTGACTGGCTTATTTCACTTAGTGTAATATCTTCAAAGTTTCAACAGTGTTACATGATGTGTCAGAAGTCCTCCCATTTTAAATTTGAATGATATTCCATTATATGCATAGGCCACAAATAATGTGCTCCTTATAACCATAGATAAGTGGACTTAATAACTAAAAACAGTATTAAAAACTGAGACTTGGGGGGGTGCCTGGGTGGCTCAGTGGGTTAAGCCTCTGCCTTCTGCTCAGGTCATGATCTCAGGGTCCTGAGATGGAGTCCCGCATTGGGCTCTCTGCTCGGCGGGGAGCCTGCTTCCTCCTCTCTCTCTGCCTGCCTCTCTCCCTACTTGTGATCTCTCTCTGTCAATAAATACATAAATAAAAATCTTAAAAAAAAAAATTTTAAAAAAAAAAACTGAGACTTGGGGCACCTAGTTTCCTCCGTCGGTTAGGTGTCTACCTTCAGCTCAGATCATGATCATATGGTCTGGCAATCTAGCACAGCCTGGGGTTCAGCGCTCAGCGGGGAGTCTGCTTAAAGGTTCTCGCCCTCTGCCCCTCCCCAGGCTCATGCGTGTGCCCAGGTGCATATGCTTTCTCTCAAATAAATAGATAAATAAACAAAATCTTTTAAAAAAAACAAACTGAAAATTGAATTGTTGAGTTGTGTGAAACAATTTGAAGGTACCAAGTTCTAAAATACAGATTTAATTTAGATAAAAATGCTAACTTAATTTCTAAAAAAACTGGAACTTTCTTTATCTTGGATCAATTACTAGGAGAGATAGAATGATAATGAGTTTAAACTTTATAAAGTACACAATCATTCAGATCATTTTAGTCTTTCCTATAATGGCTTTAAAATGAGAAATGGCGCCGATGGCTACAAGCGTCGTGAACAGCACTGTGTGCCACTAAATGGTACACTTCATAGTGAACAATTACATGTTAATTTTAACGCATTAAAGAAAAATGCTATAATGATGGAAACTTTCTTTAACTTTGTACTAAGATTGTATTTTTCCTATAAATATACATGTGTTGGTAGACTGTGTTGATACATGTGTACTACAATAAAAAGGATTATTTTAGTATCAATTATTATTCATAAAAGCAAAGAGGCAGGAAACGAGCTTTGTGGGAATGCCATTGTACATGTGATTCTCTCTGCTTAGAACACTTCTCAAGGTCTGCCCATCGGCAGAATCCAACTCATTGACCATTTTCTTATGGAAGCATTCCCCGTTGTGTAATAATAGGTTCCCCTTTTTGGTACCTCTGTAGAGCATTAGGTTCTGCCTCCTTCCCCCTGCTAAACTTGAAGTTCTTCGAGGCCAGGATCATCCTTTCTTCCTCTTTGTATTTATCAGTCATATACTACATGCCCAATCAATGCTGGTTCTGTTGAAACTCTTTGAGTTGAATTAATTAAAACTGATGCTCTTGCTCATTGGATTTTGCAAACCATTGTTTCACTGGAGTTTTTTCTCAAAGTCTTCTTCCATTTGAAAGAAAGAAAGTGGACATAGAAACTTAAAGTTGGCCCTGACTACTTTCCTGAGGTCCTATGAGACTTGAGTGGAAACACGTATTTGTCGACACATTCTCTTTAAGGAGCACGCATTTATTGCTTTACTTTGAAATCGGTTGCTAGCCATTTGTTTTGTTTCTTTCTGTTTTAAAACAAAAATGTTTCTTGACTTCTTCTCTTCTATGCTTCCTTGGTCTACTCATTATAACCAGAGCAGTTTAGTTTTCTAATAACTACCTGTGGTATATAAAGCACTGCCTGATATCCTGTTGATGACAGTCACTGTTGTTGGAAGACTGAGATATGGTCAGTATAGATCAATCATACACACATGAACTCAT
Organism: Martes martes; assembly: GCF_963455335.1. Taxonomy (NCBI): domain Eukaryota; kingdom Metazoa; phylum Chordata; class Mammalia; order Carnivora; family Mustelidae; genus Martes; species Martes martes. The sequence goes on from NC_137899.1 coordinate 51,312,261, forward strand.
TAAAGACAATGGTGAAACAATGATCCAATACAAAATTATAGATGATAGAAGAAATTGGTCATAGCACAATTATTTTTAAAATACTTTCTTCCATGCTATATATGAAACTATTTCCTATGGAACAAAACATCAAACAGAATGAATCAATACGCTGTCCTCAAATATGAGCCTTGAGAAGTGGTTGAGTTCAAAGACCTGCAGGTAAAGACAGGTGGAACAAGACATCCTGGGTGGCATAGGAAAGACAAAGAAGGTCAATGTCATGGGAGCCAAGGAAGAAGATTCTTATTTAAAAACTGGACAAGGATAATCTAGGCCTCCAGGAAAAGATTAGAAAGCTTTGAGAAGTAAGTAATCACAAGGTGGTTGTTATGGAGTTGTAAATTTACTCACATCCTCAGATTTGAAAAGAAATCATAGCCACCTTCTCATCTGAAGACCGTATCGGATGGTCTCCATCATATACACCCACGAGGTAGGAAGAACTACAAGAAAAAGAAACAGTTTAGTCTCATCCCCAAACTAAATCCGCTGTAATAGGAATCTCTGGTAAGATGAACAGTATCTTAGATCAGGCTCTCTTCTGAGCTTTTCCTCACAGGGTTTCTGCACTTTGGGAGTGGGTGGGTTTTTTTGACCATTGTAGAGAAGGGAAGGGGTGGCCTCTGGAACCTCTCAGGTGTCTGATGCATAGTGGCTGGTTTGGTTTGCTGCCTCAGCCAAGTGACAAGGAAGGGCTCCTCAAGCATCTGTGGAGTGTTCAGGCGTCTGCTGTGGAAGTGTGAGCTAGCGGAACTTGGGCCTGAATACCCTGGACTGGGTCAGGCCACAGTCATCTTCCTGCCTACTCAGCCCCACTGTAATCTTCATAGGCACTTGATTACTCAGCTGAGCCTTGACTCCGGAGCTCCCTGGCTCGGCCCCCAGCCTAACTCTCACCTTACTTGCACATGTCCTCCTCACAGAACACAGGCACTGGAGATCCTATCTATGACACAGAAGAAGCTGATGTAAGAGGAAGCCGGACTCACCTCACCTCTCTGCCACCAAGTTCACCTGCTACATCCGGCCCAGATTAATGAGAGACTTTGGGAGCATCTCCTCTCATGTCACACAATTTTCCTAGTAAGACTTGAACCTGGAAAGGGGACATGTAGCCATGTGTGTGTCTACCTTCCTCTACTTGCCCCTCCTCTTCTCTTCCCATCAACCCTTGGGACCACAGGGGTAAGATTCTCTTTCTTCCTCTTTCTTTCTGGCTAGAAACTTTTTATTTCAAAACTATATGATCCATCTGGCTAGGCCAGGTTCTAGAAATTTTAAAGGGAGAAATGAAATTTCTAGAAACTTTAAAGGGAGAAATGAAGGAATTTAGAAAATCCTCCCTGAGGCGGCTCTCATAATCTCCCTCAAGTTCCTAAGTCTGTCTAAGAAAACAACAATTTTGCAGGGAAATGCAAAGACATAAGCATATTACATTTCTTAAAATATTATATTTGTTACCTTTACTCTCCTATGACACTATTCTTTCTCCAACAGGAGAATACTTAGATGATACTTCTGTGCTCTATGAAATTTTCCTGAAGAAAAAACTGAAGTTTGTTTCATTTCTGAACTTCTAATGCCGTCTCTCTCTCTTTTTTTTTTTTTGAAGAATTTATTTATTTATTTATTTATTTATTTAAAATATTTTATTTATTTATTTGACAGACAGAGATCACAAGTAGGCAGAGAGAGAGGAGGAAGCAGGCTCCCTGTTGATCAGAGAGCCCGATGCGGGACTCGATCCCAAGACCCTGGGATCATGACCTGAGCCGAAAGCAGAGGCTTTAACCCACTGAGCCACCCAGGCTCCCTGAAGAATTTATTTTTAAAGCAGTTCTAGCTTTACATGAAAACTGAAAGGGAGATCCAGAAATTCTCCAAATATTCCCTGCTCCCACACATGCATGGTCTCCCCCATTATCAGCATCACTCACCAGAATGGTGAGTTTTCTACCAAGAATGAACCTCACCTGACACATCACGGTTCCCAAAGTCCATAATTTACTTTAGGATTCAGCCTTGGTGTTGTACATTCTAAGAGTTTGACAAATGTATTATGACCTGTATTACCATTATAATATTAAGGAGAATTTCCAATGCTCTAAAATGCCCTTCTTAAAATGTATTTTTTCCATGTTTACGTATATTTTTTCTTTCTTGGTAACTACTGTTACATTTCCTAGTTTCCTAATGTTCTAAAACCACAATGTTTACATTTACTTATTAATTCATATTAATTTCTGCATCTCAAAGATAAAACCTAATTGAGTTTGTGTAAGTTCTGAACCAAATGCACCAGCACTCTTATCTACCCTATCTCTTCAAAGAACACTGCTGGGTGTTCAAAGTGTTCAAAGAACACTACAAACTTCAAAAAGATTCTTTTTATTTTCCTGATGGTGTTTGATTATGCTGACATGTTGACTTTTCCAGTGTGAGACAGACTCCATGAATGTGTAGAGAAATGTATATTTCATTTTCTGAACTTTTAGTAGAGTTGGTAGCTCTATTTTTAAAGTTTTTTAAAGTTTTTTTAAAGTTTTTAAACACTGAACTATAGATGTATTTTTGACAAAAAAAATTTAAATTTGAGGTTATACACTGCAAGCTTCAAAGGAAGTGAACCAAAAATTCAAGGGTGTGATTTAATCATTGAAAAAGTGGTAGACACTATTTTGACCACAAGTACCAGTCATATCAGTGGGAAAGGACTAGAAGGGTACAGACATAAACTCATTTTCATTTCTGTACATCTCCCTTGAGTATTTTATCAGATTGCCATGTATAGCAAACTTGCCATTCTGTGGTTACTCACTTCTAACACTGTAAATGTTGAGAAATGCCAGACTATCACCTTGGACTTTAAAGTGTGATTGTTTTGTGTGTATGTGGTTTCATACCCAAGTGAGTCATTCTACCAAGAACCTTGAGAGTATCAGTCTAGTCTAGACATTTCACCCTTAATGATTGATACACCAGTGTTGGCACAAGATTATGTATCCTTACAAAGAGGATGTAGGTGTAAAATGATTCTGTGTAAATACAAATATTATATTCTTAAACCCACAAAATCTTGACTAGTCATTTCTTCTGCTAAATCTTTCCATCCCCGCCATTTCCATTTATTATCACTTGTATCAACAACTGTTCATCAGGAAACCTCATATCTGTAGAATAATCTCTTCCTGTCCTATTTGTATTTCCAGTCTGCCTTAGTAGCTTTAATAAAAATCTATTAAATGGATGAATCCTGACTTACAGGAAAGCCATTGCAAAATATGCACCTCTAATGCTCTTATCCAACTCTTTGTCTTCTCAGTCTCTTCCCTAAGGATTTCTTAACAGCTTCTAGAAATTCTTCACTGATTTTCAGTGTTCTCCTATTTTACCAACTAGCAGGTATGACTATAGCTATGAATGATCATATAAATGTTAGTGTTCACAGATTTTTTTGTTTTATAGGAAAATCAAGTTTAATTGCAGGATATTACTTGGGAAAGTATCTTTGGGAATATCAATCACTTCAGCATGAATAAATCTGTTTGTGGGGGTCATAACAATTAAAATGGAAGTTTCTAAAATTGGATGTTAATTTTATCACATACATTCCTTTGGGCCCCAATCTTTAAAAGGTTTTAAAATCAACTGGTAAATGTACTGTGAATCCTGTAAGCTTCTTATGAGATATTTTGATAAGCATAATGTAAAAGGAGGTATAGTGAAAATAGAACCTACCAAAAATTACTTGTATATATTTTTTCTTTATTGAGAAAAGGGATAATTCTTCCTGGTATAAAAACAGAATATTCTTTTAGTATTACCAAGGGTGGCATCCTTAAGAAGGATAAATATGAGAAGTTCCTATTTGCCCAGGGAGGAGCATGAGAGTATCTTCTGGGGTTTGAGAATTGAAAAGAAAACTACCCAGTGCTTTGGCTGAACCCCAATCAGAGCTACTATTCAGATGATAGGTCCCTTATCAGTTGTTAAATTATAAATATTTCTGTACTTGTTGGTATATAGCTTCCTCCCTGATTTATTTGCCCTGTTCCCATCCAGAAACAGCAGTCCTCCTTACAACCAAACCAATACCTCATAAATGATCTCCAGGATCCTTCTTGGCTGTTAGGGTCTGTTTCAGTCCTGATTCACCTGAGTTCACACAGCATTACGTGCCAGGTTCTTTTGAGTTTAGACCTGTGAGACATGATGCACTGGAGTCCCCTTTATGGAAAACCTGAATGAGGGGCCAGCAGGACCCACGATAACAGGCAGAGCAGAGGACCAAGTAATAGTCACTATGCCCAGACCCATTCTTAAGGTACAGCTTCACCTCTCACAACTCAGGTGCTCCATTAGAGGGATTCCATTACCTTGTTATTCAGCCATAACTGCCATCATGCTTTGGAGTTCCCTGCCCCCAGAAAGCAGCCCCTTGTGCCCATGGCATTAATCTACCACATACAAATCCCATGGTTTATGCTCTATTTTTCACATCCATGAAGCAACAGGGAGTAGAAAAATCTTCAGCCTGAAAGTTTGTGCTGACTTTAGGAAATGTTTCACTGTGCCTAATGCTAGGGAGAGATCTGTCCCACAGAAGAGTAAGCAGTGCTGATAACTTGGCCCACAATTTGCTAAGGCCAATGTTTACTCTCCCACCAGAGTATCTCTTAAACACACAAGGTATTGAGACAGGAACAAGCTCATCTGGACTGCCCTAGGAGACACACAAAAGCACCAGAAACTGTGGACAATTAAGGCACATTTTTTTTTTTCCTGAACTATACTTAAGTAAAATACTGAAAAATAAATAAACATGCCCTCATTTGGGAGAAACATTTTACCTTCTCCTCTTTAACATCCTCTCAACTTGCCTTCTGATTAATAGTCTCAAGAACCTATTGCCTTTTCTTTGTGGGGTTTTTTGGGTTTTTTTGTTTTTTTTTTTTGGTCCAGTTTTCACTATAATGTCTATGTCTTCCTGATTCTTTTTTAGCTAGCTCCTTGTCTTTAACCAACCGTAGTAGATGGAACAGTGACCTCTCAAAATGTCCTAGTCCTAATTTCTAGAAGTTATGAATATATGTTACAAAGCAGAAGGGAATTAAGTTTGCAGTTGGGATTAAGGTCACTTCTCAGCGATTTTGAAATGGGGAGATTATTTTGGATTATTTGGGTGGGCACAATCTCCTAGTCCTTAGCAGAGAACCTTTCCTGGCTATAAGTCAGAAAGAGAAAAATGATGAAAGAAGTGCCAGAAAGATCACACTTCTAAAGAGTTCAATCTGCCATTGCTAGCTTTAATGATGGAGGAAGAAGGCCACGAACCAAAGAATGAGAGCAGCCTCTAGAAGCCCCACCAGTGAATGCAGCCCTGTTGATGCCTTGATTTTTAGCCAGTGAAACCTATGCTGCACTTTTAAACTATAGTACTATAAAACAATACTTTTATATTGTTTACATTATTGAACTTGTGATAATTTGATATAGCAACTGTAGAAAATTAGTACATCAACACTCCCCACCCCCACCCCTCCCACACACACACAAAGCAACAAAACTAAATAAGAGAAGTTCATGATAATGACACAACTCTCTTGGACCACATTCTCTGGAGCCAAGAAAGCATAAAACTCTCCCTTAATTTCCTTTCAGTTTGACAGACTTTTGTTTAGTTATTGGACTCTGTCTGGGCTTTCACTGACAAATTTCCTGAAGTGACTGAGAAAACTCAGGGTGAGGCATGCTTTGGCACACAACAGAAGCATAGGAGACCCTTGGATGCTCCACAAGTCATAGGGTGAAAGCCAAACTTCTTGAAAGATAAATTCACACTCTCTGTCCCTGTTTCTATTCTCAACATCTGTCAGTTGGGATTTGTCCCAGTCGTTAGTGAAATTCTTCTGAGCCCTTCTTAGATGCGAGGTGAGCTCAGTCTATAAAGGAGTCTAGGCCTGATGCATATCTGAGTGAGACTATGTTTAGAAGCTACAGTTTGTGTTGTTTTTTTTTTTAAGATTTTATTTATTTATTTGACAGAGATCACAAGTAGGCAGAGAAGCAGGCAGCGAGAGATGAGGAAGCAGTCTCCCTGCTGAGCAGAGAACCCAATGTGGGGCTCGATCCCAGGACCCTGGGATCATGACCCAAGCCGAAGGCAGAGGCTTTAACCCACTGAGCCACCCAGGCGCCCCTAGAAGCTACAGTTATAAAGTATACATATTTCTCTCCTATCATCTCTGATCCCTTTTGTTCCATATTACAATCTAGTGTCAGGTGTAGAGAATCAGAAGAAGACCAGTCTGGACATCTTCACAGAAAGCCAAAAGGAGAGTACCGTATAAGATCAGAGTGATGGTAGCTATGACCAGTGCAGTCCAATTTCACTAGGAGAAAGGTCAGGGTGGGAGAGATGAAGGATCCATTTTTTAGTACATATAAATGTATCCTTAAGGGTTGGAGGAATACTTGGGACTAGGGTATCAGGGTTGGAGGGCTAATTTCCCACATTCAACCAGTGGAGATTTAAGTAACTCTAATTCAGATATTTAAAGAAAATCAAGTGGAAAACTCAAAAGACTCCACTCCAAAACTGCTAGAACTTGTACGGGAATTCAGTAAAGTGTCAGGATATAAAATCAATGCACAGAAATCAGTTGCATTTCTATACACCAACAGCAAGATAGAAGAAAGAGAAATTAAGGAGTCAATCCCATTTACAATTGCTCCCAAAACCAGAAGATACCTAGAAATAAACCTAACCAAAGAGGCAAAGAATCTGTACTCAGAAAACTATAAAGTACTCATGAAAGAAATTGAGGAAGACACAAAGAAATGGAAAAATGTTCCATGCTCATGCATTGGAGGAACAAATATTGTGAAAATGTCTATGCTACCTAAAGCAATCTACACATTTAATGCTATCCCTATCAAAATACCATCCATTTTTTTCAAAGAAATGGAACAAATAATCCTAAAATTTATGTGGAACCAGAAAAGACCTTGAATAGCCAGATGGATATTGAAAAAGAAAGCCAAAGTTGGTGGCATCACAATTCCAGACTTCAAGCTCTATTACAAAGCTGTCATCATCAAGACAGTATGGTACTGGCACAAAAACAGATACATATATCAATGGAACAGAATAGAGAGCTCAGAAATAGACCCTCAACTCTATGGTCAACTAATCTTCGACAAAGCAGGAAAGAATGTCCGATGGAAAAAAGACAGTCTCTTCAACAAATGGTTTTGGGAAAATTGGACAGCCACAGGCAGAGGAATGAAACTGGACCATTTCCTTACACTACACACAAAAATAGACTCAAAATGGATGAAGAACCTCAATGTGAGAAAGGAATCCATCAAAATCCTTGAGAAGAACACAGGCAACAACCTGTTCGACCTCAGCCACTGCAACTTCTTCCTAGAAACATCTCCAAAGACAAGGGAAGCAAGGGCAAAAATCATCTATTGGGACATTATCAAGATCAAAAGCTTTTGCACAACAAAGGTAACAGTCAACAAAACCAAAAGAAAACTGACAGAATGGGAGAAGATATTTGCAAATGACATATCCGACAAAGGGTTAGTATCCAAAATCTATAAGGGACGTATCAAACTCAACACCCAAAGAACAAATAATTCAGTCAAGAAATGGGCAGAGGAAATGAACAGACATTTCTGCAAAGAAGATATCCAGTGGCCAACAGACACGTGAAAAAGTACTCCACATCACTTGGCATCAGGGAAATACAAATCAAAACCACCTCACACCAGTCAGAATGGCTAAAATTAACAAGTCAGGAAATGATAGATGCTGGCAAGGATGTGGAGAAAGGGGAACCCTCCTACCCTGTTGGTGGGAATGCAAGCTGGTGCAGACACTCTGGAAAACAGCATGGATGTTCCTCAAAAAATTGAAAATAGAGCTACCCTATGACCTAGCAATTGCACTACTGGGTATTTACCCTAAAGATACAAACATAGTGATCCAAAGGGGCACGTGCACCTGAAGGTTTATAGCAGCAATGTCCACAATAACCAAACTATGGAAAGAACCTACATGTCCATCAACAAATAAATGGATAAAGAGGAGTGGTATATACATATATAATGGAATACTATGCAGCCATCAAAAGAAATGAAATCTTGCCATTTGCAACGATGTGGGTGGAACTAGAGGGTATTATGCTGAGCGAAATAAGTCAATCAGAGAAAGACAATATCATATGATCTCCCTGATATGAAGAATTTGAGAGGCAACGTGGGGGGTATGGGGGTAGGGAAGGAAAAAATGAAACAAGATGGGATTGGGAGGGAGACATAAGAGACTCTTAATCTCACAAAACAACCTGAGGGTTGCTGGGGGGAGAGGGGTAGGGATAGGGTGGTTGGGTTATGGACATTGGGGAGGGTATGTGCTATTGTGAGTGCTGTGAAGTGTGTAAACCTGGTGATTCACAGACCTGTACCCCTGGGGCTAAAAATACATTATATGTTAACAAAAATTAAAAATTAAAAAAAAAGAAAATCTAAATTTATTTTGTGGTCCACAATATAGTAAGGTGTAGACATTGGTTATATTGTTGGAGACCCAGAGGGTTACTGTGCCCAGTACAGTGTACATCCTTATTACAAACTCTGGAATGGAATATGTGTGTGTTTGTTTAGAGACAGAGCATGCATGTGAGCAGGGGTGGAGTGGGGATGTGGGGAGGGGCAGAGGGAGAGAGAGAATCTTAAGCAAGCTCTTCTCCCAGCATGGAGCCCGATGCAGGGCTTAAGCTCATGACTTTGAGATCATGACTTGAGCCAAAATCAAGGGTTGGACACTTAACCAACTGAGCCACCCAGGTGCCCTGGCATGGATTGTTTGGAATGTTGTCATGATAGGGATAGAGGACATCAAATGGATGTGGATTCTCAAACATCAATTGTGCTTTGAAGGAACCCTTACTGGGATGAGTCTGAAATGAAAGAAATCAAACCTAAGGGCTAGTTTCATACTCTGACCCGGTATACGGAGAGCTCAGGAGATTGTTAGGAAGAAGAACATGAGGAATGCATTCTTACTAAAGCTTGCTGACCAAGTGAATTACCTGAAATCATTAGGTAGATGCTAACAATAGAAAGTGGTCTATAAATCCCCTACCTGTACAGTAAATATTTTGAAAGATTAAACGTTTTTTTTAGAGACTGGAAAGTGGTTACTATGTCATGCAGCCTGAACCTAGACCTGATAACATCCTTAAATCCAAAGTTAGGTATGTGTTCTGTTACAGAAATCATGTGTAAAATCCTTACCCTCCTTTTCAGTACCCCTGTCTCCGAGCTGGTCATGGCCTCCTTGACCTCCTCTTTTCCTAAACACAGATCTGACCTTGTCTTTCCCTTGCTCAAAAGCCTTCAATTAACTCCCAGAGCATAAAAAATAACACCTAACTTCTTAGGATTGAGATGTAAACTCCTCTAATGGGGGTTCCTACCTAGCTTTCAGGCATTATCTCCTGCATTAATGCTTTCCTGCTGCTTCACCCCCAATACATCTAGTCCAACTGTAAGTGTCCACACACTTCGTGTATCTAACCACTTCCATAGATGTAGAAAGAGCTTGATATTTGAAAGATTCAGGTCTCAACCCATCACTCACTAATGTCTTTGATTTGGGACAGGTCCCTTTGCCTTTTTTTTCCTTGACGGCATCATCTGTAAGATAGGAAACGATGACTGTCAGGGTCAAATGAGAATGATGGTGAAAGCACCTTTTAAGCTGTAGATTGGCATCTGGATGAAAGTTATAAACAGGGCCATTCTTTCCTGTTAGATACGCAGCTCCTATAGATAGCTACCCCAACTTTATTTGGATATCTCCAAAATCTCACAGTGATAGGCTTTCAGCAAATGTGTTTTGAGCTAAAACTGCGCGTTTTAGGTTTAAACAATTATAATATGTATCCTTAAAAGTTTACGCAATATAGGGATGGGGGGCAGTAGAATTCTCCCACTCTTCCAAGTAAATCTGAAAGTCAGAAGCCTACAGAGGAGAAAATATATATATTATAAATATATATACTATATATTATAATATACTATATATTTATTATATATTATATATCAGATATGTAATATATACTTGGTTTTCAAAATTTAATTATGTCAAAGAAATTAACATAACAATGGCAAGTTTTATTACTCCATTTTTTCTGATATTATGGCTGATAGTAATACTATTTACAAGAATCCTAGGGACATCTGGGTGGCTGAGTCGGTTAAGTGTCTACCTTCAGCTCAGGTCATGATCTCAGGGTCCTAGGATTGAGCCCAAGTCAGCTCAGCAGGAAGTCTGCTTCTCCCTCTCCCTTTGCAACCCCCCCCCCCCCCGTCTGTGGTCTCTTTCTCTCTCTTAAAAAATAAAATCTTAAAATTTTATTAAAATAAAATTAAAATAAAATCTTAAAATAAAATCTTAAAATAAATAAAATAAAATCTTAAAAAAAAAAAATGAGTCCTAGGAGCCACATGATAGGCAAAAGATATAAAAAGTTGAGGACCACTTTGTAGAAACGTTCATACCTTTCAGCATTCATCAGCTCTAAAAGGCAATAAGTTTTCAAGAGGCATTTTTTAAGTCAAAGGGGTAATCTTGGATAAGATTGAAGAGAAAAGGAAGAAAGAGAAAAAGAAGAGAGAAGCTCTCTGTGTTCGTTCTTCATTATGTCTTGGCATCTTGTGTTATGGATACCCTTTTTCTCTTTAAGGGTAACAGTGTCCAAGAAGGAAAAGAATAAAAAAACATCGAATTTGAAAGCTAAATGTTTTTTTGTTTTGTTTTGTTTTGTTTTCATAGATTATCAACTCCAAACTCCTTCTTTTACAGGTGAAGAAACTGAGATATGAAGATACAGGAGGAGTTCAGTAGTTTAAAATCTAATTGTGGTACATTAACTGTTTGCTGAAGGATCTGACAGTTATCCACAAATTTATCTTCCCTTTAGAAAAACAGACCCTGCTGCTGCCTCTTCTTATAATGGTATCTTTATTTCCTGCGGAGTCTCTCCATTGCGACAGGAAGTGCTTTTCCTAAAGCTATGAATAATAGCCTCTCCCCTTTGTCAGGCCCTGCAGTGCAAAGCAGGAACAATACCCTGGTGCCCTCCCAGAGTTAATGAGCCTCCCAAGGCTACTAATTTACTTTGAGGGAGTAGCTTAGAATTCAGGAAGATTAGATTCGTCTTTATTATATCAGTGCCCTTTCATTTTGTTAACCTAATGCCCCTAACATTTCCCACCATTATACTTCTTTCCTTCCTTTTATATCCAGAGCCCTGACAGGAGGAGTGTGTGTGCACCATCTCTCTTTACGTCTCACCCCTTCATTTGTTTTTTTGGTTGCTTTCCATAAACCCAAAAATATTCTGCACTTCTGGAACTTTGCTTCTAGACAAATTCAGATGTCCTTTCTTAATCTCCTCCTTCTTGATTCCTTTGTCATTTTAAACATGTTGGACTATTGTCTGTCTTAAAATTCTTTCATCACTTGAATTCCATAATCCTAAAACAACAAACTTCCTGACCACCCCTGACCACCCCTCTAATTACATTTCACCCATAGGTCCCTTTCCTCTGGGTATTCCTGAGGCTCATTGGTTTTCCCACTCTCCTCTTAAGACCAATTTACCCAGTGGATGGCCTCATGATCATGTCCATGCGATGACCCTCAAATCTCAGTCCTAATGAGCATTCTAATCTCATGATTCAGCTGTTCTTCTCTTAGATGGTGCCATACCCTAATTTAATATATCTAAAACCAAACTCATCATTCGCCTAGCCAAATTGTAGCTCTTTCCAATATACCATTAAAAAAAAAAACTAAACTAAAAAAGTCTCAACTTTTGCACTTCAAAAATAGTTGGTTTTGCTCCTACTTTAAAAACATACTTGAAGAATTATGAAGTTGCTGTGATTTTTTTTATTGTGTTTTCTTAGTGACTGCTTTCAGTTCTTTGCCTGCTGTCATCACCTGAATCCATCCGTCCATCTCCTCACCATCACCCCCTGGTGAATCTTCTTCCAGACAAACCGACTTTTAAATTGTCTGTACAAAAAAAACTCTCAGTGTCAGTTTTCACTGAATTATATGTATTAAGTGTTCCTGAGCACTTTAAGCAGTTCTACTTGGTAGAACCACTAGTCTTCACCTGCCTTTAACCTGGCTTCTCTCTAGTTTAAACACCATGCACTTAACTTCTATCTTACAAAACGGGTGGGATCCGTACAGCAGAAATCAGCCTATGGTTTGTTCTTATTTGGTTTGGGAGCAACTACGTGGGGAATAGAGAAAGTGGAGAAATACACACCCCCATAATGATAGTTTATTTAATAATGTTCCGATGTTGAGGTCATCCTCGATTTTAAGAGCTTTTCATTCATAATCTCTAGTTCTATCACTTTGGGATTATGCCAGTTACTTCCCTTCATGCTACACAGCATCCAAGAGCATAAACTTGGAGACTCTACTTAGCAAGGCCAGTTTCTGTGCCTTATATATGTATCATTCTGTGGATTTTCCAGCGGCAGTCTTTTTTTAAAAGCCAGTGTGAGGAGTGCCTGTGACTCAGCTGCTTAAACATCTGCCTTCAGCTCAGATCATGATCCCAGGGTCCTGGGATTGAGCCCCACATTGGGCTTCCCCACTCAGCAGAGAGCCTGCGTCTCCCTCTCCCTCTGCCTGCTGGTCACCCCACTTGTGCTCTCTCTCTGTCAAACAAATAAATAAATTTTGAAGAAAACAAAAAAATAAAAGTCAAGTGTAGGAAACTCACAGGGAATAGGCATCTACATGGTAACCCATATTAGTAATCTATGATTTGTCTCTATAATTTTTAAGTCCTACAGTTTCATAAGTTTGTTGGTTTTTCAACTGCGGTGACATTCATTTGACAAATGTTGAGCCACTACTACTGGGCTTCTGGTACTTTGGTTCCGAGAATAAAATTATGATTTTGATAGACCAGACTCTGCCTTCGTGGCAGGGGGAGGACAGATACTATACAGGCAGTTATGAAGAAATTTGAGGAGTATCATGATGAGGGAAGTACAGAGCTCTGTGAAAGCAGGTGGTATTAATTTTACCACCTCAGCTCTGCTACCTGTTGGCAGTGAGATCAAAATAAAGTTAAACTCTCAAAGGCTCATTTCCTCATAGGTAAAATTGTGGCCAAAAATAACAGCTGCTTCACAGATTTGTTACGAGGATTAATTTTTTTAAAGTACTTAGTACAGTGTTTGGCACCTACTAAGCACCCAATAAATGTTAACTGCCATAATAAAATAACCTTAATTTTATGTTACAACACTATTTTACTGTGTTCACTTTTATTTTGACAACTTAAAATTATTTTTTTCCCCCTCAATTTTCGGCAGCCATATTTTTCATTTCTGACTCAAAGTTTCTAAAGCTTCTATCTGTTTGACCATTCAGTCAATTTCTCAGGCCATTCTTTTATTCAAAAGTATTTATTGGGTGCCCAGTCTGAACCAGACTGTGTGCCAGACACTTATAACAACATACTGAGCACAATAAGCAGGATCCTTTCCCTGAGGGAGCTTACAGTCTCCTCCTCAGACAGATTGGTGACGAACAGATCATCCCTCGAAGAAGTAAGGATGGCAAGCTGTCTCAGTAGGTGCATAAGTACATTTTTTTTTTTTTTTTTGAGAGAGAGAGAGAGTACACATAAGCAGGCAGAGAGGCAGGCAGAGGCAGCGAGAGAAGCAGGCTCCCTGCCGAGCAAGGAACTCGATGCGGGTCTCGATCCCAGGACCCTGGGATCATGACCTGAGCCGAAGGCAGCAGCTTAACCAACTGAGCCACCCAGGCGTCCCAAGTACATTTAAGGATAAAAGTTAATGGTCTCTGAGCAGAAAAAAACAAATAAAAAAATATTTAAGGTATGAAATTAGAACAATGTAGTCCCAATATCATGGAAATGGTGCTTCCTTTTAGAGTTCTAGATCCTAAAATAAGCCAAGATTAATGTTGAAACTAAGAATATTATGTTTCCAATAATCTTCTGCTTCCTTGCTCTATGAGATAGCTGGCAAAAACACCATTTATTACAGTTTAGGAACGGGCTACAGTACACAAATAATGAAAATTTAAATATGGTCATTTTCTTTAGAATGTGACCTATGCTAACTGCTCTGTTAACCTTAGAAATGCACATTCTATTTCAGTCTAATGGTGCAGTGTACAGCGTACATGTTTGGCCAGTGAGCAAACGAGGCAACACAAGGAATATACCGCTTTGTTATTTAATTTGTTTCGAGGCCCTAGAAGTACGAAAAGATGTGAGTACAGGAATTTGTCTTATTTGGGAGACCTGGGTCAGTACCTTAAGTCCTCAATGCCTTGTTTCTTCCTTAGTGAAGTGGAGCTAATAATAGTATCTTCCTCAAATGGTTAGAACGTGGCACGTACCGAGAACCCAACAACACTGTGGTGACATGTCAGCTACAGGATTTGGCTCAGTTCAAAGAAAAATGAATTAATTGAGGCCATTTAGGGTAGGATTTCGGGTGCCCAGCTTTCCTGGTTTGCCAGGGATGTCGTTTCCTGACACAGGACTTTCAGCGATAATGGGACAGTCCCAGGCTAAAAGGGACAGTTGGGTACATTAGTCTGAATTCACATACGCAAATGGTAGTGTGTGGTGGACCGTAGCGTTTCCACGACACCGTTACCCCGCAGGAGGAGTGACTAATCCTGTTTTCCATCAGCTAAATTGCATGGACCGGTGATGGAGCCGTGAGGAATCAAGGCTGGCGATAAATCTGAGCTGGGGCCCTGGAGGTTCTTGAATTTTAGTTCTTGAATTTTGATTGGTTAACAGTGCTTTGGGGTTTTCTGGGTCCCACAGCAGAAAGCCAGGGAGTAAGGAATGGTTCCTCAAGCGCGCCTGACCTGGTTACCAGGGAGAACTGCTTTTAAGTCTGGTTAGGTATGTGACCTTCTGATTCTACTTCCTAAAATGGGTTTGAAAGGTCAGAATTTAGCATCTGTGCTTTAACAATTGCTTAAGTAACAGTTCCTGCAGCTGAGGAGCGTCGAAATGGAGACGGAGACCACCGGCTTGATCCCTAGGCATGTGCTCAGAGCCACAGCCCCATAGTAGGGAGATGAAGAAAAATGCTAAAAATAGTGCCTGAATTCTGGCATTCTGCTTTTTTTTCCCTTTATTTTTTTTCTTTTTCTTCCAATGGAAGGTCTCCATATTATCTAAACACCCTGCTCATCCTATAAACCTTGAAGGTCTTAATATGATATCTGGCATTTGTTAGGTTCTCAACAACCAAAAATTGTCGAATTGAATTTTCATTAAGGCTGGGGAGATTTTTTTTTTAATATTCCTTTTTTTTTCTCCCTTCAAGTCAGTACTTATTGTCAATTTATAGAGAATTGGAAAGTTCCAGAGTTGGTTGTCATACTGATGAATTTTCAGGTTGGCATTAATTTGCTCTAATATCACTTAGGAGCCCTTAACAAATCTAGCTTTGGGACATGACATTGCTGATTTCCTGAGCTCATGCTTCACTGTGAACCCAGTTACTGCCAATTGTTATAATGTTGATATGGAAAAGGCAGCTACTGTGTTTAGCAACTGTTGCACAAAGTCATTCTCCAGCTGTCTAGGAGCACAATCCATAGTCTTAAATAGGTATATCTGTTGTCAGTTTTATGAGCTTCACGTTGTATGAGTCATCTGTTGGTTTTGAGTATAGTAAGTGGTGTGGGCAAATGTTTTCCTCAAAACATATTTTTTTTAAACACACAATTACTGATTCATTTTTGTTCCACACATACAGAATTCATAGATAATTTTGTATTTTAACTATATGATCCACCACATTATTATATTTTCATTTTGTGTCGCAGAGTCCAACTGAGACTACTGGAGATGTAGAGAGGGCTGTTTTCCCTAAATTCTGACCTGGTTACCTCCTAGCATGCGTTTTATGGGAACCTCCAATGGAGGATGAGAAAGCCTCTCACTGTTGGAGAAACTAATTCAGTCTATTTCCCTCAAGTCGAGACAATGAATAACCAGATTAATATATGTACAATCAACCTAATGGATGTGAGGTAGTTTCACTCTAAGCACAGATAAACTAACTTGAAATAATTACAGAATCGAAAGGAGAGAGGAGAAATGGTATATTAAGAGATCTCGCACTAGGAATGAATATGAAAAGACACACCTCGGTTCTGAGCTTCCCACTTTACAACTGGGGAAACAAAGAAACACGATGATTACTTCACTTTAATCATTTGCAACAATGGCTCTCAAATTAGTGCTCCCTGAGGAAGGTTAAACACAAATAGTCAGGGCCTGGGCTTTCAACTGTGAGTCAATCAGAGCAGCACTGCGTTCATCTGTTTTCCATATAGGGCTAAGGCACAGGTTTTAGATCGACTACAGTCTGTATAACTTCTTCTCTTTTTTAAATTAAATGTGATAAATGTCTCATATAACTGGAGGAATCATATTGTTCAAAAGGATATTTCTTTTTTCTGGCTCAGAATTCTGAGAGTAATTTTCAAGCTATAGACTATTAAAAAAATACTAGTTCTTTAGAAAAATACAGAAGCATAGAGAACATATGTTTATTTCTAAAATTGTTTCCCTGTAAAAGTCCAAAGCATAACAATTAAAGTGTGGTCCCATAAGACGATTCCAAATGGGACTGGACTGACAGGATATAGGTATGTGGTTTCCAGTGATCACACAGTATCTTATAGACTTAAAGGATTAATTGTAATAAAGTTTTATTTTATATTATTTTTATTAGTTTGAAGGTTTGTTCTATTAATGTATTTATTTTTGAAAAGATAATGTGTGATACAAACTCCAGCATCTTCAAAAGGCATATGGAAACTAAGACCCTCTGCCCACACTGTTCTTTAGCCTCTCTTGACATAGCCATCTTACCTGTTACTCATATTCCTTTTTAGAAGCATGAGAGGAAACATTGGATGCATTTCTACTTAGGGGATAAGATGCATGCATGAATAAAGTAACATATGATGAGTGTTAGGTGAGTGATTCAAAATAAGTGCTTTAATAGTTGAACAGGAAGAGAGAAAAGATTTGACTGGTTTGCCTAGGGAAGTCTACACTGGGGAAGTGATATTTGAGAGGACTCATAGTGTGAAAAGTTGTTGGACTTTTAGGGGATTATTTAAAATTTTAAATTCTTTCCTCCTTGTGTTCAGAACTAATTGAGAATGAAGACATAGGAGACAGACAAATAAATATCAGAATGTCAGTTATGTGCTTGTTAAATCCTTAGAGAACATGGTTGTACATCTCCAGCAAAACAGCTTGCCAACTCAATTTCCTCCAATTCTCCTCCCTAGTTTGGTTTTGGGACACCCCAAGATGCTCAGTTTTGGGTATATAAAATAGACTGTCCCAGACATGCTTCCTCTCATTGGTCCAGGGCAGAGTGTAAGGAAAAAAAGGGTGAGGTTTCCTAGTACTTCGCCACTTGAGGAACATGGGTCAATAGACGTGATGTCATCATGTAACTTATTCTCCATCTTTCACTAAGAGAAAGAGGCAGAGCATATCATGTGATTTCACTCATATGTGGAATTTAAGAAACAAAACAGAGTAGCATAGGGGAAGGGTGGGAAAAATGAGACAATATCAGAGAGGGAGATAAACCAGAAGAGATTCTTAATCATAGGAAACAAACTGAGGGCTGCTGGAGGGGAGTGGGTGGGAAGGATGGGGTAATTGGCTGATGGACATTAAAGAGGGCACAGGATGTAATGAGAACTGTGTGTTAGATAAGACAGATGACCACTGAACTCTACCTCTGAAACTATTAATACATTAAATCAAATTTAAATAAAAATTTTTAAGAGGCAGAGCAAGAAGCCAGGAGTATTGCTCAGATAGACGGTGCTCCTTCTTCATAGGAACAGTAGATGTGAAGAAAAAAAGTTTCTGTATACAAACACACACACACACACACACACACACACACACAAGATGAAGGAAATGTGCAGAACTCATTCAAAAAGACAGAATTTCTCCCAAAACAAAAGCAGAAAGAGTAAGACATTACTATAATCTAACTGGTGGTAGTACTATCCAAGGGGGGGAAAAATGAATCTAGAGGAAGTATTTGGTCAAAGGGGGACACAAAGATAAAAATTTGCTACTTTGTGCCATGTTTCCAGGATCAAGAAGTGGTGGGTTGGGGAAAGAGAGAGAGAGAAGGAGGGGGAGAAATGTGTGGTAATTGGTTAACAGCTCTGGGGACAGGAGAGCTCTAATTTGTAATGCTTGCTGATTTCTATGATATAAATGCACCTGCTGTGGCTGATTTCAAGCTATAGATGTGACATAACTGAATATGAAATTGGGAAGTGGTATATAACCAGCTCACACAGGTTGGTCCAAGGCAGTCCTAGTGCACCCCTGGAGGAGGAAATACTGAAGTGTGAAGACCTGAGCACTTCAGTAATGAGAAAGATGTTCTTGGCAATAGGGTGGGCATGGTGCACCTCCATATAGGTCATCGTTTCCAAAATATGTTCTAGTAAAACCCAAATGTTTATAGAAGACCACTTGTTAGTCACCCTGGACAGTCAGCCTTAAATCAGCCAGAGCGGCTCCATTTTTCTCTCTCTTACGTTTTGTCTAAAAATGTTCTAAGAACCACAGGTTCTTATTTTTGTTGTTGTTTTACATTGTAAGAACCTTCCTAGAATGTAGTGCTCATTGTGCAATTTTTTTTAAAGATTTTATTTATTTATTTGACAGACAGAGATCACAAGTAGGCAGAGAGGCAGGCGGGGGGGGGGGGGTAGCAGGCCCCCTGCTGAGCAGGGATCCCAATGCTAGGGTCGATCTCAGGACCCTGGGATCATGATCTGAGCCAAAGGCAGAGGCTTTGGCACACTGAGCCACCCAGGCACTCCTCATTGTGCAATTTTTTAAAAAAGTATTTGCTCATTATCCTGAGTTCAGGTTTGGTAGAGCTGGCATCTCTACCCCACAAAGCTGAGTTTCCAACTGGCAGACTGTCCAAGTGTATATGAATGAATAAAGCATGGAAGTATTGCCCAAAAAAGGAGAGAAAAATTGTAATACTTGGGGCAAGCCCAGAAGCTGCCCCAGCTTCCCCAGACTGTGTTTACAGCATTCATGCATGTAGAAGGTAGCCCTTCCTGGAAAGGATATTTACTTCTAAATACCTCAGAGCTGCTGGAGCTGCTATATGGGTTAAGTATGAACCCAGGTGAGCCAAAGCCTGACATGGGCCCTTGAGAAAGACAGAGAACCAGGGGCCCAGTCTCAGGCCACCCTGCGGGTCTCCGGTAAGAAGAGGAACCTACATGTTTTCCCAATCCTGTCTCTCTAGTGCAGTCCATCCACTTTGCCATGGAGGACCCCAGGACTTGACAGCAGCCCCTGCCCAGGCTCCCTCAGACTGTGTTGTTTGCTCACACACAACCCAGTGGTCTATACTAAGGCACAGCATGTAGTCCTCGATCTTCTGAATTCCCTTCCCTCCATCCTCCTGTTCATTTTGCAGAGTAAAATGACATGCATGGTGTTTTGGTAGGAGTGGGAGGGTGAAGGGTTGATTTGGGGGATTCTGAGGGACTGTCACTGACTTTCCCTATTCAGTGTGACCAAGCCCCACCCAGAAAGGGAATTGAGGACTGGCATCAGAAGACATCGTTCTTGAACATAATGTAGGGTGAATTGATGCCTCCTTCCCACCACACACATACACAAACCCCATACATTTCCCACGTTGAATTTGTGCAACCTTGCCAAAACCAGGTGCACCACTAAGAGCCTGACACTGTGACCATGGTCTCAACCAGGGCAGAGCCAAAACCTTACCTGGCCCCTCTGCATCCCAGAACATCAAATGCTTTGCTGGGGTCCAAAGACAAAGCCAACTCCAAACAGCTCTAGGACTCCTCTAAGGACCAGGGCTCTACTGTGGTGCTCATTCACTCCTAGGAGCTAGGATTTTACTAGCCATTCCCAACTGTTTACAGTCTGTATAGAAGGCATTCTCTCTGAAAATACTGTCGGTGGATCATCCAGCCAAATTTATATCTCTGAAATATTTAGCTTTTTCTATGTGCTATGAATTGAAATAACATGCTCAACTTATAAATAAGTCTTTTTGAACATTAAAAAATTTAGTTTTTGATGAAAAATTTTTTGCTTATAATGGAGACTTTAACCTGGAAAAATAATCATTGAAGACAGGATGCAATTATTTTATTTATATAAATTATTTATTCTTGGGGATCTAAAAAACTGTGAAGCAATGACAAATTTTCTGGTTCTTCATAGTTAAAAATCACATGGTGACCTGTGATGGTGAATGCAAAGTAAAGCCACTCTAAATCTTTGTCCAGGTGACTAGTTAGCTTCTTTAGTATATCTCTTCTGCAAAACATGGTAGCTATAGTCTAATGACCCCAAGTACGTGTCTCTGGCATATTCCTCTTTCCTTAGCCTTCAGAAACATTTTCCAATGGCCTATCAGATATCTGTGTTTTTATGTCCAGCCTGCAGTTTTTACTCAGGATGTCCAACACCAAATCCAGCTGCCTCCCACCATATACTCTTTAATTTCCTCTCTCATTGATGGTATCACTATCTACCCAATGACTAAAAGGGAAATATGAAAATTATCCTATAAAACTTATCCCTCCAAATCTGTCAAGTATCAAGTACTATTTACCTATGAAATATTTGTCAAATCCATCCTGTTCTTTCCTTTCTCATGCCTTTAGGTAAGGCATTTACCTTACCTAAAAAAAAAAAAAATAGACTAATTGGACTTCATTAAAATTAAAAGCTTTGTGCATCAAAAATCACTATCAGAAAAAAAAGATAACCCACAGAGTACAAGAGAATATTTGCAACTCATATACCTGATAAAAGTCTAGAAGTCGCAATATATAACTCTAACAACACAAAATAACCTAATTAAAAATTGGGAAAGGATTTGAATAGATATTTCTCCAAAGAAGATAGACAATGCCCAATAAACACATGAAAAGATACACAAGATCATTAGTAGAGAAATGAAAATCAAAAACCATAATCAAGTGGCTACTAAGATAGCTATCATAAAAAGAAGAGGAAGAACAAGTGTGACATGGATACAGTGGAAGCCTCAGACCTTGCTGATGACAATGTAACATGTTGCAGCCACTTGGGAAACAGTTTGGCAGTTCCTCAAAAAGTTGACTGTACAGTTGCCATATGTCCCAGCAATTGTACTTCTAGATGTATACCCAAGAGACATGAAAACATATGTCCACACAAAAACGTGGACATGAATGCTCATTGTAGCATTATTCAAAATAGCCAAAAAGTGGAAACAATCCAATTGTCCATCAACTATGAACGGGTAGACAAAATGTAATCTATCAACAAGGCAATATGTCTTTCAGACATAAAAAAGAAAGAACTATAGATACATACTCCACATGGCTAAAACTTGAAAACATTATGGGAAGTGAAAGTAGCTAATCCAAAAGACTATATATTATATGATTTCATTTATATGAAATGTCCAGAACAGACAAAGCCCTGGCGATGGAAAGTAAATTAGTGGTTTTCTAAGAGCTGGTAGGAGGGGACTAGAGAGTGACAATGAATGACTACAGGTTTTTTTTTGGGGGGGGGTAGTGATGAAAATGTCCTAGAATTAGATAATATTGATGGTTTCATAACCTCATGGATACACTGAAAAACACTCAGTTGTACACTTTTAAAATGGTGAACTTTATGCTCTGTGAATTTTATTTCTTTTTTTAGAAAGAACCTGTTTCATAGGGTTGTTGTAAGGTTAAGTGAAAGAAAGTATATGAAATGACCAGGGCCTATATTTGATAAACACCAATTTTCATTTTTTTAAAAAGACTGAATGGAAAAGATAGACATTATGCATTTTTGAGAATTGAAAATTTACATAAATAATATGCAATTTATGTAAGCTGTATGGGAAGTAAATGCAAATGTGTTAAAACTTTATCAAAATACTTGTTACAGCTTACATATCGAAAGACAATGGATCATTTTATCTACATTATCCCGACTACTGCACTTTGTGCTAATGTGAATTCACCGAGGTGTTTGTGCTTCTTATAAGTATTACCACAATAACTAGGATAAGTCATTAGCCTCGGGATAGACACAGCACCCCATCCAACAACTGAGTGAACCAATTACTGAACTGCCATTGTAATTAGTATTTTCATTGCTACCTGAATATCTACACAACAGATACTTAAAAAAATACAATGTAATCACAATTATGTCAGAGTTTCATACAATCATTAACAGAACCATTATCTGGGAACAAAAAGCATTTTAAATTATTAGAACTAAAGTAAGTCAGCCTATAATCTTTACCTGGGTCTAATATGTAGTGGTGAGCATTTAATTTTAAACAGTAGTATTTCATATTGTGAAAGTCACCTTATGTCATGAGAAGCGTATGCAACTAATTGCTTATGGTTCTATCTTCCTGAAAGTTGTGCATGCTGCATTAAATGTTTAATGTGTCCTTGACCAAAAAATAATGCAATATTAATTTTGTTTTGATGATAAGTTGACTTCATACAAAAATAGATAAATAACCCAGCCAAGTACAATGGTTTTAGGAAATCCTTGCTCCCTGGGTTGTGAGGTCTCTAAAGAACTTCTTTCACAAGAATGTCATTTCAAAGAACCTTCTCTAAATTCACCGAAGTTTAATGACAAAGAAACAGAATAAATGTTATTCAATTTATTGAGCCAGATTTTGAAAGTGAATGCCAAACATTAAAATTCAGAGAAGACCACAGTCAGGAAGTGATTCACAGTTTTTGTTTTGTTTTGTTTTTGTTTTTAAGATTGTATTTATTTGGCAGACAGAGATCACAAGTAGGCAGAGAGGCAGGCAGAGAGAGAGGAGGAAGCAGGCTCCCTGTGGAGCAGAGAGCCCCACGTGGGGCTCGATCCCAGGACCCCGGGATCATGACCCCAGCCGAAGGCAGAGGCCTCAACCCACTGAGCCACCCAGGCGCCTCGTGATTCACAGTTTTAAGTGAATTAAGAATGAAAAACAAACAAACAAACAAAAACAAGCACATCTAATTTCCGGAAAGAATGTGTTTCTTCTGAGTTCTAAGTTGAGCTTTAGTTATCCTGTGACAGGCAGTTCACAACACTGTCAAAAGAAAGGAAAAAAAGGAGGAAAGATAGGAGAAAGGGAGAGAGAAAAAGAAGGCAAGAGAGGGAGGGAAAGAGAGAGAGAAATGAAAGTAAAAGGGAAAAATAGAAGAACTAAGAAAAAGAAAGAAAAGTCATAGGAAGAAAAACTACAGGAAAGAAACAAGAGGTTTTGCCTAAAATAAAACGAAACAATAAAACATCACAGTGTGACTTATTTTCCAAATTAATGGCTAATGTCTGTTGGTGCAGTTTTCTAGTATATAATAAAACTTAGAAGAAATTTACTATAATCTCACTAAGACCGAATTCATCATGTCACACAGATGTATCATAGGCTAAATGCATAGTACATAACTTCATTATTCTCTAAAGGATTTACATATCTAAAAATCAACAAAGCCAATTAAGTTTCATGATCCATAAAACTACAGTAGACGTCTGAATAAGCATTTTTTGTTTGGAATTCAAAATCCCTAAAATGGAATAACTATGGTTTAGAGCGTCCTGTTGGTTCCCCACCCAATTCCCCAACCACTGCCCCCAGCTGCACCCATCCCCCAAATGCTCTGAGTGTTGGCTGACCAGGCTCACTGATTTCCCTTTTTCCTGAACATTTCCTTCTGCTCTATGGAAGTCACTGCATTCTGCATCCAGGGGGTTATCCTTCCTTCCCTTTTCCTTAACCCAAGCCAGACCTCTTGCCTCAAGGTGGGACCAACTCTGGATGCAGTTCATGCCCCAGAGCTGCCCAGAGGAGCAAAGCTAAAGCTGGGATCCCGGTGTTTGGTGTGCCTACTTAGCTCCTTCTCCTACCATACCCTACCTCCCACATTCCCTTTTCCTGAGAACACTCTCTCTGCAAAAGCTCTTTGTAAATGTGAGCTGAAACAGAAGGGAAAGAATTTCCCCTTGCAAACATTTTGGAAATAATAATTACTTATGAAACATTATTTTAAAAATGTATTATTCCCAGAATGTTCTTTTTGTTTGAGGTAATTTTGTTAAGTTTTAAGAAATGACCTGGAATCATATGAAATCTGAATCAGAAATAAATATACCAGGAGAAAAATTTCATTAAGTACTTTTTCCTATATCTTTAACCTTCACATGCCAAGCAAGAATTTCTTTCTTTCCCGGCCTTTAGACCTTGGTCCAGGTTTCCCCTGCCTTCCTCAAGCCCTCTTTGCTGGAATAATGCCTACCTTTCAGGGCTTAGCTTGTCATTTCAGATTGCCTGAGGTTACATGTCCTTTTCATGTGCTTTCAGAGTACGCTGTACTTACCGTCATCATCAAGCTCATCACACTCCATGGTGATAGTCTGGTCACGCTGTTAGCCCTACCTGCCCAGGACATTTTCTGAAAGTAAGGTAAGGACCACGTCTTATTCTTTATGCTAACCCTATTGCTCAGCACATTGCAGATACTTGAATATTTGTTGAATGAATGCATCCTTTATAACTATTGAATGAATACTATACTGTACAATTAATGAAATTATCTGGTTTCAGCCTATAAACTATCTCATAGATCATCTTGAACTACAAGTAATGTGCCAAACTGGTCACTGACATCTGAGAATAAGAGGCACCATAGCTGAGAAAACTTGAAACTGATTACACCCAGATAAAAAATCATGAGTGTAATTTTTAGAATGTTTAATGTCAATAAAATGTCCAGGGTAGCAGCACCTGGGTGGCTCAGTCGGTTAACCACTGGACTCTTGGTTTCAGCTCACGTCACAATCTCACAGTCATGGGATCGAGCCCCATGTCGGGCTCCACACACTAAGTGCAGAGTCTGCTTCAGATTCTCTCTCCCTCTGCTCCTCCCCTGCTCTCTCTCTCTCTCAAATAAATTAATAAAATCTTAAAAAATAACATCCAGGCTATGTTATAGTAAGTGTATAAATTCAACTCAATTAAGTACATATTGATTAAGCACTTAACATTTCACCAGCACATTCTTCAATCATGTGGAAAATATGAAGTATTAACAACAAAAATCATAAATAATACAAGATACAATATAAGTTAATGTGAAGAACACATGGCACAAGCCAGTACTTTATGAAATTAATGGGTTCAGATCGAGTAAGTGGAGAGTAGGTTTTCCAACTAAATACAATGCTGAGGAGAGAAGTCTTAATTTATCATATTTAGGGAATCATAAGAAAATTGGTCTGATTGAAGTGGAGGGCATGTGTTAGGGAATGTGGGAGATACAATTAGATAAGAAAGTAAAGTTAGATTAGTTGATGAGGTTTCTTAGGATGGCTATTTAAAATTGATTTGACAGAAAAGGGGGGTGCCTAGGTGGCTCAGCGGGTTAAAGCCTCTGCCTTCGGCTCAGGTCATGATCCCAGGGTCTTGGGATCAAGCCCCATGTCGGACTCTCTGCTCAGCGGGGAGCCTGCTTCCTCCTCTCTCTCTCTCTGCCTGCTTCTCTGCCTACTTGTGATTTCTGACTGTCAAATAAATAAATAAAATCTTAATAAATAAATAAATAAATAAAATTTATTTGACAGAAAAGGAAAAATTATAGGTTCTCTCATTGAGAAGGGATGTGGAGTATGTATTCAGACCAAACTATTTTCAGAAGAAAGTTCGTGGTAGTATTTAAGATGAAATGGGGGTTTCTTAGATAAATATAAAACTTAGGAGTTAATTAAGGGTAAAAATGGGAACTAATTAAGGTTAGAACTGGCTATTAAAAAATGATAGATTTAATCTTGAATATAGGGTTAGATGGTGGAAATAAATAAGCTTAAAAGGGGTTATATATGGAAATAAATAAGCTTTTGTTCACAGAGCACTAGAAAATTCAATCTAGTTTATTCTGTCCAATATTTAAAATTATGTAAGAAAGTAATGAGTACTCAGTGTCATTCTCTTGTTCTTTGAATTCACCTATTCAGGAGATCTAGAAGGTCTTTATCACAATGAGGTCCAAATGAATTTAGGTCCCCAGGGACCAAGGTCAATATAATAAGACCAATGTAATAAGACTCTCTCTGTATATATCGAGATATATATGATGTACATACTCCAAGAAAGTCTCAAGAGGGAAAAAAGTGAATAGAATAAGTCCTTTTAGAAGAGGCAAAATTAAAAAAAAAAAAAAACAACAACAAAAACTCATTGCAAGTCTAAAGGGTACAGAAAAAGACACCAATAGAAACGGAGATAAGAATTAGGGGCCAGGCTGAAACTGGAGAGCAGTGAAGTCAAATCAGGAAATTGATTTGGAGAGAACTGATGCCTTAATGGTGGTTAGGCATATGAGCGGGTTTAAAGGTAAAATATGTCTTGGTGCCACATTCACAACAGCGAATGTTTCCCCAAAAATGCTGAAAAAAATTTTATTTATATTTTATTTTATTCCTTTAGAAAGTGTGAGAACACAGTGCAAAATTTTTTCTTATCTGTTCAAAATCTTGACATACTTGGATTGATATCTGTCAATACATTTCCACTTACGGAATTAGCCATAGTGCTTCTAATTATTACCATCAGAAAATTTTAACATTAATAGGAAACTATAAAATTGAAGTGAAAAATATTCATTTCAGTTATAAGAAAGGCATCATTCAAACTCAGAGACATTCTTAGGAATTAGAGATTTCTCATATCTAGCCATCTAAGTACACAATTGATTTTTTCTGTGTTATTTGCCAAACAACACCGATACATCACAAAATATTATATTAATAAAATTAATGACAGGAAAATACGATGAGACAATGTTAAGAGCTGTTGGTCATATCATGTCTACCCACCTTTTAAAAAAGAGGTAACAGTATAGAATATACTTAGGTGGTACAGTTTGGTCTTTTCAACCATCCACATGATATGAATGAAATTTGTTGACGTGTCTTAACTAGGGTTCAGTTCAGGAAACAGAATAAGGTCGAGGTTCTTTAAGTAGACAGAAGTTTACTCAATGGAATGAAAAGTTTACAAAGTAATTGGAAAGGCTAGAGATAGAGGCTCTAGGCTGGGCATTGAGGAACATTTCCAGAATTTAGTAGCAGAACTACTACTCCTTCTTCAGTCAGAAAGGTTAAGAATCCAGATGTCACCTCAGAATTTATTGAGTTCAGAGACACAGTACTGTAGCTACCAGTAAGGAATCAAGAGACCACCAGTGCGTGGCCACCGCAACAGCCTCTCAAATCCCACAAAACAAGAACTTGGATGCTGGAACCTATCATGCAAAAATCATGTCTTCGCAATCTCGCTTATTGGCAGAAAACAACACAGCAGCAGGAAGATGACCTTCACTTGACTTCTGCCTTTCAAATCTCAACAAGTGCATCTAATTGGCTGAACCTAATTTGCATCTGCAGCTTCAATTGCACGGGAATCTGGGGACTCTGAAGTGCACAAATGCACACTATAAAGTGGAGAAGAGTTGCCAGTTGGCCCCATCCACAATACTGTGATTCAAAGACTTTAGAAATTTCTCATCCAAGGTCACAGAACTAGCGAGTGTTAGAGCAACAAACTTGAATTCAAAGATTCTGGCGACTTGCCCAGTGCTCTTTCCACTACATCAGTCTACAGCACTGATTACTCTCTGAAGACATTTGCCAAAGGAGACATATTTTCAAATCTTGTGCTAATTATATTTTTCACTGAAGCATTAATTCAGGCATCTGTGAATACTGTTACCTTTTAGTCTTATGTCAAACCTCTTTCTTCTTCCAGACTCAGACTTAATCTTATTTTACAGTACTTACAGTTAAACCAACACTGCAAGGGTTTAATACCTTTGAGTATTTTTCTCAGCAGGCTTGCTGCTTAATCCATTTAATGTCAGAACAACACAGACCTTCTTATTAAAATGGGAGAAAGGACATTATTAGAAACTACATCAGTGGTTTTCTTTCTGCGGGGTAAAACCCACCAGTATGGCAATATTTGTACCTTATCTTTATTTTAATTTGTGTTTTCTGCAGACCATATAAGAAAAACGTTTAAAAGGAAAAGATCTGGAATATCAAATCCTCTTGAATTTTAATCATACATAAAAGAAAAACAGAAAAATGAAAATCCTCTTAAAGAAATCTTCCTAAGCTTGTACTTCAGTATTAAAATTAAAAATAGAGAACATGTAAATAAAACATTTAGAATAAGTGGAAAATTTATAATGCATCAGTAATATCTCAGTAGTATCAATTAAGTTGTAACTTTCATGCCAAAAGCTTTTTAAAGGAACTTTGGGAACATATTTTTATTTACCCATTTAATGATCTAAGTACAGAAGTTTTTTACCTATACATTAAAAGAATATAAATTGCTAGATATAGGTCTATTTAGAACTAACAATACAACATTGAAATGAAAAGAAGGGGTTAAATTCATGTTACTATGGAAAAAATTCAGTTTTTGCAAAGTTAACATATAACTCAGAAATATTCAAGGATAACTAAAAAGTCAAAGTTTTCATTTTATATCTTTTGTCTACTTTCTGTCTATAGTGAAAGTTCTTTATCAGGATTCAGATGACCGTTTTTACTAATACAGGCGTATGTTGACTTTATTTTTTTTTGGTGATGGCAGTGGTGGCGATTTGTTTCAAAGAACTGTGTGAAAAGTAGGCAGAAATCTGAGTGCTCATGAAATCTTAGTTTAAGCAATATGGAAAAACACAACATCTAATAAATTAAATATTTGAAAATCCTGGTTTCTGAAGATAAGGATTGTTTGCATGACAAAATAATCTAGTTGGCATTTCTTTAAATACTGACCGATTCCAAAATAATTTTTTGATATTCATGCTCTTTTTTAGAAACACATTTGCTTTCCGTGATTCTTTATTTGTTGATTTAGATAATCTCCGAAAAGGATTCAACCCAAAGCAGGGACTAAAGGAATTGAAAAGATCTGTTCAAAACTGGGAATGAACTGAAACCTTCCAATGGGTTTCCATCAGGACTCCTTACCTCTTGTAAAGGCATATGGGAAATCCATCTATGTTCAGACAGGAAAGAAACTCAACTAAAGTTTTACAAGGGAAATTCTTTCCCCCTGCCTTAGAAGGGAAGGGTGGAGAGCCTGCTATTATATGAGACTCTCCACCCTTAGCCCTAGCCCCTTGATTCATTATGTAACCAGATCTCCTTTATCATTGTCAACTTACCAGTCAGGTGATGGCAGATTTTTACTATGCTTGGTATAAGGTTTGACTGTCCTAAGTAGTCCTAAGAGCCTTACTTATCATTCTTGTTCTGCGAGCATTAATGTGAAAAGATTTAGCTTGGTGTGCAAGCTAACGTTTTTCCCCAAAGATTTTTTTTAAAACCTATTATTTTAGCATATAAGACTTATAGATATAAATCGTGACTATTGATGCATTATAAAGTCATATTCAGGGAGTATATGCAAGACAATTGATTAAAAAATTTCAAATTTGTAGCATAAGAACAAGTAAAACAATATTTGTGAGGTATTAGAAATTTAGAAGAGACTAGGATAAGGACAGAAATGAAATTATTAGCATTTTAGTATGTATAACTAACAAATACAGTAAAATGATTTGTAGTTAGCATAAACCAACTAAATTCTTGGAAAGCACAACTAATAACATATATTCCTCAGGCCACAGATACTACAAAATGGGGATCTTAGTCTTCGAGGTTTGTTCTCACACTGAAGTGCAGAAATTTCATGTGAGTCTTTTTTTACTTATCTTCCATCTGTTTCCTGGACTATCAAGGGTTAGAACAAGATCTAAAGCTCTATCTTAGGAAGAGCTGCGTGATTAATTATCAGTCTTGGCTTCATCTCTCACTGAAACTATTATTAGACTTCGAATAATTATTTTGTTTCTGAATTCTAAACTTGAGAGTAAAGGTTGTTTTTGTCCTTTTTCTTTTTATTGTGAAATTTTTCAACATATGGGAAAGTTGAAAGAATAATACCACAAATAACTATATACCCTTCACAGTTGTATATGGGTATGTATAAATATGTGTATCTGTGTATATGTGTGTGTGTGTGTGTGTGTGTGTGTGTGTGTGTAATTTTCTTTCTCTTTCTTTCTTTCTTTCTTTTCATAGATCATTCTTGGATAAGTTGCAGACAGGATATTTCACACTTAAATGTTACAGCATGCATTTCCTGAGAATAAGGATCTTCTCGTACATACAATACAACTATTATCCCCCCAAATCTTGATACCCACACCACAACCTACACCATGAAATCAAAATCTGTGTAAAGAAACTCTAAACATTAGTATTTTTTAAAGTTTCCAGGTAATTACGATGCATAACAAAAGGTGAGAACCACTGTCTACAGATGAGTAAATCCAAGTTAAACATTTTCCAGAAAGAAAACACTGTTTTTTTTTAATTATGCATAAGAATAAGCTAGTCTTTCAAGTTCAGCAGGTCTAAATTATAGATTTTAGATCAGAATGGTATAATAATTTATATTTCCTTAAGTTTTTCTTAGCATGTTTAATATAACTTTAAAATATGTCTTTAAAAAATAAAAATAAATAAAAATATCTCTTTAATATAAATGTATTTGATCTTCATTTCAGTTTCTTCTATATGATCATTTAAAATGCATAAAATACATATCATTGTAGGAATCCAAAATATATTTATCTGTAAAGTTAAATGGCTTTAAACAAAAAATATTTATATATTTGTATGTTATTTAACAAATATTATAAATCAGATACGAATCTTAGCATATGAAATATAAAACTTCTTCTTAACCTATCCTGTAGTCAAATTTCACATTTGTAAAGTTCCAACAAGCAAAAGTCAAAATCTAAATGGAATGTTTTTTAAAAATAAAAAAATAGAGGGGCGCCCTGGGTGGCTCAGTGGATTAAGCCTCTGCTTTTGGCCCAGGTCATGATCTCAGGGTCCTGGGATTGAGCCCCGCATCGGGCTCTCTGCCAGGCAGGAAGCCTGCTTCCCCCTCTCTCTCTGCCTGTCTCTCTGCCTACTTGTGATCTCTCTCTCTATATCAAATAAATAAATAAAATTTAAAAAATAATTAAATTATTAATTAACAAATAGAATACATGTCAATGTTTTAAGAATGTTCTTTCATATACCAAAAGTCTTATTGTTTCTTACAATAAAACATTATCCCTAAGTAAACAAAAATAATTTTCACTCATAACAAATTATTCCTACATTTTCTTATTGGTGTTAAGATTGGTAGTGGCCCAAAAGGTATTTCAAAAACTCTTTAATACCTGTTAATTACTTTTTGTTTTCGGCTTCTACTTATGACATTGTTGTGGAATAACCAAGCAAGGAAAGAAGGCATAAAACATTTAGAAATAGCCATTAGATATTTATGTCTGCTCTCTGGTGTTAGAATCAAAACACTTGATATATATACTGATTATTTTTAGAAATGAATCAAACTGGTTCACAGTGACTTAAATATTTTTTATTGGAATAGAAGTCATAAGACTTGCATTCTAGGCTATGATAAGCAAGACATAACTTTATCTCTCTGGGCCTGAGGTTACTCCTCTGTTAAATGAAGGGTTTAGCTCTGTTACAGATTCCCAGACTTTCCCAGTTCATGGTATTCTTAGTGTGTCAGTAATTTTTTCACAGCATCACAGGGTAAAAGAAATACCTTACAATTCCATTTATTAAGCAGTTATGTCCAAACTTATTATGTATGTCTATCCTAACCTCTTAGTAGCTATTTAAAAAAAAATAATGCACATACTTTTTAAAATTTTTATTTCATTCTTTTTAAAAAATTTATTTTATCTTTTCTTCAGTGTCCCAAAATTCATTGTTTATGCACCTCACCCAGTGCTTCATGCAATACACGCCCTCCTTAATTTTATTTCATTCTTAATGAGATGTGCACATCTATCAGACATGTTACACATTCTTAAACCTTGGAATTGGGCTGGTAACCACTACCCTCATTTCCTATTTCATAATCATTTTCTTGAGGTCCTTGTGTTTTATAACTACAACTTACAAAAACCCAGCATCACAAAGATATGTTGTCATTGAGTGAAAGAAGTACTGAACTACATGGGTACTAGCGGCTTGCATGGTGTCCAACCAATGTCATTGTGTTGGCGAAATGAAACGAATGAATACACGTACTATGACAGAATAGGGTTAGCATTCAATTTAGTTATTTTTCCTTTATTCTAAAACAGCTGCTATTTATAATACCATTCCTAAAACTTAGTTTGTTTTCTTATAATACTTAGCAGGAAAAAGGAACTCATAGACCTATAGCTGCACCTGAAATCTCAGAAAGTAATCTCACATAAACTAAGTAAAAGGCTAATGTCACTTTGGATGAAGCAGTAAAATATTCATAAACTCTTCCAGGCAAATTATTTATTATAAGAAAGAAATCATGTTATTTCATAAAAATTGCTCACAGAAAATTTTAAAATCTGACTGATGGCTACAAACCACACTTTGAGAAATATGTTCAACAGTGGTCATGTTAGAGGTAGAAAGTGATAGTTTCTAGAATATGGCTACCCTTTTTTTTTTTTAATTGAATTATACTACAAAGACTGATTTCATTGACATACTAAGCAAAAATTGTCAAAGAAATGAATGGTGTTACTATTAAAGTGAAATAAATTCTGATAATCTTATTCTTATGATCTATTATACAAAGATCAGTTACTAAACTAAGACTGTAATATGTATAGCATCACAGAATTTCTGCATAATGAAAATAGTCCTGAAGTCAAGCAGAAAATTACAGTATGGAAGTAGGACAAAATAAGAGAATGATTATGCCAAGCAACTAACAACTTTAAAAAGGGTAGACATTTTGTAAAAACACTAAATTAATATCAGTTCATGGGAGTTAGTACATTTCATTTATCTCTTTTCTAAAAGAAGTTTTAAGCTACACAATAAATAAATTAAGTTTCAATATGCATTTTTACCCCTGAGGTTCTTTTGCTAGGAGGAAATTATTTATTTACACTTTATACATTTTAGATAGAATGGTGATGGACAGGAATACAGGGATGAAGGAAAAAAAGAGAAGGTAAAATAGAGACATCAAAGTTCCCTGTATGCACCGTCATCTTTGGTTCCCTCCTTTGCCTTAAACTGAAAATTTACTTTCACTGAGGCTATCATCTTCAGAATGTTGCCTATTTATTTTCTTTCATCACACATCCAGGATATAGGGTTGATGTCCACCTAGTTCCCTGTTGCCATTTTCCAAATTACTTTTACTTCCTAGACTTGTAAAATTAAAACAAAAACCATCAACCACAAAACACACCTGGCTTGTTTGTAGATCCTGCTAGAATACCGGCCTCATCACATCTCCTTCATCTTTCTGATCAAAAATTACCAGTCTACTACATTTCACCTACTGTCTTCCTTTCCCCCAGCTTCTGTGGAGTAGTGCTTCTCAAACTTTATGTACACTTAAATTACCTGAAAGATCTTGTTCAGTTCAGATTCTGACTCAGTAAGGACAGCCAGAGAGTCTGCCTTTCTTATAACTCTCTAACAAGCTGTGGACCACTATGAAGAGTAAAGCGCTAGAGGAGCTATTTCCACTATTACCTAATCTTCTATATACTCCTAATTCCCCTATTCTGCTGTGGCACTCATTCCTTCCTGTCTTTACTATTTTTAATAGCTTCCATTGCTCCTTATCTTTCTTACACTGTCAATCTCAATCTCTCCTCTCAATCGCTTGAGTATCTCCCATTAACTAACACACACACACACACACACACACACACACACACACACACACATTTTACTCCCCTCCTAGCTACCATACTAGGTCTCTCCCTTTCACAGCCAAACTTAAAAAAAAAAAAAAATTGTCTGTGTTTGCTTATGCCCTTTTTCATCACAAATCCAATTCTGTGTCCACCAACATAATGCTCACTACCAACATAATGTTCACTAAAGTCATCAATGACTCCATACTGAAAAGCCAACAGACATTTTCGGTTCTCATCTTATGTGAACCTATCAACATCATTCAATACTGTGAACCACTCCTGACATTTTTCCACTTTGTTCTCCATGACACGGTGATCTGCTTATTTTCCTGTTACCATTCTAGTGACTCTTTCAATTGTTTTTTTAGGTCCATCATCTTCTATTTAGCTATAAGATATTAAATAGAAATTCTTTAGAGACCAGTCCTTCTTTCCTAGCATATATTTGTATCCTAAAACCTCCATGCTCTGTCAACTAAATGCAAATAACTTCTAAATTTATGTCTCCAGCTTAAATGACTGCTTTGAGTTACAAACTTGTGTATTCTATGGCCTACCTGACATCTTCCCTTAGATATCTCAAAGGTACCTCAAACATGAGAGATCCATGCTGAATTAATAATTTCCCAAAAATACATGCCACGTAACATAGGCAGATACATAGTCCAGAAAACTATTAAGTTTTTGATACTTCCTCTTCCCTCACTGTCATATGTCCACTCTATCCTCCAAGACCTCCCAAATATCTATGGAATCTATTCAGTTTTCTTCATCTCCACCATCCTCTCCCCTAGTGTCAATAATTGCCATCTCTGGGGTAGTCTACAGCAAACGGTTTCTTAAGGAGTATTACTTTCATCCATGCCACTCTGCTCCTCCCTCTTTAATCTGTTCTACACCCTGTAGATATGATGATACTTTTTAAAAACAAATTTCACATCCCTCACACCTGCCAAGCTCCTTCTGACTAAAGGGATGTTGCTTGTACTGTTGCATTGGCTTGGAATGCTCTTGCCCTATTTTCTCCTAGGTAACCCTGTTTCTCCTTCAAATCTCAACTCAATTACCATTTTTTGGAAAAGCCTATCTTTGCCTTAATGAATAGGTCAAATTCCCTAAAAGATTACAATATTACAATATTCCTGGAAAGCATGGTACATTTCTGTTTTTTTGTTTTTTTTTTAATTTTTTTAAATATTTTATTTATTTATTTGACAGAGAGAGAGAGATCACAAGTAGGCAGAGAGGCAAGCAGAGAGAGTGGGGGAAGCAGGCTCCAGGCTGAGCAGAGAGCCTGATGCGGGGCTCTATCCCAGGCCCCCGAGATCATGACCTGAGCTGAAGGCAGAGGCTTTACCTACTGAGCCACCCAGGCGCCCCTACATTTCTGTTTTTGTTCACCATTATCTCCCCAGTACTAGCACAATTCCTGACACAAATTTGTTACCTTCAAAATAGCTCTTGATGAATTAAGGTGTGGAGAGGTTAATATCAGTTTAAGAATCCCAAATAGTATGCCATTTGGGTTGGGCACTCTATTTCTGTAATTATTGAAGAATAAATGGAGGGAGATGAATTAGGGATATTGCAAAGACTAAAATGTAATAGCATTTGCTGTAATAATTAGAACTGGAAGGGAAGTTGGAGATATTTCATAGGTGATCTACAGAATGGCAGAGCCAATGATAAAGCAGTTTCAGCTAAACCAAACAATAAGTTCAGTTTATTGATGCACCAAATTTGAGGTTACAAACTCACCAGGTGGAAAAGGCTTGAGGACATATCAAACTGTAGGAATGGATATGGTGGGAGATATCATCTAGACATCTTAGTCCGGATATCCTTCTGTTCCTGACAGGTAAACATATTTCTCTCTTTGTGTTCACCATCCTGGTTATCAGCGCAGAGTCAGAAATCTTGGAGACATTTGAGATCGATGTCTTCTTCTATTTCCTTATCCCATTCTATCATCATCTATTCATTCTTTCTTCTTTCTGTCCTACTGCCACTTCCCTGGACTTTGACCTGGACTGTTTCAACAACTCTCTTACTTCTCCCACTGCATCCAGGCTTGCTCTCCCGTAATTGAGTTTGCACGTTCCTCCCAGAGTGACTTTCTGAGACACTACACGGTCACTTCCTGCTGAGTATCTTTAAAAGGCTTCCATTGACTACAGGACAAAATCTAGAGTCTTCGTTAAGGCTTTGTGATTTGGTCCTAGAATTCCTGAACTTCACTTCCAGCTCCTCTCTCCAATCTACCAGATTACTTATTATTTCCAAATGCTACGTGATGTCCTTCTTCCTTACTTCCTTTCCATCCCACTGAAATCTGACTGTAGAGTAACGAAGTTATTCTGGCTGGGGAAAAGATACGATATTGTCTAGCATGGGGACAAAACAAAACAAAAGAGAAGGCCAGGGAAACTCTTAGCCTTCAAGTTCAACTCGTATGTGGCCTCCTGAATGAAGTCTTCCCCTCTAGGAAAATATTTAGAGTCCCACTGGTTATCTGCCAACTCACTCTAATTCTTAGCCAAAAGTTTGCCGAGTCACTCTCACGTAGGTGAAGTTAAGCTCACTATTTGGTATGTCTGTATTGCGCTACTCTAGCTACAAAGAGTTTGGCTACTACATAATCTGTTGTCACACCTCTTTTCTGGACTGCAAATGTTTCCACAAAACCCACCCCTTGACCTCAAGAAGATGGCTACTGGAAGGGAGGGCGGGGGCGCGTCGTTACGTCTTCCGTCATCACACGCAGGGAGGGTGGGGCCCTCAAGGGAATGGAATAGAGGGGCGGGGCCAATAGGATGGGGCGGGGCTACGATATGCTGGGCGGAGCCCGAGAGGGGTCGGGGGCGCGTCTGCTATTCAGCCGGTGTGTGCCTCGGCGAGAGGCGTCGCAGGGAGAGTCCACTCGACGCTCGGTCCCGAGAACGTGACCAGGACCAGAGACAGCCGCGTAGCCGAGCGGAAGCTGGTGGCACCGGAGTGCGGCCGGAGTCCGAGTTCTGCAGGCGGGAAGCATCCGAGATAGGGGAAGCCCCAGGAGCAGCGCGGCGGCGCCTCCCTTACCCAAGGGGCCGCGGCGACGGTCACGGGGCGCGGCGCCACAGCGCGCGACCCAGGCCAGGATTCCAAACAGGCGGGCCAGGCTCCTCCTCCACCCGGGCCGACTCACCTGCGGACTGCGCAGCGCCGCCTCCTCCCGTGCAGACGGCACCTGCGCCGCTTCGCTCACGGGTCTCCGCCCCTCGCCCCTCCGCTCCAGACACGGGTAACGCACCTGGCCGCGCAGGGCTGCTGGAGCCCCGGTTCGGGGCGCGCGGCGTCTGAACCACCGCCTCGGGAGGACGCAGGTGGAGCGGGCGTGACTTCGTGGAAGCCGGCGCCGGCTGCTGCAGTCGTCCGGGTTGCTGCCGGATCCCGGGCACGGGGCAGTCTCGCCCGCTCCCGGGGAGGAGCCGCCGCCGGCTGGGCACCATGAACAGTAGCAGCGCCCACATCACCTACGCCAGTCGCAAGCGGCGGAAGCCGGTGCAGAAAACGTGAGTGTCCGGAGCGCGTCCCCTGTGCTGGTGCGGGGGGGTGCCCTACTCCGCCCCCAAATCCTCGCCGTCTAGAGATTAGGTTCATTCCCGATACAGTCTGTGGAATCGAGATTGGGAGGCCAGTGGAGAGACCCAGGCCTTGGATTTTTCCATTTTTAATTACTGCATTTAAAAAATTGCGCGCGCCCCCGTCCCCGACGCGCACGCACCCTCTCGCACCCCCATCCTTCTGCACCCCTGTTCTCTTTTCTGTGTTCCTAATTTGTTGACAGGTCTAGCCTGCCCTGTGGGGCTGGTGGATTAGTTAACATAAAACCGTCTTGAAATCCCTTCCACTTTTAATATCCTCATGGGTTAGGTTAAAGTACGGTTATTATTCCCATTCCTTGGTAGGGCCAGATGTTTTAAAGAGCTAAACACGTGTCGTCTGTAAGAAAGGCTCTGAGTTCCTGTGAAGATATTTTTCGTTCCCTGCAACTGGGTTTCTGCTGCGCTTCTATTTACTTATTTGGCAGTAATTTTGTACCGCTCAACGTGATATAACAGTAAAATATATAGAGGTGGTAGCGGGGATGAGTGAGTGTGGTGGACAGGATATAGTGGGGGATTTGTATGTTCAGCCACCCTTTGGGGGAGCTTCCTTACACTTTTGAGGTGATTTTAGGGTGTGTGAATTGAAAGATTTGGAGCTGGAATTATTGAACCAGACGTGTGCATTCCTAGCATCTTTCTTTAATTACCTTTTCCTCCTGCTTCAAAGTTTTGCAAATTCTAATAGAGCTATTAGAAACTTAGATATTTTGTTTGTTTTGGTGAGATATTTGTGTAAAATGGTAAATACTTTAAGATAACGTTTCAGAAAAAAATCTGTGCTTGACACAGATTGACTGCTGGGAGTTGGCTGTATTCATGTGTTTATTATTAATGGTGATCTTTGAGTTACTTAACATTTTTCAAATTTTCATAAACCATTTTAAGAACACAAACGTTTACTCAGCACAAATCAGAAGTGTGCATTTTGCTTAAAACTTAATTTAGGTCATTAATCCAGCTCAGAAAAATAACAGTTTAAAATTTTGATTTGGAACCAGTAACTGGATTTTTCATTATGTGTCATTATTCTGGAGTTTTAATTTCCTTTTAGAATTTCAGTTATCATAGTTCTTCAGATTTAGGGTTGGCATTAACAGAGGACATTAACCTATAAATATACTGATTAAAATTCGAAGTCTTATCCTGCAGTGGGGCTGACATTAGGAGTACTGCCTAGTCAGCAGTTTTGTGTCTTGGCAGTTCTGTGACATGCATTTTGTGGAGTGGTTTCTTATATAAAAATGTATTCACCTAACTTAACCTTGTCCTCGATGGTTATTTAAAATTGAGAGGTATCCCAAATGCCTGTTCTATGTATTTATTAATACAGTAGTACACTTAGCATAATATAAAATAGAGACATCATGGGTTTTATGTGTATGATTAGAAAACTTGAACATCTCAGTGGTGAATTTTTAGGTTTCAGTCATTGTTGTAACAAAGTATCTGCATGACCCTTAAAAAAAATCAAACGCCTTAGTATTGTATTCATTATAAAGTTTAACAACTTTGGCTTTAATTAACATTCTATTAAAGATCTTCCCTTTAAATATGTTACATTTTTTATTTGTATAAGATGTACCTTTCATTATTTTATCTTAACATTTTAATAGACTTCCTAAAACCTTTTAATATATTTGTATTTAATAATCTCTCATAATACAGTGTAATTAAAGCATTTTCCACATTCACCTTCATCTTATTTTAGTTAGTATAGATGTTTATCAGATCTTTGTTGAGCACCATGCATTGCTTCTAGTCATATAAATACCTCAAAATGTCACTACATTGCTTCCTAAGAAAAGCCTACTACTGGCATTTACAGAATCAGGTGAAATTGCTTATAACTTTTTACCTGAATGAAAAATGGTTCACTCTAGAAGGCAGTTAATCAAAGTTCATTTTAGGAATGTGGCCATTAAACCTGGTATTAAATTTAATATGAATTTTTAGTTACTAGTTTTTAGCTAATGAGGACTTAAATAGGCCAACAGTGTCAGAAAAATAGATCCAGTCTGAGCTGAAAATGCTATTGAGATCTATTTAATTTTAATCCCTTAAGTGAGAGTCATTTTATTTTAATGAAAAAATGTGCTATTATAATTATAGGACTGTTACTTAGACAGCCATTTTAATATACAGTTCCATAAAATTTTGGAATCAAGTAGGTGGTAACTTTAACCTAAAGTTCTTCCAGTCCATCTTCAGTTGAATTTATCAAACAAGATAAACTCCCTCTAGTGGCAAATCTCACATTGAAAATTATCTAATTGGTAGGAAATACAACTTCTATGTGTTCAATTTAATCCCACTAAAGTATCTTGTACATAGTAGATGCTCAGTAAATGTTTCCTTTCTTTTTGGAGTAATTAAATTAGGAAATTAAAGCATATGAACCAAGCTTGCACCAGACCCATATTCCTAAAGGAATTTTCAAAAGATACCCTTAGCAATGGATTCTTTTGTAACTTTCCTTAAAGTGTTGCTCTCTATATGTAATAACCCTGTTTGGAAGGCAGACAGGTTTTTTGTTTTTTTTTTTTTAACTTAAATTTTTTCCTGTTTTATTTTCTTTGGAGGTGAAAGTATTTTCATTTGCTTACTTTGCTTAGTTAACTTTCTTAATTTGTCTCATCAAAATAGGTTAAAAGCACACTATTGAGTTAAACAGAATCTTTTTTCTTAATAATAACTTTATATATTTTTATAGTTTTAAAAATTTTATTACTACAGAGAAAGTTTTAGTGGAACTTCAATTTACTGTAATTCTAGAAAGGTATTACTGATCATTGGTAAATAATAGGTGTTGAGTAAATACTATCTATGCTGAAAAATGATAATCACAGTAATGGTCAAAATAGCCATCATGAAATGTCAGAACTGGTAATAACTTCTTAGTCTTAGATGATCCTTTTTCCTTTATTAACATAATAATAATGTTATATAATACAAAAGAATGGTCTTTCTTGCAATATTTGCTAAATTGCTATTCTATTTAAGTCCAATGAGCCTCATTTATATAATAGTAGAATAAAATTATGTATTGTTTTACTAAAAATGTTTTATATAAATGTACTATGATTCCATTCTAAATAGCTTTTAAAATAAAAAGATAAGTCTTTTGAATTACGTAATTATTGCTTCACCATCATTTTTCTCTCAGATGGTTTAACTTAGTTTGTACATAGTGACTGTAGAGACTCTTACATATTGGAACTGTGAAACGAGTAAGTGAAAGTGTTCAGTTATCAGCATTTGTGGAAAATAAATGGCAAATAGAGGGAAAAGTGAGAAATAAATTGAAGGAGCTTTAGGTCTAAGTTAAAGAATGAGGTCTAGTTTCCTTGCTTTCGTAGATCTGAGCAAGTGATTGACCAATAGAGCAGGACAGTCAGCACCTACACTGCCACTTTCACAACTAAACTTAACAGAACAAAAGCTTGTTATAAACTGTAAAGGTTGTTAATGATATAAATGAAACGGAAATGTAAAAGTCTATTCTTTAAAGATTTCAGCTTACGTTATCACAGAACAATCAGTTCTCCTGTAAGAGGCAGTATATGATTATGTTCTCAGTTATGGTTAGGCTGAAAGGTGCTACTCCCCTGACAAATAAACTTACATAGTATGTGCTTAGCATGTATGTAATTAGGACAAGTACTTAGAAATCAATACCATGCAAATCTCTAACAGTAGTACATTTCTACTTCCACACTTCTTTGAAAATGGATTTTTTTGCACAGTGGTTTAATTATCAAAAAGCTACTGTTTGTTAGGACTTACTGTGATATTTGTGTGCAAGGTGCTTTATATACATTTTATTTTAAAATGGTAGTATGAAAGGTATTATTATTTGTTTTATAGATGGAAATCTGAGGTTCAGATTCAGCATTGTCAGGTAGTAAATGAAAAAACCTGAGTTTGAATATCAGATTTCAGGTTTTATGGCTCCAAAGCTTATGTTATTACCAACTTCACAGTATTGCTCATGTGAATAAGTTTAGTGATACATAGGGCACACCTGTATATTAGGGATTTCCTGAATGTCCAGTGTTTCTCCTTACATACTTAGTGTTCTGAAATAAATGACTTACCATTTCCCAGACTTTTGTTTAACTCCACACTTGCACTCATGCTCTTTCCTCTTAGTCTTTTCCTACAATCTTCATAATTTACTACCTCCCTCCCTCCCTTTAAAATACTGTTTTCAGGGGCACCTGGGTGGCTCAGTGGGTTAAAGCCTCTGCCTTTGGCTCAGGTCATGATCTCAGGGTCCTGGGATCGAGCCCCATATCGGGCTCTCTGCTCAGCAGGGAGCCTGCTTCCTCCTCTCTCTCTGCCTGCCTCTCTGCCTACTTGTGATCTCTGTCTGTCAAATAAATAAATAAATCTTTAAAAAAAAATACTGTTTTCAGTGGCTGTATAGTATTCCATCATGTGAATATTCCATAACTTAACTGTTTTTCTTTTGGGAGTAAATTCTGTTATTTCCATCCTTTTAATACTTTAGTATTTCAGAGAATACTCCTGAGATACATGAATTTCAGGCAAATCTTAGTTGTTTCCTTACGAAAAATTCCTGTAAGTGGAATTTGGAAGTTCAAAGTTTTATATGTATACGTTCAAGGTGGCACCAAATGTGCTCTGAAACATAATGTCAAATTACTCTACAGAAAATTTGTTCCTGTTGGTTATATGTGAGAGTGTCTGTGCCCTTGCATTTTTGCTTTAAAATGTGGTTTGCCAATTTCATAGGCAAAAAAGATAGGAGGGGTAGGTAATTGAACATAAATGTTGGGAATGTAAATGTGTATATGTGTGGTATGTTGTAGTCATAGTAGTTAGTGATAGTATAAG
This sequence comes from Martes martes, assembly GCF_963455335.1. Lineage (NCBI taxonomy): Eukaryota > Metazoa > Chordata > Mammalia > Carnivora > Mustelidae > Martes > Martes martes. The sequence continues at coordinate 51,354,810 of NC_137899.1, forward strand.
TGGAGATTTTTCTTCTTGAGGTATCCTTTACATATTGCTTTGCTTTGTCTTATATTTTTCAGTTGTTTGTTGGCTTTCCCCCCTTTTTTTGATTGAATTTTTTTTGGCAGTGTATTCCTATTAACACATGCACGGTTAAGAAAGTCAGTAAATTTAAAAAAAAAGTCAGTAAATTGTGTATAATGCTTTCTTCTTTTTAGCATATCAGGTATTATCTGTTGATCTTTTATTGTGATAGTTATTAGTGTTCTTTCATTTCTCCTTTGCCCTCATCTTTCTTCACCCTCCCAATATGACTTTATCACTACTTTAGATTAAATACACTTTTGATGCTTCATTATTTTTTAACTGTAAATATTGTTTACTGCTGAGCTAATATGCTATGATTACATTTTCCTCCCTCCTGTTCTATGTTATCATTGATTTTGTTTCTAACTATTTTTCATCTTCTTATTAATATCTGGGTTTAGTTCTCTGTTAGGTTTATTGTTTCTGTCTCATGTTTTCCTTGTCTGGCATGACTTGTTTGAAGAGAAGGGTCTTTGTAGACCTTATAGAAGGGCTATATGCTCTTCGGTTATGAAGCTGGAAGTGAGTTACCTGTCTTTTAAGATCTGATTTACATGTCACATCTTCATGAAACCTGCCCTCATTACTCTACCTGCTCTTACTTTTCTCAACTCTTGGGCATCACTTTCCTGGCAACTGGATTATTGTATGATACATTGTGTTTGATTTTGCCTTATTACAATGCATCTCCTCCTAGTAAAAAAGATAAATTCTTTAAGGTTAGGTCAGTCTTTTATTTGTCCTTGTGGCAACAAGAGCTTCCTAGTATCATGCACAATGGTATTTGAGCATTGTTTACTAACTTAACAACTGACCACTTACAATTTTTGTTTTAGTGCTTTAGGTATGGTAGATATATTTTATGTGTGTTCCAATGGAAATTTTTTTTTTTAAAGTATATTAACATAAGAAGAGGTAAAGAGCAATATTTTCAGTAACTTTTTCCAGGATTTTGGGAGTAACCGTGCTTTCTAGGGCATATTTCATGGTCTGGTTTTCACCTATAAAGTCCTAGAGAGACTGTAAAGTATTTTTACGTTATTGCCTCTTGCCTCAGAAGAAAGGACTTATCACAGCTATAGAGTGACAGCAAGAGAGTAACTGAAGAAATCTGACTCATTAAAAGTGGCTTCCAGCTAGAATTCTCCAAAGTTTTTATAGATGTTTTTCTCCCCATCTAGGGAAGTAAAATATTCACCTGTATTCAGCTTGCCAATGAAATTTTACTTCATTTGTGTTAAAGATCACTTCTCCAACATTACATTAATCATATAATTTAAGACATTACACGTTCAGCATTTACATTCAGAGATAAATAAGTGCACACTGAAGCCATGGGGTGGAAATGATGAATGAATGGCTTGAGTATAGTCACTAGGGAAAGAGATTTACTGAAGAATATTTCAATTGGCTGTTGGCTTGAGTGAAGAGTAGTACCATATCACATGGAGAGAAGGGGGTGCCCAAGTTCTGGAAAATATGAATGAGAGACACTGGAAGTAAAGACAAACAATTTATTAGTATGTGGAATAAAACATTTGGGAGTAGATTAAATCACTGAGAGGAAAATGCTGATAGAGCAGACTCAGTACTGCAGTAGGTAATCTCTATTAGAAAATGTTGCTTTAATCTCAAAGGATTACTGAAACTATATCTTTGCATGTCATTTGAGGTTTTATGATAAATGTATAAAAACAAACATTTATAGTTATGGTAATTTTTATGACTAAACTGGGTTAAAATTTTAACTTTGCTTTCTGCACTGGGCACTAGAGATGCCCCTAAGACATTCTACACTGGGATATGAAAAAGGCTTTAAAGATGGCCCTCAAACTGGCCTTGGATATGCTGTTGAGCTTGTTAACAGCAGTACTAACAGCACACAGGGCTTTAAAACAGAAGCACGGCAGGCAGTCACCTAGAGTCTTGATTTCACAACAGTTCTGATTTGCAGGTTGGGACAAGGTTTCTGAGGTAAAGTTTAAAAAAATATAATAAATAGCTCCTTTGCTATATCAACATCAGTGGTCTCTATTTCAAGAGATATCTACTTCAGATCTTTCAAATCTAATCTTACAGGGATGTTTGTTTGTATTTCAAATGTGGTTTTTTATTTAGATAGATGCTTGGCAGTGTATTTTGGCATAGATTTAAAGGCAGTAACAAAAGTAAAAATACTAGTGTAACCAAAGTCAAGTGTAATGGATGTAAGTTTACTCTCTATAATTTATTATATGCATCTTTAAAATGTATAGATAAGGATGAAATAGCTTCACAAAATAGTTCTGAATATTTCTTACAAAATCAGTGAAAAAGCATGTCATGTCTGTTACTTTAGCTTTTACAACAGTGTATTTGAAATGCCATGCCCTCTGGATACTTCTCAGCTCTGACCTTACTTCATTTTTCTGTACATTTGATTTTATTGTGTAACTTTTAAAATATTCTGCCCTGGATCTTTTCCCATCTTCTTATAATTCATCCTCTGTTGTCTTTGCCTGTGCCTCATCCTCAACCTTATACCTGAATTTAGTATCATCTAGGTCTGTCCTCAAGTCTCTTTTTCTTTGGTGTACCATCCCTTAGGAATATAGTTATTACCTCAAGCTACAAATTTCAGTAATTAGCAACCTCTCCCTCATTCATTGTTTTCCTCTTCCATACTTTCTGTGCCCCATCAGCAAACGTTTGTGTCTTGGTATATAGCAAACTTCATGGTGGGCACAAAGTGCTATGTTTAAATGTTTCATGCCAGGCCTTACTATGTGTACTGTCACTGCCTTTGTGAGGCTCTGATTACTTTTTTTCTGGATGCTTCTGATCAGCAGACATTAATTGAAAGTTCAGTCTATGTCAAGTACTGTGCTGAGCAACAGAGATACAAAAATGATAAAAGCTACATAGTAATAAGAACAACAAACAAGTATATGTAACACCGGTTATGTAACTTAGGAAATTTGATCGCATGCTAAACCTTCCATAATGTGCATAATAACACACGGGAGCTGTGGGTAGTTTGACATCTTGCAAAGAAGTGTTTTGCCCTGGCTCAGGGTTGAAGTTGGAGGTTGGAGCCAGCACGAGATAGGCAGCAGTACCACATGGAGGAATATCTTGAGTGCTCTTTTTCTTCTCTGTGTCCTATCAGTTTGTCTTGCCTCGAGGTTTGTTACTGTGTTCTCCCTGATGTTTTATAATCATTGCTGGAAAGCTACCAGGAGTGCAGGATTTCAGTTTCAGCTTATTGGAAATGCTATCTGCACAGGATATTCCTTAATGGAATAAGACATTTGCATCTTATGCCTAAGGTACAGAAGTAGTACAGGAAGGATGTGTTGTGAGGAGGGCAGGGAGGACTTCACAAAAGTGATCGAATTGAGCAGGGCTTTGAAGCTGATGGAAGAGAACAGGAGGATTCTGGAGAGTAGCATGTAGGAAGCACCAAAGTATATATTGGTAACAAAGTAATTTCTTCTCTCTGGCGTATAATGGACAGGAAAGGAGTTGGTTGGAGGAATGAGGCCAGATGATAGTTAGAGGACCGTAAAAGATCCAGAAGCCTTTTTTTTTTTTGCTAGGCTAAGGAACATGGACTGTGCAGAGCCAGTGATGGGTTTGAATCCAGGAGTGACATGGATTTGTATTTCAGAAAGCGGTGCTAGTTTCAGTGAGAGCTGCCCTGCATTTCGTCCTCCCCATAACCAGAGTCAGCTTAGTAAAATACAAGACTGGTCATGTAAATCCCAGCTGAAAGATGAGTCCTAGATACCAAAGTCTAACTTTATACCATTTCTGGGTGGAAATTTGCTGTTTGCTCTGTCTTCAGCATTTTTTCATCAGACACCCACAGGGCTCATTCTTTGGCCGTAGCTATGTCAGTGCTGCAGCAGAACACCAGAGACCCTTCCCAGCTTTCAAAACCAGCACCCTTGTCATTCCTTAATTCCTTCTCTTGCTTATTATTTTTCTTCTTAACACTTACCAGCCCCCAAAGTCTTATGTTTGTTCATTCATTTATTTATTTGTGTCTTCCACTGAAATGTAAGCTTCATGAGAACAGGAACTTTAGTATGCATTGTTCACTGCTGAGTCGTCTGTGATTGGCCCATGGTAGGCAGTCACTGTTGCAAGAATGTGGCCTAACTAGCTTCCCCCTTCTCCTCTCTCTTGCTCTCTGGGCTTCACACTCCACACAGGGGACTTATCACAGTTCATTGTTTCTCAGTCCTGCCTCCTCCTGAAACCTCTTTCATCTTTAAAGGCCCATCTCAGATATTACCTTGTCTATAAAAATCTTTTTTAAACCTTTGCTCACATACTTTGCTCCTATCATAATTTTTGAATATGTAGGAGAATGTCTTCCTAGACTACCCAGGACATGATAAGTACAAGGAAATATTTGTATTAAGAAGTGATTAATCAGTAGAGAATTACTCAGTGAGGTCAGCATGCATTATAGGTAACATTTGGAATTCAGTTGAAATTAATTGAAGAAGTTTAAGATAACTTGAATTTGAGTATAAATGTAGTATGATTAGGGGAAAACACCTAGAGAAATAGTCACCAATTTCCGTTAAGTATGCAGTTATACAGTCTGCAGAAAGTACCTGATTTATTTTGTATTTATGCCATATACTTTATCAATTTATTAACTCTTATTTTTGAAGAAATAACATAAACTATAATAGAAATAGAAACAGACAAGTTCTAGAAATTATTTGTTAGGGACAATATTAAAACATTTAAATTTTATATTGACTTGTTAATTTATATATAAAGTATTCACCATATATGACATTGAAAACAAAGTATCTAGAAATATTTGTGATTAAATCAAATTAATAGCACTATATTCAAGCCAGTTTCTATTTTTAAGATACTATAATTTGAATTGTTGAAAATGTCTTTGTTTTCTCAATAAAAACTGGGGTGGGGGAGTCTTTGTTGTAAGAATACCCTGCATAAGTTTTTATTTTATGGCAAATGGAAAGGTGCAGAAGCATGATCTACTTTGCTTTATAATATCTTCTCTGTATTTCAGTATGGATGTCTGATGATCTGTAAATTCACTTTAAATAGTGGATATCTGCTGTGAAAACCTGACTAAGCCCTTTGTGTGAAGTTACCCAGGTTCTCATTTCTAAGCTCAAGTTCTACTGCTAACCATAAATATCTTTTCTCTCTTATGAAAAACATGCTAAGTGTTGGAGTTTCATTGAATTTTCTAATTGAGATATTAACTATGAAAGCTAATATTTATTTGGAATTATTGACTGGTCCTAAAAGCAAAATTTGCTAGTAATCACAGTTAACATCTGATATCTGTTGATCAATGAGTATAAATAAACAAAGTCAATTTTTTTTTTTTTTTAAATGTTAGAGGACCCCATTAGATGCTGGACGACCATCTGGAGGTACCAGAGGGCTTCGAATACTTGTCACTGACAGGTGAAAGTGTTAAATAAAGGAAGTTGGGGGTGATAAAGATAAGCTTCTTATTTAGGGTAGCTCTTATCTATCTACATCATAAATTGTTCCAAGATGCTTCTTGTAGAAGATAGCAAAAGAAGCGTAATTTTCACATAATTTATTACAGATTTCTTTTTTTTTCTTTCCATAACAATGGCTGGGTTTGAAGAAAAATCCATTAGGATTTGTTATTGGGAATCATGATACCACAAATGTATGAAGTAGAGGAAGTATGAGGTACATAAGATGTACTCAGCATTTTCTTAAGATGGGTCCATAAGCTTTTAATAAAACATTATGAGGAATTTTACCCACTCCCTTGTTTTTCTTAATTAAGATACGAAAGGAGTATTTTGAGAGGATTTATGTTAACTTGAAGTAGATTTTAGGTGTTTGTTTTATTAAAGAAATATTTAGGAGCTATAATACAACAGAAATTTTTGCTCTATGTAGTTTAAAGTATTTTGTGGTATTTTGTTTGTTTTTCAGTGTCAAGCCAATCCCAGCTGAAGGAATCAAGTCAAATCCTTCCAAGCGACATAGAGACCGACTTAATACGGAGTTGGACCGTTTGGCCAGTCTGCTGCCTTTTCCCCAAGATGTTATTAATAAGCTGGACAAACTTTCAGTTCTCAGGCTTAGTGTCAGTTACCTAAGAGCCAAGAGCTTCTTTGATGGTAAGAAGTTTTGTTCATTAATGTCTGGTAAAAATTTAAGTAACAAAGCCAAACTTTTAGTATTTCTAAAAATAAGTGTTCCAGATTCATTCATCAAAAAGATGCTGCCACTTAAATGACATGTGGTGTCACATTTGAAAATCGTGTGTTTGAATGTTATGCCCCTATTAATTCATCAGATTCCAGTTCTCTTTCTTCCAATTCAAATTTTGAAAGTTTCTTTCTTTTTTTTTTTTAATGGACCAAAACACATATACTATGACATATTTTTGCTGATTTCCTTCAATATGTTTTGTGTAGATATTTCATTTAAAAATTAGGTACACTTCTACTTTATGTTAACTGTGTAATTTACTCCAGGAAAATGTCCTTAAATTTTTTTCCACCAGAAAGAATATGTTATTATAGGAGTAAGTAGAATTGGATTTCACTCTCCATTGTGCCAATGACAGACTATTCGATTTTAATCAAACCACTTAGCTTCCCTATACCTCATTTTACTCAGCCCTGAAGTTAGTGATTTGAGCTAGGTGGTTACCTTTTAACCATATGTTATTTCATAGTATTTTAAATGGAAGTTTTTGTTTGAAGGTAATATTTCAATGTATCTTCTCGTGTAAAATAATTCCTCAGTTTCTCCTTTTATCTGTTTATAAGTAAGACATAGATTTTTTTTTTTTTCAGGAAATGTTCAGTCTTTTAAATATATCATGTTATTTTACAAACAGCAGTAAAGAATTAATGGTAGAAATCTCAGTGGCCTGTCAGGGCTTCTCAAACTTTAATGTGCTTACAAATCACATAGGGATCTTGTTAAGATGAAAGTTCTAATTCTGTAGGTAATTTCTGGTGGTAGCCAGAAATTTTGCATTTCTAACAAGCTCTCAGATGCTGCTGCTACTGCTGCCCTAGACACATTTACAGATGCTTGAATTTATAATTAGTGTTTAGAATATTGCAAAGCAGTTATTTCCCTTTAGGTTTATATTTAAATGGTTTGAGTGCTTAGTCTGGACATTTTTTTCCTTTGCTTGCTGTGTATGTTCTTTATCTTGGGTCAAAGCCATGTTGTTTAACAGTTGTGGTTTGGGCAATATACATTGATATGAGGATGATCCTTTCAGGGAAGATTATGTGGTTCAGGGTTTATAGTGACACTTAAATTTTTTCTGACCTATCAAGTCTTTGAGTTTTCCGTTTTCATCTACACCAGATCCTTCGTCTTGGAGATGGATTATGTGGTATTCAGTGGTGTGCATGTGTATGTTTATCAACTAAATAGTCATTTTGTGATAGTGCTGGGACTAGAACCCTGGTTTCTAGATGCCCTATGTTGTTTTTCTGAACCATATGACAGTTACTTCTCTTTTCTAGGTATCATTTATATAGTGGAGTCCTGAAGACTTTCCCCTGATCTGTGGCTCTCAAAGTGCCATCCCAAACAAGCAGCAGTAGTGTCACCTGGGAACTTATTAGAAATGCCAGGTCTTGGGCACCACCCTAGACCTGCAGAGTCAAACTCTGATCAAGTGGTGGGGTTAGATGCATGTGGCAGTTTGGGAGCCCCTATTGTAGACTGTAACCTCGAGGCACTCCTGGCTTTGTGGAATGCTATCCTAACCCTCAGCATTTGTTCACATGCGGTGCTCATGGCTTGATCTTTGGGTGGAGGGGTTCCATGACATGTAGGATGTGGTCCCTGCCCTTAGAGATTTTATAGCCTAGAAGCCAGAGAGATGTTATTCCTTGACTCTGGTAAAGATGAATTGATGTTAGTCATTTTGCCCTTTTCTTTTTCTGCTCCTCTGTAATGGGAAATGAAACTATAAATGTTAAAAAGTGAAAAAAAATGTATTTTTTGTGCTCTGTTTAAAAGTGATGGATCAGGATTGAAGCACTTAACGAGTAGCCAGCTGCCATTTACATATTAAAATCATTACTGTTTTCTAGGCAGTGTGTGTGTGTGTGTGTGTGTGTGCTCATGCGCGCACGTGTGCATGTGTGCTACTTAATATATGCGTATTTAATGTATAAATTTATATATATATGCATATATATGTGTGTATATTTTTTTCATGGTTAGACATGTCTGTCTTGTTCAGTACCTCAAGTAAAGGACATTTTAAGCCTACCTTATAAAGAATGCAATAGCTTAGCAGGGCTCGTTATGGAGTTCTTAGGTGTTAAAAATTATTTCCTTAACTTTTCATTAATGAGTTTATTTTTTATTCTGGTTCAGTGTATTTAACAGAAGGATCTTATTACCCTATTTGTGTGTGTGTCATTCCTTCATCAATTATATTACCTTTAATTTTAGGTCCTTTGCATTACTGATATTTTAACTTCATTATGTATGAGAATAACATGGAAAGCCTATTAAAACTTAGCAGATTCTAGGGCATGTTCCTCTTATGCTGATTCTGTGTAGTTCCTATGTAGAACCAGGGAATCTGTATTTTTCGTATGCATCCTAGGTGAGTCTGAGGCACTGATTTAACTTGGTTTTGATTATGTCTGAATTACTTAAAATTTTTTTTCTTTGCCTTCAGAAAGACAAACTGAAATGTATAAAATTTTGGGAAGACTGTAAATGTGTTTGCTTAGGTTTCAGTGGAGTGCATACCCTAAGTAGTTTCTTAGGTTTTTCAGTACAGGTACAGAATTAGGTGGAAGGTGAGGGAAATAATCAGTAGAAAAGATCCCATAGTCTTCTCCAGACCTCCATGATCTAGGAAGGCAGTGTAGTAGTTTGTAAGGACAAAGACAATAAGTTTTTCAAGATAATTCCTAAGACCTGAACATATACTAAGTGGTGCAAACAAAGAGACTTGGAGCATGTTGACTGATGAGGATTTTTATGTGTAGTTAAACCAGTCTCCCACTATGAGGGAAACAGTATAGCGAAGTGAAGGGAAGCTCTAAGTGAATAACAGGATGCAAACAGGGGGTGTGTGAATTCCTGCGGAAAGAACAATATAAACGAGTAATCATACAATCTTGTTAGAAAGGAAACTCAAGTTTTACTGTAACAATAGATATTTTTCCAAGAAAATACATCTATTTATTGCGAGTTTAAATAATCCAGGTTGGGTGGATCTTCTTAAACTCTGGAGCCGTGACCTTATTGCTCTGACAGTCTGAAAAGAGCACTTCTAGTTTAAGTACAATAGTATCTATCCATTTCTAATTAGTCAAAACATTGTGAAATATAACTTTGAAGTACTTGAACAAGATTTAGGTATTTTTCAGTTATGGTAAAGTAAGAAGCAATTTCTTCGTAATTCGATATTGCACTTTATTCTAAACGGTGTGGGTGCCACATTCACAAAAAGGAAAAAGAGGGAGAAAAAGATTTCCGTTCTCTAATAGTTCTAATAGTGTCTCAGCAACTGTGACATATAGAGTATGGGAAACCCTTTAGAAATGTACCTATTCAATATTATTAATGCAATACTTAGCATTTTCAAGGGAAGTAAGATCTGAAGTTTTGTTAGATACTGGTTTTGGTTTGAGCTGAAGAACTAATTGAGAAAATCTTTGGATGTTGAATCCTTGAAAACTCTTGAACTGTATATCTTCTAGACAATGAAGAGACTCATCAGGGAATTATTTTTTACTTCATACTCTGTTTATGCTGCAGATGAGCTAATCATAAAATTTTTCATTTCTATATTATCATGCTGTGGTTTTTCTGGTGTACTGAAAAGTACTGCGCCTGTTTCACTAAATATAATGGAAACTCCTTGGGGATATTATGTGTACTGCTGTATCTTAAGCACTTAGAGCAATGTCTGACCCATGGTAGGCAGTCAGTAAATATTTATTATCTAAGTTTCACTAACTTATATCTGAAAGACAATGTAAAATGCAAAAATTGAAATTCTAGATTATGTACTTAAAAATACAGGTCTGGAACTTACTGTAAGACGTCAATATTTTGTTCTTTCCAGATAATCTGTTAGTAGCCAATTATAGTTATTCATTACATAAGTTATCTTAGTCTTTATTTATAAATAAACAGATGTGAGAAATATTTTATGGAATTATAGCAGTAGAATTTTGTACATGGCCTCTGATTGGCTGGCTCGTACAGTGAAACGTGTATAAGGATTTAAGGATGCAAATGTGAAAGCTACATACATCTTTTTAGGACAAATTAGTATCAACTGTTACTGTTCTCAAATCAGTACTCCCCTTTGCATTCGTTAGCTATCTCTGCTCCTTTGCCTTCTCTTTACGGGTATTATCTTGTTCGTGGTTCACTGGTTGTTTTCTTCTTCGTTGGATGCTCCTTTTGTACCTCCCAGCAGTCTGGCAATCTTGGTACTTTTAAAATTTTTGTCAGCATAGATGGAATGTGCAAATAGACTCAGTGTTTTTTAAAAAAAATCACTCCCTTTGTAAATTTGATAGGTTAAAAATTCCAGAATAAGGTGATACTTTATTATTCATTTCTGCACAGTGGACACATGTAGACACGTTTTAAGGATTAATAACCTCAATATATTAATAAGGAGAGACTAATTAAAATACCAAAAGCTGTTTAAGTTCTATTCAGTTTCCACAGTAACACTGTTCTTCTGTGTTACCTACTTTTTTCCCCGGAAGACTTCTCGAAATTACGTATCTTCGAGGTTTCTCCGTAGAGTCTTTAGTGTTTTTTTAGAAAATAAATACCCCAAATCCAAAATTGATGTTTTCTGATGTTGGTAATTAAACATGGTAAAGGGCCATTTTTGCCTCTCAAGACGGATTAAATCAGTGCAGACCTGAAGACAGTTAAATGACCAAATGGAGCTGTGATCTGACAAGTCAGTGTGGACTTAGGTCCTGGAAATACGGGCTGAAAGCCTAAAGTCTTTAACATTATTTTCAGACTTTTTTACCAAATTCTAGAATGTTAAGATTAAACCTTGCTTTGTTATAAAAAGAAAAGTGGAGCCTTAAAGTCACAAAGTAGGTTTTGTTTTTGGTTTTGGGGTTGTTTTTTTTTTTTGCACAAAATGAGTATTAAACTCAAATACCATGTTACCTCTGAGAGGGAAGATATCTAGTAAGTTTAAATAACTTAATGACTATGATCAATAATAGTTTATTTGGGGAGACTAGGATTTGGGTGGTTACAGCCCAGCCTCTGAAATTGGTTGATATGAAGGGAAAGGCTTGTTTCCTCCCGTATTGTGTCTCTTAGTCCCAGGTCAAACAGCGGACATTGGGCTTGTTGACCAATCGGAATCAGTATGGTAATGTTTTATTCTTAGAAAGAGCAGTTGCAGCACATAAAAAAATGTGAGTTAGATTTCATTATCACTTTTTAAAACATGCATCATTATGTAAGTGTTTGTGTTTAAATTATTTTACCTTTGGACAACATCCCCAAAATTAAAAACATGGGTATGGTTAATTCATATCTCTGCTGAGACCCAAGTATCTAATGAGGTAGAAAAGGCAGAAAAGTTTTCTTTTAGTGAGGCAATAGTAGGGATCAGTGGCATGTAATATTTGTTATTTCAGTAAAATATTCATAGTACATATCACACCACTAAAATTTAATTGTTAACTGTGAGGTTTTTTACTTCCTCCATTATATCTAAGTCATGGGTTATTCTTTGTGGCATCTTTAGAACTGAGGTCTATAAATTTAATCTGTGGTAAGGAAACTTAGAAACAAGAAAGAGATAATTTTGTCTAGGTTTTAGGAAGCCTGACAGAAGTGAGTTTGGGGATCTGAGTTTCTAATTCCCAGCTCCTGCCTATATTTATAGGGAACAGTTTCTGGTTAGTTTAAGAACTAGGTGACAGAGGAGAACGACATCCGATTCTTGAATCATTACACATACTTAAAACAATCATCATTTTATAAAGTGTAGTAATATTTACATATTGGAATGTTCTAAATTCAGGAAGTCAAAAAATACTCTGAGAGGGGACGATGATAACAGGTAATTTACATGATGTGATGAGCTAACATTTATTCGATCTCATTGTTTACCAAGGATCTTTGTTGACTTTATTTTAAATTTAAAAATTATCTGTGCTCTTTTCTTCTTCTTCCTTTTTTTAGTTATTTAACAGTTCATTTCCAGTTCATTAGGTTTTCAAAAGAGAGCTATTGTGTTTATTCATCTTCAGCTTGTGTGTTTCTCTGGATTTCAATCCTGTTTTGCTGTCTGTGTAACCCAGAACACTATCTTGAGAAACATACATGTGAAAAATGAGTTTGAACAAGCAGAGAAATGAATTATATAAAAAGCACTTGTTTGTGAAGGTTGAAGCTTTTTAAAGTTTGGTGGTTTTATATGTATGCTTTTCATTCATGGGATTTGTATGCTACTTTTATCTGCATTGCTATACTTTTAAGTCACTGTATACCAAGTAGTTTACAAAAATTTTGTTATCAAAGTATTACAGCAAATGTGATTTCTTAATTCTAGAAATATCTGGGTGGTTTGCCTAAAAGATGAGCACATTCAAAATCATCATATAGTATTGAGTTTCTTTTATCTCTGGTATTATCTACTTTTTTATAATTGAGCCTTTCCCCCCCCAGAATTCATATTCTAAAGGATGTAACTAATTATAACATTCATGATAGCTTCCATAACTAAAGCTATAAAATTTATAAATTCTTTTAAATTTTAATGCATGGCCTTTATTCTCAAATCTATGCAAATTGAAACATGGTTGAATAAAAAGAATAGTAGAATATTCTTACTGAGTCTAGTTGAAGTAGTATTTAAATCCTGGCTCTTACATTTAATAATACGATCTTTTTGGATAAGGAATTTAATCTCTCTTTTCTTCAAATATTCTAACTTACAAGATTCATTAGGTTCTATGAATTTTTTAAAATTTATTTTTAGAGAGAGCATGAGCAGGGGTGGAGGGGCAGAGGGAGTGGGAGAGAGAGAATCTCAAGTAGGCCATGTGCTCAACACAGAGCTGGGATGCTGCGGGGTTGATCTCATGACCTGAGCTGAAATCAAGAGTCAGATGCTAAACCAACTGAGCCACCCAGGTGCCCCAGATTCTATGAATAAATTTAGTATTTTATGATATTTTATATAGGATATTTTCATCACTGAGTATTCATTTGCTTTGACAAGTATTTTCAAAAAACAAGTAGTTAATTTGTTTGATTTTTTGTGTGTGTGGCTTTGTGATTTGGTTAATAGAAATCTACAACATCTTCCTGTTACAGTGTTTTAGAAACTGTATTCACATAGAGCACAAAATTGATCACTTTAGAGCCTGTGATGAAATGCAGTTATGTTACCACTAATCATTTTATGTAGTAGTCATGTTTATGTCTTATTTTTAAAACATGCTCTTACACAGCTTTTCTCCTTTTTGATCAACTATTTTAAATCAGTAACTGAAATTCATTTATTCATAGCTGGAGATTTAGATTTTGGAGTCACTGTAATAAGTGGGAATAATACTCTAAATTATGAAAGTGAATAAAATATTCCAGAGGAGAGCAAATAGAATAACAGGAAAAATATCAGAGATGAGATGTTTTAAGTATGAGCAGAGGTTGAGGAAAGCAAATCTGTGTGTATATAGAATATAAAACTGTGCTGAGGTGATAGTTGGCATAAAGATGCCTTCATTTGGTGTTTCAAGTTCTTAAATTAGGGGGTCAAAAGAAAATTGCACTTGAAAGTATAAACTAAAATGAAATTAAAGTCCATACAAAAAAATCATAATACTACAGGAGTAGTATTATGGTCCTTGATTGTCCGTAGAAGCCAGAAAACCATTTAGGTGTTTGCAGTGGGAGGTTGAGAAGGGAAACAAGCAGTCACATCGAATCAATTTAGCCTAAAATTGTATTGAATTATTCTGGTTTCTTCTTCTCAAATTTTCTCATATTAGGTGGGAGTGCCTTTTATGGTCAGTTTTACAGATATTCTTTTGTCAGCTGGATTGTTGGTAGTGCCTGGTATCACATGTCTTGGTCTATGTGTTATGGAGGCAGCGTTCCTTCTCTTTAACTTAGCATGGTGGAGGGAGATTGTCATAGAACAAAAGCACTGACAAGCAGGAGACATGGAGGCTAATCCTGTGGCCTTAGAGATGACCTTTAACCTCACTGTTGCCCAGGGTCTTCATCTTAGCAGAATGGACAGTAGGAATGCTTGTGTGCCCCATGCTTTAAGTTTGTGGTGGATTTATCCTAAAAAATGAGATGTGTGAAATCAATTTTATAATTTAAATTGTTATATAAATTGCAATTATTTCTTGTAGAATACTATTTTACTTGTTTTAATGGATAATTTTGTGGTCATTGTGGAATATGCTTAGAGGCCTTTCAGACCTGGTCGTCATATCATCTGACAATCTCTTAAATTAATTTTGTATTTTGATTTAGAGATGGAAATTTGCTAATAAACTTTTTAGCCTTTTAGCATAATATGTAATAACTTATTCCCCCATATTGTTTCCTTTTTCAGCAGTGGCACACACTTAAATCTAGACAATTTATTCAGGGAGAGGTGACATGGCTTGCTTTGGTGAGGCTATAAACGCCGGGCGGAGTGCCTACTTGCTGTATTTGTATACATACAGAATTCTAATTCTTTGTGTCAGTCTTAAATTTTGTGCTTCTCTTTTGATCTTGGTAAAATTGGCATTGAGTTATTTCCTGAAGACATTCATATTAATAAGAGCACTCTTTAAGTAGAGGAATGATAATTTTAGAAAAGAATAAAGCAATGAGATCTGTAACATTTGTAAGTTATTTCCAAAACTGTGAATTTCCAAGATCATGAATTTCTGAAGTTACTGGTTCTTAAAATATGGCACCTGGTCCTCAGCATCACTTGGGAACTTCTTAGCAATGCAAACCATAAAACCCCACCCTAAACCTCCTAAATCAGAAATTTTATTTATTTATATGTTTTTTATTTTATTGTGTTATGTTAATCACCGTACAGTACATCATTAGTTTTTGATGTAGTGTTCCATGATTCATTGTTTGTGTATTAACACCCAGTGCTCCATGCAATATGTGCCCTCCTTAATACCCACCACTGGGCTAACCCATCCTTCTACCCCGATCCCCTCTAAAACCCTCAGTTTGTTTCCTGGAGTCCACAAGTCCACAGTCTCTCATGGTTAGTCTCCCCCTTTGATTCCGCCCCCACCTTCATTTTTCCCTTCCTGCTCCTAATGTCCTCCATGCTATTCCTTATGTTCCACAAATAAGTGAAACCAGATGATAATTGTCTAGGTAAAGCAGAAATTTTAGAGTGAAAGTGCAGCAATGTGTTTTAATAGCCATAGCCTTCCTGTTGATTCTAATGTCTGGAATTTTGAGAGTCACTGCTCTACTTGATTATAAAGTCTGCTGCAGAATGCAGTTTGAATTCCACTCGTGTATATGTGGAAAGCTCAGTGCAACTCCTTCCCCACTGAAAAGGTAAACTAACTGCTCTTGTTGGTTCTGTTAATTCAGTGACCTAACACAGTTGCATGGAATTGTGTATAACGAAATGTGAAAGTGGGAAAATGTTAAACATCTTTGGAAGTTGGTTTCCACTTAATTGAGAGCTGGAATAGGTCTAACTTTTAAGGACTTACTCAGTTTTAAGATGATTTTTTTTAGATTTGCTAAAAAGACCGTAAACTACGGTTATGCAACCTACGTTCAATCATAAAGATATAAACAAACATTTGCATTTTTAAAAACCTGAATTTAGTTTCATTCTGCCTTGGTGATTAGAAATTTCTAGGTAGGAAAAAAAAAACTCTAGTATCATGAGAAACTATTGTGTAAACTATGTAGACCTAATCTTTGTGTTTCAGAAAACTTAGGCTATAGTGTAGTCTTCTTTAGTTTCAAACTCTTCCTTCTTCCCCTCAAAAGAACACTGTATTTACAAACAAATAAAAACTTTGTGTTGAAATGAAATATCTCTCTCTTACCCCAAAGCACATAGAAGAACCTCTCCTTAGGTACACTTAATATATTATTTGTAAATACTAGTTCATCCTGTACTAAGCTAGGACTGTTTTCCTTATTTTTGAGAAATACTGTATTATTTAACTCTTTCTAATTGTAGAAGATTATGTGGTTGAATTTTATAGTGATAGCTTTGCTTTCCTTTATGATTCTATCACTGAGGGAATGGAATTTAACTTTTTCTGCCAGAAGTAATAAAGGAGATGATAAATATTATTATAAAATAAATTTAATTTGTATCAACATAAAGAGATTTAAAAGTCTTATGCTTTTTCCTGGCACAAGATATTTACCATGTCATCTTTCTGTTTAATTGAAAACTATAGTAACATTCAAAATATAGTTTACCACATGCCAGTATTTCTCCCTTATGAATTTCTCTGTTGAACAATTCAGAGCATGTTTTTCAAAGAGGAAATAGCTTGTAGGGAGAAGTGGAAATCCAAGCTTAGATGTATAAGGAAGGAAAATGCCATATAGGAAATGGATATGGTTAAATACTTGTGGGAGAAAGACTTGAATCAGTCGGTAAAATGACCATTTGATAATGCTCTGATAATATTTACATTCTAGATTCCTTCATCAGTTAGATCAAATTCTTGTATAGTTGCTTCACTCATCTCCCAAAGAGGAAATAGTTGAAATATTTCAGTGCTGTATTATCTTAATATTCCACAGGCTGTCTAAAGTCAGATCTTCATATTTTGGAAGGTATAGTGTTCTTGCAGATGGGGAGGATTTTATCAAATGTCTGTTTGTTATAGCAAATGCTTCTTAAGTAGCAGAATTGGCTGTGACTTATTTTCAGATACTACATTTTGTTCCTATCAAATGTGAATTTAATTCTAGTGATGTAATGTTTAAAGTGTCCTATGCAATCTGATTATGCATATAATTTTTGTAATAACTTATAATTGTGAAGTACTTTCAAATCTATGTTGTATAGTCGTCATAGCAGTCCTAATAGATGCTCATTTTTAGTGTCAGCTTTTCTTTTCTTTTTTTTTTTAAAATTATTTTTATTAACATATAATGTATTATTTGCCCCAGGGGTACAGGTCTGTGAATCATCAGGCTTACACATTTCATAGCACTCACCATAGCACATACCCTCCCCAATGTCCATAACCCAACCACCCTATCCCTACCCCCTTACCCCCAGCAGCTCTCAGTTTGTTTCCTGAGCTTAAGAGTCTCTTATGGTTTGTCTCCCTCCAGATCCCATCTTGTTTCATTTTTTTCCTTCCCTACCCCCCACAATCCCCTACCCTGCCTCTCAAATTCCTCATATCAGGGAGACCATTAGATAATTGTCTCTCTCTGATTGACTTATTTCGCTCAGCATAATACCCTCTAGTTCCATCCACGTCATTGCAAACAGCAAGATTTCATTTCTTTTGATGGCTGCATAGTATTACATTTCATATATATACCACATCTTCTTTATCCATTCATCTGTTGATGGACATCTAGGTTCTTTCCATAGTTTAGCTATTGTGGACACTGTTGCTATAAACATTCCGGTGCACATGCCCCTTGGGATCACTGTGTATCTTTAGGGTAAATACCCAGTAGTGCAATTGCTGGGTCATAGGATGCCTCTATTTTCAACTTTTTGATGAACCTCCATGCTGTTTTCCAGAGTGTCTGCACCAGCTTGCATTCCCACCAACAGCATAGGAGGGTTCCCCTTTCCGCATCCTCACCAACGTCTGTCGTTTCTTGACTTGTTAACTTTAGCCATTCTGACTGGTGTGAGGCGGTATCTCATTGTGGTTTTGATTTGTATTTCCCTGATGACGAGTGATGTTGAGCACTTTTTCATGTGTCTATTGGCCATCTAGAGGTCTTCTTTGTGGAACTGTCTGTTCAAGTCTTCTGCCCATTTCTTGATTGGATTATTTGTTCTTTGGGTGTTGAGTTTGATACGTTCTTTATAGATTTTAGATACTAGCCCTTTATCTGCTAGGTCATTTGCAAATATCTTCTCCCATTCTGTTGGTTGTCTTGGTTTTGTTGACTCTTTCCTTTGCTGCGCAAAAGCTTTTGATCTGATGAAGTCCCAATAGTTCATTTTTGCCCTTGCTTCCCTTACCTGTGGTAATGTTTCTAGGAAGAGGTTGCTACAGCTGAGGTCAAAGAAGTTGCTGCCTGTGTTCTCCTCAAGGATTTTGATGGATTCTTTTCTCACATTGAGGTCTTTCATCCACTTTGAGTCTGTTTTTGTGTATGGTGTAAGGAAATGGCCCAGTTTCATTCCTCTTCTGCATGTGGCTGTCCAATTTTCCCAACACCATTTGAAGAGACTGTCTTTTTTCTATCGGACATTCTTTTCTGCTTTGTCAAAGATTAGTTGACCATAGAGTTGAGGGTCTATTTCTGGGCTCTCTATTCTGTTTCATTGATCTATGTGTCTGTTTTTGTGCCAGTTTTGATCATTTACATACTGTTTTGATGATTTACAGCTTTGTAGTAGAGCTTGAAGTCTGGAATTGTGATGCCACCAACTTTGGTTTTCTTTTTCAACATTCCTCTAGCTATTTGGGGTCTTTCCTGGTTCCATATAATAAATTTTAGGATTATTTGTTCCATTTCTTTGAAAAAAATAAATGGTATTTTGATAGGGATTGCATTAAATGTGTGGATTGCTTTAGGTAGCATAGGCATTTTCACAATATTTGTTCTTCCAATCTATGAACATGGAAATTTTTTCCATTTCTTTGTGTCTTCCTCAATTTCTTTCATGAGTACTTTATAGTTTCCTGAGTACAGGTTCTTTGCCTCTTTGGTTAGGTTTATTCCTTAGGTATCTTATGATTTTGGGTGCAATTGTAAATGGGATTGACTTCTTAATTTCTCTTTCTTCTGTCTCGCTGTTGGTGTATAGAAATGCAACTGATTTCTGAACTTTGATTTTATATCCTAGTGTCAGCTTTTCTTAAAGATTCGAGGGTATATCAACTCAGCATATAGCCCATTATCTCTATTCTGGGCTGGAAATTGTGGCTTCCAGGCATTACTTAGGTACTGTACATCTTATTTTAGCTCTAACAAGAATTTGGTATCATTGTCCTCACATTCAGATGAAGACATTACAGGTGACAGGTGGTTGGCATAGGGAAGAGGTCCAGCATTTGGTTAGTAACTGCATGAACATGTAGGGTCAGGCTACCTGGGTTTAATCTAGGCTCTGTTACTTCAAACTCTGTGACCTGGAGACAGTTTCATAACCTAAGTCTCAGTTTAACTGAAAGGACAAAATAATACCAGTCTCATAAGGTATTATAAAGATTAATAAGATCTAATATATGGAAACTTGTTGGCATACAGTATGTGCCCAGGAAGTATCACAAATTATTACTAAAGAAATTATTTAAAGTCACTTAGATGGTAGGAAGGATACTGGTGACAGAACCCCACGTCATCTTAGTCTTCCTTTCTAATCAAGGCAAGAAATGTATACATGAAAGTGGCGAGTATTAAGGTGGTTTTAACAATTTTAAGAAGGTCAAGAAATAGAGGAAAAATTTCAAGGAAGGGCAAAAATTGCATAGTTTGGGTCAAGAGGCCCCAACATAAAATAAGATTCCTTAAAAGTCACATTAGTGTATTTTTAAGATGAGAATGCAAAGGGAATTCATCTTTCCTGGACTCATCTTTGCACAGTATTTACCTAAATCCTTTACTAGTTATTAACCTTGAACATAAGAACAACAGAAATATTTTTAGAAGAACTCCATAGTGATCCTTCCTGAGTATGCACTTGTCACTTTTCCTACTTAACATATTAAATATTTAACCTCCCAACATTTACACCTGTAAGCACTGTTGTTTAAAAAGTATGTTCTCTTTATTTTTTCATTCAAGTTCCTGTGATACTTTAATTAAATCCCATTGTACTAAATGTTTCTGACTTTCTTTTCTAGTTCTTTAATTCCTAACTTATATTCCCAACTAAAGGCAGAGTCTGTCTGATGTCTGATTATGTTGGTCAATATCCCCAATACAAGGCCAGAAACAAATCATAAATTACTCTGAAATGAATGGTTTTAGTGGTCCTATAACTCTAGTTGGAACTGACATCAATTCTATTAACTAAAAATTAATTTTAAAAGATTCCTAATAAGATAATTTAGACATTTTAAAATTTGATACTAGTAACATCTATCCATTTTTACAATTACTTTGCTGCTTTTTGCAATGTGAGGGTTTGGGTTTTGTTGTTTTCTTTTTAATGATAAATCTTACTGGTATTTGCTAAAACTCTTAAATGTTGCCTCATACTGGAGCTTTTGGAAAAGTAACAGTGTAGTTAACCCTGACATTGGGAGGTTTTAATGGATTCAATGAAATTTGCCCATTAGAGAGCAAGCAGCAGCAGAAAAGGAAGGGAGAAAAGCTCTTTTTCTCTTCTTTTCAGTGAGAGAAATATTAAGCATTTCCTTTGGTCTTGATTAACTGTTAGATCAATTTATGTACTTCAAACTATTTTTTGGCCTAAGGAAATATGTTCTCTGGCCTTTTCAAATTGTTACATTCAGAGGCCAAACTTTTGGCCTCTTCTTTAAAAGCGGTGTGTTTCAGGTTCTGCAAAGGCAAGAACTTGGCATAAGATTACAGTGTGACACATGCACTGATTTACCAGAAAATAGACTTCAGCATGAACATGTGTTATATGTGAGGCTTTGCTCAAACTGAGAGAAAATCTGGTTATTAGTAAATCTCGTTTTTCACCGAGCCAGATTATCTTTGGCACAATAAAAATCTAATGAAATAAGTCTTAAAAGGAATGTCAAAGTCTACTTCGTTTAATGATTTCTCTTATTTAAATAGTGAAGGTTAAAAAATAGATAAGAAAACTGGAAATATATTGTAATTGTATTGAAAAAGTTATACTTTATAACAAGATAGTCTACAGGATCTGGGAAACACTGCTAATAATTAAAGTTACCATTTATTGAACTACTGCCGAACTGCTGTATGCCAGGAACTTCACATATATTCTCATTATTCTTCACAGTAACCTGGCAAGATGGTTTTTTGCTGTTTGTTTTCAGTTACCAGTTCAAATTTTGGGACATAAGCTCAGAGAGGTTATTTAGTAAGTTGCAGAACTAAGATTCGAACTTAATTCTGTCATTTACCAATATTAAATGAAATGATATTTGAGAGTGCTTAGGAAAGTTCTAAGTAAGTACACAGTAGCTGTTATTACTCTTCAGAGATGTTGCCACCTAGACTAGACACACGCAGGAGGGTACACACATCCACACACACGTGCAATGAAGAAGAGAGATGGGAGGGGAGGAGAGAAAGCCTTACAACCTGCTACACCTCCAGAGGCATCCTGCCGTGACATCAGACTTTCCCTTACATACCCAACCCACAAGCAGTTAGAAGATAATAATGAAGAAGAAACCACTTTAGAAGACGGAATATGTAGGAATAATCATAAAAATTAATGTTCAAATCTGTTTTGAGAACAACTTTAAAATACTCTGGTGGGACAAAAGCAGATTTGAACAGAAGGAAACACATATGTGTTCTTGGATAGAATGATTCAAAATCATAAATATGTTAATTCTCCATGAGTTGCAGCCATCAAAGGAAATGAAATCTTGCCATTTGCAATGACATGGATGGAACTAGAGGGTATTATGTTGAGTGAAATAAGTCAATCGAAGAAAAACAATTATCATATGATCCAGTTGTTACGTGAAATTTAAGAAACAAAACAGGATCATAGGGGAAGAGAGGAAAAAATAAAACAAGACAAAAGTAGAGAAGGAGACAAACCATAAGAGACTTAATCATAGGAAACAAACTGAGCGTTGCTGGAGGGAAGGGGGTGACTGGGTGATGGACATTAGGAGGGGGCGTGATGCAGTGAGCACTGGATATTATATAAGACTGATGAATCACAGACCTGTAACCCTGACACTGGTAATTATATAAATAAATAAATATAAAAACAAAAAATCAATCCACCTTTAAAAAAAAAGTGATACCAACACTTTGGAAAAAAAATTCTCCATGAGTTGATTTATAAATTTAACAAGCTTCTCGTAACAATACTAACTGCTTTGTACTCTAAAGCTAGACAGGAGGATTCTAAACTTAAAGGAAATATATTTCATAATAAGGCTGATGGTTGATTCTTTCTCCTCACCACTGCAAGTTCACTGTTTAGATCTATATATAGATACTTAAATCTTTTTTACAGTTTATGTTCTAAGGAACCTTATTCTCATAAGTAAAGGAGTAGGAGCGGGAAGAGTTTTTATAGTGTCACCATGCAGTTCTTTAAAACTCTTAAGTTATATGCCAGAAATCATAATGAACTCATCACCAATGATTTTTAATAAATTATTTTATTATTTTTTATAAATTAATTATTTGTAATTAATTATTTTTAGCAATCTGTCCACTGATTTGGAAACCACTCACTGACAAAAGATTATTTACTTAGTACTAATGGGCAACAATATTTTAGATTGTGTCTTCGTGAGGTATATAGAGATTTTCCATGATAGTCCTTTGAAATCAGTTATTTGGGAAATTACTTACTATTATCATTGCTTTTCCCTTTTCTCCATAGTTGCATTACAGTCCTCCCCAGCTGACAGAAATGAAGTCCAGGAAAACTGCCGAACAAAATTCAGAGAAGGCCTGCATTTGCAAGAAGGAGAATTCTTACTACAGGTAAATTCTGGTAAATAGAGTTTCTCATAATAAAGACATGGTAAATGAAAGATTAATGAGTCAGTCTTTTAGTTGCTCCAGTTTATTTAGAACTCACCCAGTGTTTCATGTCACTTTTATCCTAACTGCAATAGTGGTGTAATGCTAGTATATGAAAAAATGTAATTGTATCGAATAGATTAGAAGTCTACTTAGCAATTTCCCTGTTGTATTTATTTAACTAGCAAGACCTCCTAGATTATTTTAAAGGTTCTCATTTAAGACATTGAATTTATATATGCTTTTTCAGGAATAAAGCTTTATTAAAACAGTTAATTGTATTTATTTAATAGTTCAAAATTTTTCTTAACCTGAATTTTATTTTTCAATGCATTTCGTAACTGTATTGTCTCTTAGCTGTGGGGTCTGTCTTATCAACATGCTAAAGATTTTTTCAATAACTAGAAGCCCTAATTTTTGCTTTAGAACTCAGAGAATATTTTAATTTTTTTAATTTTTAAAAATATATTTTAATTTTTTATGCTCTATTTCTTAAAACTAATATGATGCTTGATTCTGAACTAAAATTCTCAGGTATTTTGCCTTGTTGAAAAAAAGATAGAATGGAGATATGTGCTGTGATATATGCTATTACTGTTACGTGATCATTTTTGGTTCCACCCAGTGAATGGGGTGAAGAACCTAATTTGCCGTCGTGACAAAAGTAGCCATAACTTTTAGTAACTCCATTGATGCATTCTGAAAATGCTTATGTGTAACCCAACAATTTGTAACATTTTTTTATTATTTTTGTAATCGTGAAAATTAACTCTTGTCCTCATTAGGTTAAACAAATTAAATATATTCAAGCATGAGTCTTCTTTCTATCCCTGGCTGAGGATTTTTAAGCATATAATAGCTTGAAACATAAAGACTCTTTATTCAGGTCATAGGAAAACATTTTTATAATAGCTGCTTTATGTGATTACACGCACACCTTGGCTTATAAAGTAATAAGGAAGTCCTTTATTTCAAGTGAAAATAAACAAATATGGAATGTTTAACATTTGGTAAAGCTGTTTAAATAATGGGCCAATGATTTTATTTAGGCAAATTATAAACATATTCTATGTCAAGGACAGAGAATAAAAATAATGCTAATGCAAGACTAGTGTCTTTTTTAATGATCTAAAAATTGGAAACATTTAGGTATTTAAAATAAATGCATCTGTTATGAATTATATTGGTTATCACTTGTAAATAGGTTTCTAGTAGGAAACATTGCATATTATGTGATTTGCTAGGACCATGGTTGGCTGGATCTCTTCTGGAAGAGACGATCAAAAACACTGTAGACATATGAAAATGGCATATTTCATTACATGCAGTTGCCATAATGGCTTCTAACTTCATACTTTCAACACGTGATTATCAACTAAGTATCCCTGATACTTAGAGAATGTTTCCAGAGATACAGTATACTACTTGCATTAAACTTTAAATGACAAATCATTTCCTTTAGTTTTAACAGAGGAGGTACATGAAGAAAATGTTAGTTTTATTAAGAACTTAAAATACTTTCAAGCTTAGCTTAAATTTATTGCTATTATATAAAGAATGAAAATGAAAATAAAAAGACTTTTGTATCTTTTCATTATCCATTATTTATTTTAGTCATTTTCATTTATTTAACCATGTTCTGCCCAGTGCTATTTACTGCTGTGCCTAGCAGAATCCACAGTTTCGTTTTTGAGTTAACAGCTGTTGAAACTATAAATAACACTATCAATTGCAGTTTATTTCTCTTATATTAAATAGTAAGTGAGCCTCATCATGACATTCAGCTAAGTAGGGCAGATCTTTTTGACTAAGACTAAAGAATGATAATCTCTTTAATATGTAATGACCATATTCTTTCTGTTCATTTACTAATAATTCAATATAAGTAATAACCTTGTTCTGTATGGTATTTAAGATCATTTGAGATATACATAAAATTGGTATATGTATATTCTTTTTAAAGGCTTTTTGGTTAATTTCTGACAATTAACATTTGTCTAAAAGTGTGCAATATTGTACCTTAAATTATCTTTGTGCTTTCTGGCATGATGAGCTTATAGGAAAGTACTAAATTCATTTGACTATTTGAACAAGAATCACACTTTACAAAATAAAATGCAGGGATGCCTGGGTGGCTCAGTCGTTAAGCGTCTGCCTTTGGCTCAGGTTATGATCCCAGGGCCCTGGGATTGAGCCCCGCATCGGGCTCCCTGCTTTGTGGGAGGCCTGCTTCTCCTTCTCCCACTCCCCCTGCTTGTGTTCCCTGTCTCGCTCTCTCTCTGTCAAATAGATAAATAAAATTTAAAATTAATAATAAAATAAAATGCATACAATCATTGGATACGCTTCTCTACAAAGAAAATATTTTCAGAAGGAAAAAATACAAAAATGGGTGTAACTGTTACTGCCAACTGAAATTTAAGACAATTTCATTGTGAAGGTGTTAATTATTAAACACTTGAGTTTCCGGTGGGTGCCACCACCATTCATCCTGGGGGGACTCACCAACTACTACATTTATAACTGCTGAAAATCCAAGGCAGGGGGAAGAAGAAACCAATTTTTAATTGAAGTTACTGTAATTGAGCATGAGGTCGAGCTGTAAGCTTTTCCTTATCTAAATCAAAAGGTATGAATAGATTCCTCTCATTCCACGGTAGATGGGTATGTCTGTGTTTATGAGATGTAATCATTTTAACCATTTCGAAGAGAAGAGTTTCCAGCAGTAAAAATAATAGCCTTAACTGAAGTCAGTATTTATGAGTGGCAATATTGTTATCTAGTCACATCACTAATTTTACATTTTTGTCCTTGTAGGCTTTGAATGGCTTTGTGCTGGTTGTAACCACAGATGCTTTGGTCTTCTATGCTTCTTCTACCATACAAGATTACTTAGGGTTTCAGCAGGTAAGCATATTTTTCTCAAGCCATATGAAAAAAATTTTTTCCAGAAAATTAACTCTCCTTTATATGTATCATATGTTTTATGGATATAAATGATAATTTATATATATAAAATACCAATTAAAATATGCTGTAGAATAAAATTATATATTTATAGCTGATAATTTTTATATTATTAATAATTTTCTTAAATATTTATGAGATTCATGGATATTGTGTTTCATATATATAAGAAACTTCCATGTTAGGGGCAGATAGGCTCTGGATGGGCGGGGCAGGGGGGGAAGGCTGGCAGACAAGAGAATATTTGCTGTCACACTGGTTACGGATACCAGAGGGCATGTGGCATCAATGAAATGAGTGAGGTCATATGTAAAGGTGCAGGTAAAAATATCATGGCTCATACCTTTCATTCTGACTTAAGCTGATTAGGGAAGCTTTCCTGAAGGAAGTGGTATCTAAGCTAACATAAAGAAAGCATAAGATTCAGAGGGGTAGACAGTTGTAAAGGGACCAACAGGAAAGAAAGGATGTAAGTACTGTAAACAGTAGACTGGAAAACCTGAAGAGATGAACGTGTTTGGTTTGTTTAATGTTATTGAATAAATGGTGCATATATGGAGTGGTAAGATATGTGTCCTATGTAAAGGACAAGAACATCTAATCTGAGAACAGTTTTTGTAAGTACACCTGAATGCTAGCTATTCTTATGTATCAGTTATTTCTTAAATTCTAATGTGTGTAAGACTCACTTGAAGAACTTCATATAAAACTCTAAACTCTTTGGGCCTCACTTCCAGATACTCTGATTTGGTAGGTCAGAGTGGGGCCTATGAATTTTTATTTCTGACAAGCTCACAGGTCATGCCAAAGCTGCTGGTTTAAATAGCAGTGTCTACTGTGATATATAGTCTGATGTTTATAAATTATGTGATATACACAGTAGAAACCTCCAAGAGTTTTTGTTAAGGGAATGTGTGTGCTGCAGTCTGTGTTTTAGATGAGGACTCTGGCAATTGGGTAATGGGTGGCATCGAGATGATTTAATGCTAGATTAAGTTCACGGGGAGGTTTGAGTCTAGATGGCTAAACTAGGTAGATAGTGGAACCTGCCCTGCTACAAAGCCTGACTTGCTGAGAGGCAAGAGGTGGAAGAGGGATTCTGAGCTTGTCAAGGCATAATCCATCACTCTTCTGGAGTCTACCAGAAGTAAAAATTTAATATAAAGAAAATCAGTAGAGGACAGTTAAAGAAATACATAATACTTCTAAGCTTCAGAGAAGTGTAAGATGACTGGATTTTCAGACAAGGTTTTGTGAAAGAAATAGGATTTAGAAGAAGTTAAAAATAGAGCTGCCCTACAACCCAGCAATTGCACTACTGGGTATTTACCCCAAAGATACAAATGTAGTGATCCGAAGGGCCACATGCACCCCAATGTTTATAGCAGCAATGTCCACAGTAGCCAAATGGTGGAAAGAGCCCAGATGTCCATCAACAGATGAATGGATAAAGAAGATGTGGTATATATACATACAATGGAATAGTACTCAGCCATCAGAAAGGATGAATACTTAGATTTACATTGACATGGTTGGAACTGGAGCATATCATGCTGTGGGAAATAAGTCAATCAGAGAAAGACAATTTATCATATGTTTTACTCATACATGGAACATAAGAAACAGTGTAAAGGATCATAAGGGAAGGGAGGAAAAACTAAATGGGAAGTCATCAGAGAGGGAGACAAACCATGAGAAACTCTCTTAATCATAGGAAACAAACTGAGGGTTGCTGGAGGGGAGGTGGGTGGGGGAATGGGGTAACTGGATGATGGACATTAAGGAGGGCACGTGGTGTGATGAGCACTGGGGGTTGTATGCATGTGATGAATTATTGAACTCTACATCTGAAACTAATAATGTACTATATGTTACCTAATTGAATTTAAATTCTAAAAATATTTTTAATATATATATTTTATCAATAAACGGATAAAAAATGAGAAGTTAATGTGTTGCAAGTAAGCAATAAGAAGGTGACCTACCTGACTGAAAAGCATTCAGGTAGGGAAGTGATGGCCGGTAACTTTTGGCTGACCAGTCACAGTGCTGCCCTCTCGCTGGCTCTTCCATC
Source organism: Martes martes (assembly GCF_963455335.1). Classification (NCBI taxonomy): domain Eukaryota; kingdom Metazoa; phylum Chordata; class Mammalia; order Carnivora; family Mustelidae; genus Martes; species Martes martes. The sequence goes on from NC_137899.1 coordinate 51,382,774, forward strand.
AGGATGTCTGGAGAGCTTTGTGACCATTTGATGTGCGTTCCTCACCACTGACAAGCACCCAATAATCTAGCTACATTTTGAAATTAATTTAGTAAGCTACATTGTTTTAATCAGTACTTTAAAAAAGTTTCCTGGTATCTTTTTTCTTTAGTCTGATGTCATACATCAGAGCGTATATGAACTTATTCACACTGAAGACCGAGGTGAGTTTCAGCGTCAGCTACACTGGACATTAAACCCTTCACCGTGTACAGACTCTGGACAAAGAATTGATGGTAAGAATGCAAAGGAAAGTACAGTGATTTTAAAAGATATATTTTTTTTTTTTTAGAGACAGTGTGCCAGTTGGGGGAGAGGCAGAGGGGGAGAGAGAGAGAGTAGACTCCCTGCTGAGCATAGAGCTGGACACAGGGCTTGATCTCACACCCTGAGACCACGAGCTGAGCCGAAATCAAGAGCCGGACATAATGGGACTGAGTCATGCAGGCGCCCCTCTCAGTAATATATTTTATAAAAATCACTTAAACTATTGAGAGAGATTGGAAGAAATGTATAAGGTTGATACTCAGGTATGTATAAATTGTTCTGTCTGTAAAATGGACCAAATACAAAAGCAAACTAGAATGTGTAAGTACACAAAAACTTTTCTCAGTGCAACGCTTTTACTTTAATTTTTTATTGAAGTATAACTACCATACATACAATGCTTTTAGAAATCTCTGAAAGTCTTAAGATAAAAGGCATCGGAAAATGTGGATATTGTTGACAATAGAAATAAAAACAAAACTGAATAAAGTTCTATGCAGTAAAAGTGATACTCCATACATTTTCGTTTCTTTTCATTGGCTACTCTTCTGAAAATTCACAATTATTCATTTTTGTATTCAGAATAGAATCCAGTTTAGAAATTAACACAGATTTCAGCTATCCAAACACTTGATTATACAGCAAAATGACACATAAATTTATATTGGTATTATTTCTACAGAGGCTAATGGCCTGCCACAAACAGTAGGCTGTTATACCCCAGACCAGCTTCCTCCAGAAAACTCTTCCTTTATGGAAAGGAGCTTCGTGTGCCGACTAAGATGTCTGCTGGACAATTCATCTGGTTTTCTGGTAAGGTACAAAATCTTATGATACGGCAATTACTATTAAGTTTCCGAAAGCAAAAAAGGAAACCGAAACCATTTTCTTTGGTTAGATTTGAGTTTGGTTTTTAAAACTCCTTTGTAAAATAATTTCATGATGGAAGGCAACTTAGATTACTTTTTTCAGATTTCTAGTATCTTCTGTATCTCAAAATCTCAATCTTTTGGGATGTAGTAACAAAGACTAAGTGAAATAATGTAGAACCTTGTATTTTGCCTATTTTTAAGACTTTTTATTATATAAGACCGAGAAGTTTGTAGCCCTGTTTAGCAGCAGGTGCTTACTCTCTTTGGATTTAGTCCTTGCCAGACAGAAAAATTACCGTGGCCTTCTGTACACGCTGCAGTAACTGGCATCTAGAAAAATGGTTATATATTCATGATTGCAGGATCGCCACATGGTGTGAGCTACCGGCGTGCAGCCTGAACCACGTCATCAGGGAGCCGCTGCAGCAGAATACTGGCAGTGGGAGTGGTCTTTGTCTTTAAGACAGTGCTCTCCTCTGGGTACAGGAGAAAACAACAGCAAGCATGATGCATATTACTTTTGTGAATTATCAGGAATTTGAGATCTATAGTAAAATCTTAAACATTAGCAAACAGTGATTTTGGTGATGTGTTTATTTCTGAAGATAATTTGGCTGACCCAAAGGTACAGTTGTGCTTGGAGATAGTTTTCCTAGATCAGTTAATAGATTCTTCTCAGATGGAATTTGTAGCATTGGGTCTTGTCTTCTTTGTGTTGCTATCGTATACTGAGATCAGAATCATCCCTTAGCCTGGTTAATACACTTTTAAGCAACTAAACGGATCATGTTCCCATTTAAATTATTTTTGTTTCCTCTGTCTTCTAAAAGTGCCCTTTACTGTCAATAGACTTCTGGATTCTTGGCGTGATTTTTTATTATTCATTGCAGTGTTTTAATAAAATTACATTTTTATCTCTACATAAAAGTTTACCATGCGTTATGAAATAGACTGTGAGCTCCAGACTATACTTATCTGACTTTGAAAATTAATGTGTACTTGATGACTTTATCACCATTCATTCATGGAGGAACAACGTACTGAATGCCAAGTGTGCGGGGACTATGCTAAGTGTAAAGGGCAGGGCAGTTGTGAGCTCGGAAAATGACACAGGTGATTTTGTTGTGGTAGTTCCCTTGTCAGCCCTTTTAGGATAGTGTTCGGACTACCTTTGGGATAGTTGTAATGGGCTTCGTGTGGAGAAAGTCATTTATGACAGCATTAGTCAGCTTCAGGAACTTCTACGGAATCACCAAGAATACTGGAAATGGCCATGATTGCGCCTTTTGAAATGAACAGTTTTAAAGTGTTCATTGTAACGAACTGGTTTTGGTTTTTTAAGGCAATGAATTTCCAGGGGAGGTTAAAGTATCTTCATGGACAGAACAAGAAAGGGAAAGACGGATCGATACTTCCCCCGCAGCTGGCTTTGTTCGCAATAGCAACTCCCCTTCAGCCGCCGTCCATCCTTGAGATCCGGACCAAAAATTTCATCTTTAGAACCAAACACAAACTAGACTTTACGCCTACTGCTTGTGATGCCAAGTAAGTAGAACTCTTGCAGTTTCACTTCACTAAATGTATATTTTGTTGCAGTAAATCTCTCTTAGCATGTACGACAGAGTGTAGCTTATAATGTTTGTTTGTTATTATGTGAGCTGTTCCTTCTTACTCTCTCAGTATAGGCTTTTAAAGTAATTTCATCAGGCTCACAGATCATCTTAATGATTTTTTACAATACTTGTCACAGTTTCTGTATCATAGAGATGATTTGCTTATATTGGTAAGATTCAGTATCCTCATGACTTTTATTGTTGGTTTGTTTTATATTTTTAAAACATACAAACTTTATTTGATTTTTAGCCCTAGAAGTTTAGTAACTTCCAGAAAATTATGAAGTGGACTGTGATAGTAGCCTTCGTATCATATCAAAAATGTATCATTGTTTTTCTTCTAATACAGGATTGCAGACAAGTTTTAAAAATTTTGCCCCTCAGGGACGCCTGGGTGGCTCAGTTAGTTAAGCAGCTGCCTTCGGCTCAGGTCATGATTCCAGCATCCTGGGATCGAGTCCCACATCGGGCTCCTTGCTCGGCAGGGAGTCTGCTTCTCACTCTGTCTGCCTGTGCTCTCTCTCTCTCTCTCTCTCTCTGAGAAATAAATAAATAAATAAATAAATCTTAAAAAAAAAATTTTTGCCCCTCAAAATGGAGAATAAGCATTGTCCATTTTTTTTTTAAAAGATTTTATTTATTTATTTATTTGACAGAGATCACAAGCAGGCAGAGAGGCCGGGAGAGAAGCAGGCTCCCTGCTGAGCAGAGAGCCCGATGCGGGGTTCGATCCCAGGACCCTGGGATCATGACCTGAGCCGAAGGCAGAGGCTTTACCCCACTGAGCCACCCAGGTGCCCCGCATTGTCCATTTTTATTAAAGATTTTATCTACATAATCTGTTCTGTTAGATTCATCTTTGACCGTGCTAATTTTCATTTTCTTTATTCAGAAGAAAATCATCTAAAACTGAATTTAGCAGCCATAAACAAACAAAAGTAGTTACATGAATGAGATTGACTGCTTATGCCTGCTAATGTAAAATTCTGAATGTCAAGGAAAACATAGTGCAGAAAATTGCATATAACCAATTTCTTCTATTTTTTTTAAACAGAGGAAAACTTGTTTTAGGCTATACTGAAGCAGAATTGTGCATGAGAGGATCAGGATACCAATTTATTCATGCTGCTGATATGCTTTATTGCGCTGAGTACCATATACGGAGTAAGTTGTATTTCCTTATAAACATGCCTGAAGACTGGCATAAGTTCTTGTACATACTTCAGAGTATTACATACAGTGTTACATACAGTGTTTCAGGCAACTATTTGAATAAACTTATACTCAGTGTCATACCATTATATTAATCTAAATTACGCTCGTTATTAACTGCTGTACACCTGCCACACAAGAATATATAGTAGCTTAACTACTATGAAAATGACCATTTTATCCAATGTTTTTCTCCATTTTAATAGTATTTTAATGGTATCACTAGTTTATAAATCTGCTAGTGTATATTAATATTTTATTACACAATCTTAAAGCATCAATGGCAGAAATGTTCCCTTTTTAAAATGAAAATAATTTTTATCTTTTTATTTTCCCCAAACTGGATATTCTCTCTCTAGTTTCATGTGTTACCAGAATTTTCTGACCTAATCATCCCTTTAACCTACTGAATAATAAATTTAGTCTGAAATAGAAAAAAACAGTTCTGAAGAACTATTTCCATGCATTTTAAGATATTGTATTTAAATTGTCAAGACATTTATCACCTTTGGTGATAAATATATTCAAAAATATATTAGAGAAAAAAAATTAAAAAATATATATTAGAGAGGCTTTCCTTCAGAGATTTTCTTTAATATGTTGATTTTGGGTTTGATAATTTTTGTATTTGATTTTAGTGATTAAGACTGGAGAGAGTGGCATGATAGTATTCAGGCTTCTTACCAAAGATAATCGATGGGCCTGGGTTCAGTCTAATGCACGCTTAGTGTATAAAAATGGAAGACCGGATTATATCATTGCAACTCAGAGACCTCTAACGTAAGTATACAGACAGAATGTTTTACATCTTCATTTTATTTTAAATAACACTTTGGTTTATAAATCCTCTTACATGTAAACTTCCAAATAAATTCTATGAGAATTTCCAGCAAGTAAAAACTGAAAAGATAATCTGTATAGAAAGAAGGCATAATGAAGGACATTGACAAGATAGAATTGACAAACTTTACTGAACAACTAAGTATGTTAAATTATAGAAATAAACAATGAAAACTCTAGGGTTTTACTCTAGTCTATGAAAGAATGACGAAAAGCTAGTGCCAGGTGAAAAATAAAGAATGCTGTGTCTACTATATGCTTTCTAAGCAAACAGTAGTTTCTAAGTTTCTTACATATTCTGTAAATGAGTGTTTTGTCAGATACCATACTGCAAATAATTTTCTCCACTCTAGAGAGCTGATGTTTGTATTTGCCTTGAGGTAAATATCAACATTGATAAATTTTTTGAAAAGGCCATCTTTTCCCTGCTATACTGTATTTTAATTAGGGGAATCTGTCTGTGGTTCTGTTTCTGGGTTCCAGGAGTCTATTTGTCTTTTCTCACACCAACAGCACATGGTTTTCATTGCTCTGTCTTTATAGTAAATCTTGATCTCTCAGTGTATGCTCTCCATCATGTTTGTTGAGGATTTTTTATTGTTCTCCTTCAAGATTGTCCTCTTTGTTCTTTACCCTTTTTATTTTCATATATATTTTAGAAATCATTTGTCACTTTTCACCAGAGTATCTGTTGAGATTTTGAATGGAATTACATTGAAACTATAGCTTATTTTGGGAGAGTTAACAGCTCTATAATATTTTCCAACCTGTGAAGATGGTGAATGTATGTATGTATATAGGCATATGGGCACATGAGTATGTACCTATCTTTGTTTCAGTAATGGGTTGTATTTTTCCTACCCGCGTCTTACATATTTTTCTTAATTTTACTAGATATTTGGTCTCTTGTGATAGTATTCTAAATGCTCTATGTGTATAACAATTCCTAATTGTTGATTTTTTTAAATATTGGCTTATATTCAGTGACCTTCGTAAAATCCATTTTTTCTCCTAATTTGTCTGGATTATTCCAGATTTTCTAACACGTACCATGTATGTAGTTTTTTTTTCTTTTTAATCTTCAGACATTCATTATTTCTTAAAATTCCTTTATTGCACTGGTTAGGCCCTTAGTAAAATGTAAAAGAAATAATGATACCAGGTTTCATTTTTGTCTTCTTCCAGCCTAAGAGACAAATCCTTTAATATTTTACTGTTGAGGATGATGTGTGTGGCAATGTTTTCTTTTGCCATTTATACATGCATGTATTTTTTTAATTTAAAAGTTTTCCTTCTCTAAAGTTTACTAAATATTATCATCATGAAAGGGTATTGAATTTTGTCAAATACTTCCTCTGGATTTGTTGTCATGATGATGATTTTTCTCTTTTGTACTCTTTTCTTTTTACTTAAGACCTATAGTGATTAGGAAACATTTCCTGATACTAGAAATTTGTGCTTTCTCTCTTAATATTGCTAGGCGGCCATTGTTTTTAGTCTTCTCAAGGATCCAAATTTGTTGATTTTTCCTATTTTATGTTTGTTTTCTACTTCATTTAGGTCTTCTTCTTATTTCCTTCCTTCTCTTCTCTTTGGGTATAATTTGCTATTTTTCCAACCTTTTCTTTAAGGTATTGATTTCCCTTTAAGTACAACTTCAACTATAGTCCTAATGTTTTGATAGGTCTTGTTTTTTCTATTCATGATTTGTTTAGAAATATAGAGTGGTATGTACTTTATACGTTGGGGATTTTCTAGTCTTTTTGTTACTGAGTTTTAGGCCAATTTCACTGAAGTTAGACGACATTCTCTGATTTCATTTCCTTGAAATCTGTGGTAGCTTATTTATGATCTAACATATGGTCATTGTTGGTAAAATATCCCATGTACTTTCATTAAGAATATATGTTCAATTGCATGTATGGTGTTCTTCATATACCAGTCGTCTAGTTTGTGCTGTTCATATTTTTATTATTTGAGTTTTGTATTTGCTTGTTCTTAGTTATTAAGAAGTTATTGTTGTGTTTTCTCATTACTAATGAGGCAGGACGTCTTTTTATATCTTTCTAGGGCATTTTCCTTCCATGAATTTTCAGTTCCAATCATTTGCCTGTTTCCTACTGGGTTGTTTGGCTCTCTCTTGGATGTCATTGAAGCTGTTTACTTACTAATATGGATATTAAATCGTATATATTTATACACACATTATATGAAATAAATATATGAATAAATATATGAAATAAATATATGAAATTATAAATATGGCATATTTTCTCCATGCCTTGAACTTGATTTATGAATTCTTTTGCCATGTAAGATTTTTAATTTTTAGGTCAGTTACACCGCTATTTTCCTTTAGAGAGTCTACTAAGTTTTTTACTTAGATATGACTCTGCCCACTCAGATTTCTAAAAATTTAAGTATAATTAACATGCAATGTTAGGTTAGTTTCAGGTGTACAACATAGTGATTCAACAATGTTATACATTGTGCAATGCTCACTGTAAAGTGTACTTACCACCTGACAGCATATCAAGTTATTACAGTATTATTGACTGTATTCCCCATGTTGTACTTTTCATCCCCATGATTTATTATACCGGGGAATTTATACCTCTTAATCCCATTCATCTGTTTCACCCATCCTCCCACCTCTTTCCTTCTGACAACGACCAGTTTATTCTCTATATTTGAGACTGTATGTGTTTGTGTGTTAATTTTGTTTTCTAGACTCCACATAAGTGAAATCATGCATTTATCTTTCTCTTATTTCGCTTAGCATAATACCCTCTAGGTCCACCCACGTTTTCACAAATGGCAAGATTTCATTCTTTTTTAAGGCCGAGCACTATACTGTATCTCCTGTATCCTTTCATGTAGTGATGACACTAGGTTGCTTCCATAATTCAGTTATTATAAATAATCCTGCAGCAAACATAGGGGTGCATTTATCTTTTCGAATTAGTGTTTTCATTTTCTTTGGTAAATACCCAGCAGTGGAATTATTGAATTATATGTTATTTCTGTTTTTAATTTTTTGAGGAACTGCCACACTGTTTTCCACAGTGGCTGTACCAATTTACAGTCCCATCAACAGTACACAAGGGTTCCCTTTTCTCCACATCCTCAACACTTGTTACTTCTGGTATTGCTGATTTTTAGCCATTCTGACAGGTGTGAGGTGATACGGCATGGTAGTTTTGATTTGCATCTCCCTGATGATGATATGTTGATAATCTTTTCATGTGTCTGTTAGCCATCTGCGGGTTTTCCTTAGAAAAATGTTTATTCACCTCCTCTTTTGAATCAGATTGTATTTGATGCTGAGTTGCACGAATTCTTTATATATTTTGGATATTAACCCCTTATTGGATATATCATTTGCAGATATTGTCTCAAACTCAGTAGGCTGCCTTTTCCTTTTGTTGATAGTTTTCATCACTGTGCACAAGTTTTTTTGTTCTGTTTTGTTTTGGTATAGTCCAAATTGCTCATTTTTGCTTTTTTTAATTTCTTCTACTAATTTCTTACAATCATATGTATTTCTGTAGTGTCTGCTGTTTATTTCTGACTTTGGGTTTTTTTTTTCTTGTTCCTGGCTAAAGGCTTATCAACTTTATCTTTTCAGAGAACCAGGTCTTGGTTTCATTAATCCTTTTTATTATTTTTATTTTTATTTTTTTATTTTTTTTTAAGATTTTATGTATTTGACAGATCACAAGTAGGCAGAGAGGCAGGCAGAGAGAGAGGAGGAAGCAGGCTCTCCGTGGAGCAGAGAGCCCGACGCAGGGCTCAATCCCAGGACCCTGGGATCATGACATCGGTTAAAGCTGAAGGCAGAGGCTTTAACCCACTGAGTCACCCAGGCGCCCCCTTTTTATTATTTTTATAATCTCTATTTCATTTATATCTGCTCTGATCTTTATTAATTTCCTTCCTTCTACTAACTTGGGTTTCATCTGTTCTTTTTCTAGTTGCTTTAAGTGAAAGGTTTTCTTGAGATAGGACTATATCAGCATGAACTTCTTAGAACTACTTTTGCTATGTCCCACCATTGTGTTTCCATTTTCATTTGTCTGTAGATAATTTCCTTTTTCCTTTTGTTTTCTTGGTTGACCCACTGGTTGTTTAATAGAATATTGTTTAGCCTCCATGTGTTTGTGATTTTTCTACTTTTTTCCCTTGTAACGGACTTCTAGATTCATTAAAAAAATGCTTGATTTTTTTTTTTAAGATTTTATTTATTTATCAGAGAGAGTGAGCACAGGCAGACAGAGAGGCAGGCAGAGGGAGAAGCAGGCTCCCTGCTGAGCAAGGAGCCCGATGCGGGACCCGATCCCAGGACCCTGGGATCATGACCTGAGCCGAAGGCAGCTGCTCAACCAACTGAGCCACCCAGGTGTCCAAAAAAAAAGTGCTTGATTTCTGTCTTAAGTTTATTGAGTCTTGCTTTGTGACCTAACATGAACTTGGAGAAAGTTTCATGTGTGTATTTTCCTTCTTTTGGATGGAATGCTGTGTGTATACAAGAAGTCCATCTGGTCTAAGGTATCGTACAAAGCCAGAGTTTCCTCATTGATTTTCTGCCCTGATGATCTATCCACTGATGTTAAGTACAGTGCTAAAGCCCCACTACTGTTTTATTACTGACATTTTCTCCTTTTAGGTCTATTAATATTTACTTTATATATTTTAGTGCTCTTATGCTAGGTACATAGATGATTACAGTTATTGTATCTTTTCTTTGGATTGATCCCTTTATCATTATGTAATGCCCTTATGTCTTGCTCTAGTCTTTGTTTTAAAATTATTTTGTCTGATAAGTATTGTTACCCATCCCCCCTTGTTTCCCTTTCATTTGCATGGAGTATTTTTTTTTTCCATCCCTTCACTTTTAGTCTTTGTGTTTAGGTCTGAAGCTAATCTCTTGTAGGCAGCATATTGAAGGATTTTTTTTTAATCCCTTCAGTCAACAATCTTTTGAGTTGAACATTTAGGCCATTCTGTTATCAATAGGGATGTATTTATTGCCATTTGTTCATTTTTTTTCTTATTGTTTCTGTAGTTGTTCCCTCTTATTTTCTTGCTCTTTTCCCTTGTGATTGATACCTTTCTTTAGTGTTACACTTGGATTCCTTTCTTTTTTTGTGAATATGTATCCAGTATACATTTTTAGTTTGTGAGGACCTTCAGATTCACATATAACATCTCAAGTATATACCAGTCTATATTAAGTTTGAACATGTCATATAAGCACTGTTTTTACTACCCCTCCCATTCTTCCATCTTTTGCAATTCCCTGATTTTATAGATAAAAGATAAAAGTGGTAAAATCAATTAACAATCATAAGGTTAAATCAATAATTTACAAATGATTGATTGATCAACCTCTACTATAGGTTTCTCAGTGAAATTTTTTCCTTGCAAAATTTTCTTCTGGTTATGCTTTATTCTTTTTTGCTTAAAGCACTCCCTTTAACATTTCTTGTAAGGCTTGCTTAGTCATGATGAATTCTCTAACCTTTGGGAATTCTTCTTCTCTTCTTCAATTCTGAGTGATAACCTTGTTGGGTATTCTTGCTTATAGATTTTTTTTCTTTTCAGCATTTTGAATATCTCATGATGGTCCCTTCTGGCCTGCAAAATTTGTGCTGAAAAAGCGGCTGACAGCCTTTATGGGGTTTCTTTTGTATATAAGTAGCTGCTGCTACTCTTGCTGCTTTTAACTTTGATAGGGCTTGGTGTGGAGCTCCTTGGGTTTATTGTTTTTGAGGCTCTCCTTGATGCCTGTTTCCTTCCCCAGCTTAAGGAATTTTTCAGCTATTATTTCTTCATATATGTTCTCTGCCCCTTTCCTCTCTCTCTTCTACTGGGATCCCTATACTGTGAACATTCATGTGCTTGATGTGGTCACAGAAGGCCCTTAACTCACCCTTTTTTTCTTTTTGCTGTTCGACTTGGGTGCTTTCCATTGCCCTGTCTTCCAGGTCAGTGATCTATTCTTTTGCATCTCCTACTATGTTGCTGATCTCGTCTATTTTTCATTTTAGTTATTGTATTCAACTCATCTCTTTGTTGAACTTCTCACTGAGTTCATCCATTTTCCCACTTACCTTGAAGTCTTTATCAGACTATTTAGTCTGTTACTGCTTTTGCCCTACTCTTTTATTTGGAGCATATTCCTCTGCTTTCTCATTTTTGACTTTCTAATTACCTATTTCTAATAGGTAAAACAGCTGCCTCTCCCAATCATGAAGGAGTAACCTGTAGGAACCTCTCCTGTGTAGATTGCATGTCTCTGGCACCTTTCAGAGAGTGACTGCTGCTGTAGTGGGCACAGAATCCTGGATTGCTCTGCACAGGGGGCAGCCTGGCCAGGATGGTTAATTCTTAGTTTATTTTTATATTTGGATCTTTATTCCACTCAATTTATTTTTTCTGCAGGATGTCAGGGACGAACACTTGAGTGTGGAAATAATGACTGGACTAAGTTTTGGGGCAAATTCTAAATCACTTCAATTTGTCTAAAAATTTTTATAGCACTGGTCATTAGGAAAAATGTATGTCAACATTAAGTTCATGCTCCCTACTATCAAACTCAATGCGAGTGGATTTTGCTTGCTGTTTTTCTTTTAAATTTATGTTAAAAACTCTTCCTAATATATACCAATTTCTTTATACCCAACTTTAGAGAGGAAGAAGGAACAGAACATTTACGAAAGCGAAATACAAAGTTGCCTTTTATGTTTACTACTGGAGAAGCTGTGTTATATGAGATAACCAGCCCTTTCCCTCCTGTGATGGATCCCTTACCAATAAGGACTAAAAATGGTACAAGTGGCAGAGATTCTGCTACCAAATCAACTCTCAGTAAGGATTCTCTCAATCCCAGTTCCCTTCTGGCTGCTATCATGCAACAGGATGAGTCCATTTATCTCTATCCTGCCTCAAGTAGCACACCGTTTGAACGAAATCTTTTTAATGAACCTGTGAATGAATGCAGTAATTGGCAAGACACTGTCACACCAATGGGAAGTGATAGTATCCTGAAACATGAGGAAGTAGGTCATTCTCAAGAAATGAACCCAACACTCTCTGGAGGTCAGTCAGGGCTCTTTCCAGACAACAGAAACAGTGACTTGTACAGCATTATGAAACAGCTAGGCATTGATTTTGAAGATATCAAACACATGCAGCAGAATGAGGAATTTTTCAGAAGTGACTTGTCGGTTGAGGATGACTTCAGAGATATTGACATAACAGATGAAATCCTGACATATGTCCAAGATTCTTTAAGTAAGCCTACCTTCGGGTGCTCAGATTACCAGCAGCAGCAGTCCGGGGCACTGAACTCGAGCTGTATGGTACAAGAGCACCTGCGGCTGGAACAGCAGCAGCAGCTCCAGCCCCAGCAAAGCCACAGAGCAGTGGAGCAGCAGCAGCAACTCTGTCAGAAGATGAAGCACATGCAAGTGAACAGCATGTTTGCCCAATGGAGCTCTAACCCGCCCGTGCCTTTGAGTTGTCCTCAGCAAGATCTACAACAGTATAATGTCTTTCCGGACTTAACTGGGACCAGTCAAGAGTTTCCCTACAAACCTGAGATCGATCCTGGGCCATACACACAGAATTTGATTCCCTGTCATCAGTCTGTGTTACCACAGCATTCCAAGGGGACACAGTTAGACTTCCCCATAGGGAATTTTGACCCATCCCCATACCCTACTACTAATTTAGAAGATCTTGTCACATGTTTACAAGTTCCCGAAAACCAAACACATGGACTAAATCCAGAGTCAACCATAGTAAGTCCTCGGTCCTGTTATGCCGGGGCCATGTCCATGTACCAGTGCCAGCCAGAACCGCAGCCCAGCCATGGGGCTCATATGGCCTACAACCCAGCAATGCCAGCTCCACAGGCATTTTTGAACAAGGTAAGGGTTTTAGCAGACTCTGAATAAACCCTTTCTGGGATTTTTCTCACATTAAAAATACACGAGTTATAAACTTATGTCTGTGACTACTTTTTTATAAGCCAGGACTTTTCCAGTATTGCTATGTTGCTAATACTAATAGATTTTTTTTTAACCTGAATTGTAAAGGAGAAACAAGTCAAGGGCTAAGGCAACATGAATATGTCCATAAGTTACCAGGTGAAGTTAGTGAAGAGTTTTTTGTTTAAGATCCTTGGGTTTCTCTCTCTCCTTTTTAATTATATGTCCTTTAAAAATTCAGAGTTCAAAAATATATTTGCATTTTTTGAAGTTATTTCTTTACGGGCACCTGGGTGACTCTAGCTCTCGACCTTGACTCAGATCATGATCTCAGGGTCATGAGATTGAGCCCGGAGTTCCACTCCATGCTGGGTGTAGAGCCTGCTTAAGATGCTTTCTCTCCCTCTGCCCCTCCACACCCCCTTACATTCATACCCTCTCTCTCTCAAAAAAAAAAAAAAAAAAAAGCTCAGTCTTGTTAAATGGGTTGTCATCAGTATAGTTGTGCTTTCTTCAAATGCTTTCATCCTTGGTGATCCCTGAATTCAGTCCTCATTTCCTCAGTATTCTCTGGCAGTATGCCCATGTTATCTGCCAGACCCTCAGTTTATCCTTTAAGATGGAATGTTTTCTTCTGACATTTTTTAAAAAAGCCTAACTCATTGGTTTTTCTCTCGTGTGGTCAAACTTGAAACTGTATTCTCATTTTATTTTTTAAATTTTTACTTATTTTTTTTTTAAGTAAGCTCTATACTCAACCTGGGGCTTGAACTCACAACCCCAAGATCAAGAGTTACATACTCCACTGAGCCACCCAGACACCCCTGTTTTTTTTTTTAAATTGTCATTAAACTCTACCGGCAACCACGGTTTAAATTTAAAAGTAATCACTTAAAAAAAAAAAAAGTTAACGATAATAGCTGCTCTCTATGGCTCCCTGGGAATGTAGGTTTACATTCATGCTTTTCCATTAGAAAATATTTAGTTCATTTTAAAGTTTAATTAAGTAGGCTTCTGAAGAAAATCCTGATCCAAATTAAGTTCACTGGTCTCTATTTACTATGTATTAAAGTTATAGATTAGCAACAAAGATTCAAGTTCATATTTGTAATCATTTTTTATTTGTAATCATTTTTTTATGACATCTTTCAGACATTTGGTCTGTAGATGAGCTTTGTAGGAAACAGCAGTGGAAGTTTTTCCTCTGATATGTCCAATATATCCTCCTTCCCAACATCCTTCAACTACCTCAAAATTTAGTTTTCAGTTACAGTGTGCCTCACAACCTTGCTGTGATGTGGCATAGGTGGGTAACTTTAGTAAACTGTTGACAAGCTGATCATTGAGTTTAATTTTTAGTTAATCATAGTTTAAAATTTCATTACCACAGGTTCTTCATTTTCTCCCTCTACTTTGTATTACTTCTTGATGAATAGTAAGGTAATAGGAAATCTCTGGACCTGTATATTCCCCCAGGGAAGTTTTAAACTTCCCTATGTGGTTCACATTATGTTTCTACTGGATAGCACTTCTTATGACAACATATTTAAAGAGAGTTGCTGACATACATCGTGTTATGACTGATAAGAGTCATTTATTCAAAGCTTACCATTCTCTGAACAGTAGTGGCTTCCATTTGAAGACGCCACATGGCTACCATTCACTGAAGACCTAGATTATGTGACTTTTACTATATATTTAATATATGTTCTGGAGGACATTTTAAGTCTAATGTTAACATCCAGTCTAAAATTACATAAGCTTTATTTGAAGCAACTGAAGGTACGATTTCAACCTATTTGAAAGTTTCCACAACTTTCATGATATACTAAAATACAAAGGTTCTAGAATCTATAAAGCCCTACTGACCTCTTCCCCCCGCTCAAGAGCATTACAGACTAATTAGACTAATTTTACTGTAAGAGGATGAGAGCAGGAATTTTATTTGGTAACTTAATCTATAATTAGGACCATTTTAATAGTACTTGTTAAAAGCATGTAACAAAAAATTGGTTTCAGAAATCCTACCCCTTTCTATAATATTTTAGGAATATTAAGACATCTCCATCAGAACTGACCTCTTACAGGAAAGTCCTAGTTCCACAGTCTGGTGTATTAATTTTGAATGCAGTTCATTCATTGGTACCCAGAACTTGACTGTGATGAAAGCTGGGCAAAGCAAACCTATTTATGTCAGAAAAATACAACTGTGAGTCATAGCTGGTATTCTCTGATCCGTCAGTTCCTATCCAAATCAAAGGCAGTTTGTTCATCAAATACTCTTCTAATGTATGGAATGCCATATCTGAGCTGAGACCAGTGTATCATATATCTCTACCATCTAATGGAGAAGCCAAAGGTTATAAATGTAACACATAGTATGGGCTCGGTTGGTCTTCACTGAATAACTTAAAATGTAGCAACGGTAAAGAATTCGAAGTTTAACAATATGCAAGGCAATTATTTTAAAAATGCATTTCAATGTATCATTTAGTGGCTTAAGATGCTTGAAAGATCTAGTCTAATTGATTGCATTGCTATTTTTGTCTTGCAGTTTCAGAATGGAGGAGTTTTAAGTGAAACCTACCCAGCTGAATTAAGTAATATGAACAACACTCAGACTCCCACACATCTTCAGCCCCTTCATCACCCATCCCAAGCCAGACCTTTCCCTGATTTGACATCCAGTGGATTCCTGTAATTGCAAGTCCATTTTAAGCACCTTGGTTTTTGGATGAGTTTGCAGAAGATTACAGAATAATAAAACTGTCAGTGTTGGTCATCAGCAAGTTTACATGGAGGCATTGTTGTGTGTTGTTCATGCTCTTTTTCCAAATCAACCTTCAATGTTTTTAAGAGTTAAAAATATTATCAAAAATAACACATCCTGTAGTTATTAAAATAGAAAGTGTGCTGCCACAGAGGCTGAGATGCCATCTCTATGTCACGTGATTTGGAGTACCAGAGAACATACAAAACTTACTTAGGGGAACTTTAGGACACTTTTTAAAAAGTATTTCATTTTTTTCTCCTGACAAATTTCCAAGTTTTTAACTTCTAAGTTGTCAATACACCAAATACAAAATTAAACTCTTTCCTTTTATCTTTAGCTTCAGCTTATATCTCAGATATTAAAGTGGTTTGGTGCTGTTATAAAAGATAATCTCAGTGCTTCCCTCCTTCATTGTTAATGTAAGTGCCTCACAATTTTTTATACCTGTAACACTGTAGGATGTATATTTGATAGAAAATATACTTTTTTAAATAACATTCTGCACATAAATATTATTTGTATTTCTTAAATTCAGTCATTTTTATTATTCCAAGCATGTTTTAACTGCACTACTCACCCACTTTCTTCAGGAAAAGGGCAAATAATCATTAAAAAGGTATTTATTTTATAATCTAGTTGCTTCTAGACTCTAAATGTTGCTCTGTGCCTTATGTTGAAAAATTTTGGAAGTCAAATGTGTTTCCGAATTATAAACATTAAGACTGCAGCACTAAAATTTCAACAGTGTTTTCAGAAGAAAGAGATATACTATCGTTTACCTTTACTAAACTCTCCATGATCGTTGAATGTTGCAATGTGGAAAATCTGCTTGAATGCAACGGTGTTTATTAACTTGCAATGAGGAGAAGTAGCTTTATTTCTAGCTCTTTAATTAATCCCCTTTTCAATGTGTATAAATTCTTTAAAAGCTATTTTAGTCCTAGAATGAGCTTTAAAGTATAGTATATTGACTTTATAAATTTCACTTCTTAGTACAGTGGAAACTGTTTTTCTCATATTTGAGGAGTGTTAAGATTGAATATAGCAATGTTTGATGCAAAGTATTGTTATGAGTGAAATGAATGGTGCATTTATAGTTTATAATGAACAAAATTATTTGTAAAATATTTTCAGTCATTCATTTAAAAAGTCTCTACCATATATATGCACCTAATTTGGGTCTTACATATTTTATCGGTGTGTCTTTTTAAGAAATCATATAATGAATTTTACTTCGGTATTAAGACAACCATGCAGTTGTCTGAACTTCAAACATGTTGTTTACATGATATAATGACCTTTATTATCAGTAAGGCAAATTAATCACCCTACTAACTTTACCGTCCTCAGGTAATTTTTTTTAAATACCCTTTTCTTTAACTGTGACACCTGAAGGGCAGACACAGACTGCATGTATAATATAAAAACATTATGGAATCTCAAGCTGAGATGTAGTATTAAAATACAATATTTTTCATTTTTAGTAAATTAATGTATATAAAAGTGGCTTCAGATGAAATATGTCAGTTCTATACATTTTCAGTCAAAAATTTCAATCTGTAGAATCAACTTAAATGTTGAAAAACCCAAAATTATCTAAAACATTTCATAATTTGTTTTCAGCATGAGGTATCATTAAAGATTTAGACCAGGGTCTGCATTAATATTCCATTTTTTTTACATTTAAGCCTTTCATTAAGAGTCCTCATGTAACCATTTTTGTTAGTCTTTTCCACATGTTATTGGTTGAATTATTTAGCAGAAAAATAGGCTTATTTTAAATTGTGAATAGAATAACAGTTATGCACTTATACAGTTATAAAATTTAAAGCAATAGTGTATATTTTTATCATATAAAATGACTAAAATGTATCTAATAAAATCACATTAAACCAAGTACACTTTTGTCTATATTGCTAAGTGCCAAACAAAGGATGCTCTGTGTGTACCCGCTCTGACGAGGGATTTGTTTCTACATGATGTGCACTTCGGAGGATGTGGATGTGTCTAAGTTGAACTTCTCCTATACCAGGTTGTTCTTACAGTATCTCAAGATTTGCCAGTGTTCCAGTGTATTAGGAAGCTTTCAATCATTACTATGCACCAACTCATGTTTCTCAGTATTACCAAATTCTACGTAGATGTTTTCATAGCTTTTCTCTTTTCTTCAAAATGTTACTGCGTACCTATGCCATGCATACATTTTTGTTTAAAATATGATTTATAACATCCTTATTAAACAAAATTGTATACAATAATATATGGTAATAAAATAATCACTAAGTATAAATAATATGTTTTAATGTAAATTCTTTCTGGTCCATATAGAGGAAATGAGCATATTTAGAATATTATAACTATGTTAGCTGAAGGCAATCTACAATATTTAAGGATACATTAAACAATAATTTATAAACTTACTAGGTTTTGCCTCTGGATATTTTAGCCTTCACCTGAATTTATATTTTTTATAAATCACTCTTCAAATAACTTCATAGATTAAAGTGCTTCTGAAATAGAATGTTCTTTTAAATCTTGAATTAGTGTTATGGATATAGTGATATTAATATCAGATTAAATTTTAAAATTTCATTTTCATATTTTAAGAATATTTGACAGATTTTTAAAACAACTTGTCATGTGCTTAGATTAGAGTAAGTATGGCTCAAGCCTATATCCTCTAACAGACACAAATGATACAGTAAGACTTAGGCATTAAATTCCCGACTGTTAAAAACATTCACCAAGAAATCTGCAGTTAGAATTACTTGAAGAAAAAAGCATGAGAAAATGAAGTTTTCATTCTAACATTTTTTACATTAGTCTTATGTTCAGCCTTTATAATTATTAGGTTCATGTATCAAGATGTTGACAAAAATCCCTAACAAGTTAGTATCATACTTAATTGTGAACATTTTAGAAAGACTGAGTCTTTTACCTAAGGGTGACATAAAATAATGACTTTTAACCATCTGACTTGAGAGCATCCCGTACCAATCCAGATTACCATATTTTTGATCTTTACTTTCACTCATAAGGCTTCTATTAGCAGGAATGACTTCAGCTTGCCCCCTTTCACCAAGCCTACCACACACTGACCCGGCAGTGTTAGCTACTCACAGGACTGGGTAGATACCTCACTGATTCTTCCCCCAGTGCCTGCAGATGACCTTGCTGGCAGTTTTACTAAAAAAACTGCAATCACCAAAACCCCTCACACATCCCCAGGGTGCCTGCAAATTCAGCTCAACCCTCTCACTGTCCTTGATCTCTGAGGCTCATCTCTGGTCTGTGAGGAGAGGCTCCCCTAACTCCAAGGTGAAGGCCCTTCCTTTCCAAGCCTTGTGCACAGATCATCTACATTTCCCCGTCCAGTCTTGGCTCTCCCTCTCTATAAACTTCCTTGGGTACAGGTTCTCCCTCCGTCCTGGAAATAACTCATGTGACCCTGCCACGTTTTCTTACTAAATTCTTTTCCTCTTTTCTCTAAAACAATTTTTGATCTCCTGAGATTTGGTTTTATTTTCCACCCTTCTGTTACACTGCTTTGTGGAAATTCACTTCGTTCCCTCCTTGCTGTAAGCTGATTTGCTGTGGCCCAGCAGCCAAATTGAACCCTCAGGGAATTTTTTTCCTTCCTTAGTTTGCGTGATACTAATTCTGCAACCTCCTATCACTCCTTCTCTTTCTTTTGTGAGCTACTCTCCCCCCTTCCCATCTGGCAACAGGCTTAGTTCTGACCATTTGTGATTTTGTTTCTCTCTATACTGTACCTTTGGAAACACATGCATTCTGCAACTCCTGCCTTTATGAATTGCTTCAAAATCTGTTATTGCACCTCTAAAAAAGGGGGTGAGATAAAGACACCTCATAACTGACTGACATTTGTGGAACATCCTTTTCCTCTGAAAATGTAGCAAAGCTAAGCACACAGGCCCTGGAGTCACATTCCTGGCTTTCCACATGTATGATATGAATTGCTGGGAAGGTTTGTTACTCTCTGAGTCAGAGTTTCTACAAAGTAAGGGTAATGGTTAATACCTGCCTCCCTGAATTGTTGGAGGATTCAATCAGTAATTCGTGTAAAAATATTTAGTTTCCAATGGCCAAAACGGGAACAATTTGGCCAACAAATAATAGCATTGGGTTAAAACCTAAAGAATAAATATCCATGAGTCCATCCTCATATATATATAAGTGATTAAATACATAAATAAGTGAGCAAGAAGGGGTAAATCTTCCTCATGAAGAAGCCCGAATATTTGTAGATACTATACTTTCCAATCAATGGAGATTAATACCACCTCCTCCTGGGTAGGGGCTAAACTCAAGAACTTGCTTCCCAAGAACAGAGTAGAAAAAGGGGGCGATATAATGAGTTTACTTTATAGAAATCTGACAAGCACTCTTTTAACTTACTGATAGAGGTTGGCATCACCAATGGTTGAGTCATTGTAGTCTCTCTAAAGGATGCTATGACACACACACTTCCGCTCTATGATGCTTCAGAAACACGTAATCCCAGTCTAATTGTAAGAGAATATCAGACAAAACACAAACTGAGAGACATTCCACAAGAACTCCTTGGAGTATTCTTTAAAATGTGAAGGTCAATGATAGCAGAGATGGAGACACTATCACAGACCAGAGGAGAGGAAGTAGGCATGGTGACCTAATAAGTATGGTGTCTGGGACTGCATCCTGCCACACAAAAGGACACAGCTGCAAACAAGTTTGGGTCCAACTGCACAAAGAAGGCAACAACCACAGAAATCCCAATAAAGTTTCACAGTGGTACACAACTATGAACTAATCTCCTAGTTCCACCCACGTCCCGTGGCTGTGGGAGACGTTAGTGTTAGAGGAACCTGAATGAAGGACATACAGGAATTCCAGATTTTTGCATCTCTAATGTAAATCTAAAATTACTCCAAAACAATTGATCTAAAAATCATTTTCCTATTTAAAATAAACCACATAGTTTGTTGATTGCCACATAGTAAGTCCTCAATAAATAACTACCTGCCATTCCTCTTTCCCTGCGATAGTTAAACAATCTCTTCTCAGTCAGAGGTAAATCTTGCCCATGACACCAATCCTTCTCATTCTGTTTCACTGATGATTTGATGACTATCTTGGTTTTTAGTCTCCAGTGTTCCCTTCCACTTTTACCTCCTGACATCATCCTTACCAATGATCCTCCTAGCCTTATTCCTGAAACTCCTACACATCAACTACAATAGTCCACTTTTCCATGCCAGACGAGGACAACCACAAATCAGACTTGCAACATTTGTGAATGCCTTATCTCTGTGAACTTGAAATTTCCATTTTTAATCACTATCTTCTCTCCTTTCCCAATCCTGTCGTCTTTGCTTACCTAGCCCTTCTGTCTCTAGTGATCTCTGGTCCCCAGAGGACACATTATTCTTTTTCAGTCCATCAGCCTGGACCTCGCTATCAGGAGTTCAGCAATACTACTGCTTGTCTCCTGGAATTGCTCATGGTAATGGCCACTCCAATCCATAGCCCTTGACAGAATATCTTCTTTTCCTCATAAGCTGGAAAAAGTGACAAAACTGAAGTAATTGGCCTCACCACAAACTCTAACCATGCTTATGGCAGAGACTGACAGTTACCAACATTAATAGCATTTCCCCTGCCTTCTTAGAGAACCCCGGCTTTATTCTGATCACACTAAGGGAAAGTGACTACATTTTCCAGCCTCCTTCATAGAGAGGTTAGCTAATGTGAGTTTTGGCCAAATACAGGAAAGCAACATGTGTGTGATACTTCCAGAAAGTCTGCTTAAAGAGACCTAATGTGGCAGCAAGGAACCTCCATTGCCTTTTCCTTTCCTCTGCTAGCCAGCGCATGGCATGTGACGAAGACAAGAGCAAGCAGTTCTCTCGAACTGGGGAAAGAGAAGTGGGAAACTAGAAAGGTAAAGCAAAACTAGGATGAGCCAGGGCTCCTCAAGGTTTGGAGCCACAAACCACCCCCTGTCTGCCTACCTCTGGACTCTCTCCCTCCTTTTCTCTCCCTCTCTCTCCCTTCCTTTCTTCCCCTTCCTTTCTTTTTCTTTCTTTCTAGAGAGCACATGTGCTTGGGAAGGAGGAGTGGAGCAGAGGGAGAGAGAGAAAGAATCTTAAGCAAGCTCCACGCTGAGTGTAGACATGGGACTCAATCTCACAACCCTGAGACCATGACCTGAGCAGAAATCAAGAGTTGGACATTCAATTGACTGAGCCACCCAGGTGCCCCCAGACCTCTTTTACAATAAAAGATAACTAGACTTCTAACACAGTTAACTCATCTTTCTAATATCTACCCCACCCCCCACTCAATAGCATCCTCATTTTCTCTCTTGCTACCATGACAATATCTCTAAATTGACTGAAAGTAGTCTGATTCAAACTTCAGTTTTCCACTCTTTGACTTTTACATTTCTTTCAAACATCCTCTCAGATTTCCCTTATTCCATTTTTCTCACATCTTCAGGGCACTTGGCTTCTTCAGCATACAAGCATAACCCATTCTCTCCTAAGAAAAAGAAATCGAACTACTCTCATTCTCTTGTCTTGTGTTCATTACTTTATATCTGAATAGAGCAGCTAGCTCAGACTCATTTGCTTTACTTCATCACGGACCTCTTATGAGATCTTTACATTCTGGATTTCATGATTCCCAATTTTATGTGTACAAAGGTGCTATGGAGTCACAAAGTTTATCATCCTCAATACTTTCTTTCCTTGGGTTCTATAAGCTTGTACTTGATTTTCTTGACTTCTGCTGACTCTTGGTCTGCTCTTCCACCTTCTGTAACTCTACAGACCTCTCTTCTGAGTTCCTGCCCCAGATTTTCCGTGGTGTATTTTGTATAATAGATAGTATAGTCTTAAATACCCTACCAGTACATTCAACTATCTGAATGAACCATTTTTCCTCCTAAGTCTGGGGATTCTCCATCATTTTTGTGTACACCTCCACCTCTATGCTTCTAGTAGCCTAAACCCAAATCCTTACATCTTTCCTGCTCCATTCCCACAGTAGTCAGTTCCACTGGGCAATGGAATATTTTGCTTCTGTCCTTAAAAGATCTTAGACACTTTCGACTGAAATCTTAGTTAGGAACTCAGCTAGAATAGTGGGTTGACCCACAGCAAGAAAAGGCAGACTAGGGGAGAAAAATACTCTACATGAGATAGGAAAGGAGTGTACGGGAGTTACAGAGATTGAGAGAAGTTTTAAAATTAAAAACATGTTTTTAACAAGCAAGGATTTAGCAATAGTTAGAGAGGGGGAGCAAGGAATCATTCATTCAACAAACATTTAGCTAACCAGTGCTATCAGGAACAGGTCTAGGTTGAAGATATAGCATCCAGTTAGAATAGTTTCTGACTCCCTCCTGGTGGAACACGTCTGTATCCCTAATGTATGGTCCAGGTCCTTAAGGACTTGCTGTCTCTGATTTCAAAAGAACCAGAAATCATGTATTTTATTATCCATGGGCCAACTTGCCTCCGTATCATTAGGGGAGTGCTATAAAAATAATATTTTTGAAGACACTCCATGTGCAAAGTCCTGAGAATCTTATTGTTAATAAGTATCTGTGATGATTCATATATATATTAAAATGTGAAAAAACAACAACATAGTCTTATGATGGAATTATTAGACTATGGAGGCTGCCATAGGCTACATGGTCTTTAAGATCCTGATTGACACTCTGATTCTCACCTGAGAAGCAAAATCACCTCATTAGGTATTTTGCCCTTCTCTCCTAATATGTGATCTTTAGGATATCAATACTTGTTTGGATAGAATTTAAGTCTGCCCAATTAGCTTTCCTGTGCTGTTAGGCTTAAACTTTGAAAACTCCACCTGAGGCAGAACCAGTTTTGACTTGCTTCCCTCCACCTCCAGAGCCACCACCAACATCTTGGACAGGATCCATAGCCCTTAATGATCAGTTTCTGACACTATGCCCCCTACCTCCAACAAAATTTTTCAGCAGGGGGAAAGACAGAATTCTATTTATGGTATCTGATGTACGGAGTCCTACATGAAACAGCTCACATTTCAAGACCAACTAGAACTGTGAAGGAACATAAATTCACATACTGAAGAATTAATAAGAATCAGCTATTAAGACATTAGAAGACAAAAGAATGGTCTGTGATATGACTGTCTACCTCAAATAGCTGACATACTAACAATGGAGGAAAACATATTTTTGGTTTTTATGGTATAAAAGTTAATCGAGGATCAATGATAAGAGTTATAAGTTAATAGATTTTACCTTGATATAAAAAAGACTATTATTGAAAGATGCATGGGAGCACATGGGTGGCTCAGTCAGTTAAGTATCTGACTCTTGATTTTGGCGCAGGTTATCATCTCAGGGTCATGAGATCAAGCCCCACTTTGGGCTCCCTACTGGGCATGGAGCCTGTTTAAGATTCTCTTCTCTCCCTCTCCCTTTGCGCCACCCACCCACCCCCTTGGCAGAAGGAAGGAGAGAAGAAAAAAAGAAAAGGAAAGGAAAAGGGAAAAGAGAAAGAAGAAAAAGAAAAGAATGGATGAATGGATGGGAAAAATGGATGGAGATAAAATAGATGGGCTTGAAATTGAATGATCTTCCCTGTCTCTAAAAATGACAATTTCAAATTTATGCTGAGAAAATAATTCAAAATTCTGATGTCATATAAACTATCACTACTAAAATTCCTTCTGAGACTCTGATTCCTTAATTTCTATGTTGGATATGATCTTTGAGATGATGTATTTCATGGCATCTGTTTTACATCTGAAAAGAACAAAGGCCCAGAGACTATCCTGTACAAATTTCATAGTTGGTGATAAAATGACCTCACATATCTTGAATTCTGATCCAGTATTCTTTCCCTGACACAAGAAGTTGGATTTCTACTTAGGAAAATCAAAATTCTCAGGGTACCTGGGTGGCTCAGTTTTTAAACGTCAGCCTTTGGCTCAGGTCATGATCCCGGGTCCTGGGATCAAGCCCCGAATTGGGCTCCCTGTTCAGTGGGAAGCCTGCTTCTCCCTCTCCCACTCCTCTTGCTTATATTCCCTTTCTTGCTGTCTCTCTGTCAAATAAATAAATAAAATCTTTTTTTAAAAAATCAAAATTCTCAAAAACATTTTTAACCTTGATATATAAGGTTTTTTGTTTTCTTTGAGAATTTAGTTTCAGGTAATACTGGATATCCCAATGTTTGAAGAGTGTCTATAAATTCATTCTCAACTCCATTTTCCCAAGATGCTGTATCTTGAAAATGTTTTAAACTCTTTATTGACATTTTAGGGTATTAAAATCTAATTTGGGGACTTTGGCATAAAAATTTATAACTGCAACTGAAATCTGTGCTGTAGAACTAGGCTAACATAATTAGAAGTTATCATCAATTCTAAGTGAGTATCTATTTTTGTGGGTATGAATTTCTGTTGCCTTTGAAGCCACTTCCCCTCCTCCTTATTGCATCTCCTAATATGTAAAAAATCTAGACTAGCTATCTTTGAATACTGACTGAGTCACTGTATTTAGAAGAAGGAAGTTTTACATTATTGTCATGAACTGTGAGTGGGCTGAGATTTAACCCTACAGTCAAACTAACAAGTGAGCCCGCCACAGCCTTATTAATGCTGGCAGAAAGACCTAGGACACCTGCATCAGAGGCCAAGGGCAGTTTACTTCTTACAACAACAGCAGCCCTTCTCTCTGCTGGCTCCCCACAAGAGCAGCAAACCTCCTCACAAGCACTTACAGGAAAGGAACCCTGAATGGAGGGATTCCAAATCATCTTCAGTGGTGGTACACACACCTCACCCTTTGCTCAGAAGGGAGACACTACCTGTATCTTCTAAACTGGTCACCATTCAAACATCTTGAAAAGACCGTTCAGAACAAAAGCAGTCAGTGCCTTCTTCAAGATGTGCAGAAACACAAGAGACCCACAGAAACTCGTTTCCATCACTTATGATTGGTTCCACTTTCACTTTCAAGCACACTGCCTTCCTTGCTTGACAGCCTCCCCATTCTTAACTGCAGAGACAACTGTGTTTTGAGATGGAGAACATGGTAAACCAGAAATATTCTCCATCCTCAAAAAATATTATTCTAAAGTTCCATGGAAATTGTTCTGAAACCCTGACTTTAACACTCCATCCCAAGTCCCTGTGCCAAGCCAATATGCCAGGGTACATTAAGTTTCAACTGTGTAGATGTATGATATGAGGGTATTATTTCAATTTTCTGTGCCTTTGCTCCTTTCTCTGTAAAAAAAAAAAAAAAAAATACAATGAATGACTTTACCTTATAGGATCCTTAGCAGAACTATTAATTAATATATGTAAAGTGCTTGGCATATTCACTGGCATGTGATAGTAAGTGTTAAAAAATTGTTAGCCCTTATTATTAGTAGTAAATAATCTTATTATTATATTTGGAATCTGTATGAGCTATGGTAAAGTCCAAACTAGTATAATAAAGAGATCAAAAATGCATTGTGCCAAAAAGATGTTTGTCAGAGAAAATCCTGAAAGCAGCTCAGGAAAAGAGGTCTGTAACATACAATGGTAGAAATATTAGATTGGCAGCAGACCTATCCACAGAGACCTGGCAGGCTAGAAAGGACTGGATGATATATTCAGAGCACTAAATGAGAAAAATATGCAGCCAAGAATCTTATATCCAGCTAGGTTGTCATTGAAAATAGAAGGAGAGAGAAAAAGTTTCCAGGACAAACAAAAACTAAAAGAATTTGCAGACACCAAACCAGCCCTAACAGGAAATATTTAAAGGGATCCTCTAAGCAAAGAGAGAGCCTAAAAGCAATAGACCAAAAGGGAACAATGACAATATACAGTAATAGTCACCTTACAGGCAATACAATGACACTAAATTCATATCTTTCAATAATTACTCTGAATGTAAATGGGCTAAATGACCCAATCAAAAGACACAGGGTATCAGAATGGATAAAAAAACAAGACCCATCAATATTCTGTCTACAAGAAATTCATTTTAGACCCAAAGACACCTCCAGATTTAAAGTGAGGGTGTGGAAAACAATTTACCATGTTAATTGACATCAAAAGAAAGCTGGGGTGATAATCCTTATATAAAATAAATTAGATTATAAGCCAAAGACTATAATAAGAGATGAGGAAGGACACTATATCATACTTAAAGGGCCTGTCCAACAAGATCTAATAATTTTAAATATCTCTGCCCCTAACATGGAGCAACCAATTATATAAACCAATTAATAACAATATCAAAGAAACACATCGACAATACAATAATAATAGGTGACTTTAACATCCCCCTCACTGAAACGGACAGATCATCTAAGCAAAGATCAACAAGGAAATAAAGGCTTTAAATGACACATTGAGCCAGATGGACATCACAGATATATTCAGAACATTCTATTCCAAAGCAACAGAATACACATTCTTCTC
Source organism: Martes martes (assembly GCF_963455335.1). Lineage (NCBI taxonomy): Eukaryota > Metazoa > Chordata > Mammalia > Carnivora > Mustelidae > Martes > Martes martes. The sequence goes on from NC_137899.1 coordinate 51,409,871, forward strand.
TAGTGCACATGGAACATTCTCCAGAATAGATCACATCCTGGGTGCAATTCAGGTCTCAACTGGTACCACAAGATTGGGATCATTCCCTGCACATTTTCAGACCACAATGTTTTGAAACTAGAACTCAACCACAAGAGGAAAGTTGGAAAGAACTTAAATACATGGAAGCTAAAGAGCATCCTACTAACGAATGAATGGGCCAACCAGGAAATTAAAGAAGAATTTAAAAGATTCATGGAAACAAATGAAAATGAAAGCACAACTGTTCAGAATCTGTGGGACACAGCAAAGGCAGTCCTGAGAGGAAAGTACACAGCGATACAAGCCTTTCTCAAGAAGCAAGAAAGTTCTCAAGTACACAAGCTAACCCTACACCTAAAGGAGCTGGAGAAAGAACAGCAAAGAAAGCCTAAACCCAGCAGGAGAAGAGAAATAATAAAGATCAGAGCAGAAATCAAGGAAATAGAAACCAAAAGAACAGTAGAACCAATCAACGAAACTAGGAGCTGGTTCTTTGAAAGAATTAATAAGATTGATAAACCCCTGGTCAGACTCATCAAAAAGAAAAGATAAAGGACCCAAATAAATAAAATCATGAATGAAAGAGGAGAGATCACAACCAACACCAAAGACATACAAACAATTATAAGAACATATTATGAACAACTATACACCAGCAAATTTGACAATCTGGAAGAAATGGATGCACTCCTAAAGACAAGTAAATTATCATAATTGAACCAGGAAGAAATAGAAAACCTTAACAGCCCATAACCAGTAAGGAGATTGAAGCAGTCATCAAAAATCTCCCAACAAACAAGAGCCCAGGGTTAGATAGGGAATTCTACCAAACATTTAAAAAAGAATTAATACCTATTCTTCTGAAACTGTTCCAAAAAACAGAAATGGAAGGAAAAGTTTCAAACACATATTTTTTTCATGTTGCATAGTATGGCCATTTCACATATTCTTTTTTTTTTATTAACATATAATGTATTATTTCAAACACATTTTATGAGGCCAGCATTAATTTGATCCCAAAACTAGATAAAGACCCCATCAAAAAGGAGAATCACAGACCAATATCCTTGATGAACACAGATGCAAAAATTCTCATGAAAATACTAGCCAATAGGACCCAACAATACATTGAAAGGATTATTCACCATGACCAAGTGGGATTTATTCCTGGGCTGCAAGGTTGGTTCAACATTCACAAATCAATCAATGTGATACAATACATTAATAAAAGAAAGAACAAGAACCATATGATACTCTCAATAGATGCTGAAAATCGTTTGACAAAGTACAACATCCTTTCTTGATCAAAACTCTTCACAGTGTAGGGATAGAGGGTATAGAACTCAATATCATCAAAGTCATCTATGAAAAACCCACAAAGAGTATCATCCTCAAAGGGAAAAAACTGAGAGCTTTTCCCCTAAGGTCAGGAACATGGCAGGGCTGTCCACTATCACCATTGTTATTCAACATAGTACTAGAAGTTCTAGCCTCAGAAATCAGACAACAAAAAGAAGTAAAAGACATCTGAATCGACAAAGAAGTCAAACTTTCACTATATGCAGATGATATACTTTGGTGGAAAACCCAAAAGACTCCACTCCAAAACTGCTAGAACTCATATAGGAATTCAGTAAAGTGTCAGGACATAAAATCCATGCACAGAAATCAGTTGCATTTCTATACACCTACAGCAAGACAAAAGAAAGAGAAATTAAGGAGTCAATCCCACTTACAATTGCACCCAAAACCATAAGATACCTAGGAATAAACCCAACCAAAGAGGCAAAGAACCTGTACTCAGAAGACTATAAAGTACTCATGAAAGAAATTGAGGAAGACACAAAGAAATGGAAAAAATATCTATGCATATGGATTGGAATAACAAATATTGTGAAAATGCCTATGCTACCTAAAGCAATCCACACATTTAATGCAATCCCTATCAAAATACCATCCATTTTTTCAAAGAAATGGAACAAATAATCCTAAAATTTATTATATGGAACCAGGAAAGACCCCGAATAGCCAGAGGAATGTTGAAAAAGAAAACCAAAGTTAGTGGCATCACAATTCCAGACTTCAAGCTCTACTACAAAGCTGTAAATCATCAAAACAGTATGGTACTGGCACAAAAACAGACACATAGATCAATGGAACAGAATAGAGAGCCCAGAAATAGACCCTCAACTCTATGGTCAACCAATCTTCGACAAAGCAGGAAAGAATGTGCAATGGAAAAAAGACAATCTCTTCAATAAATGGTGTTGGGAAAATTGGACAGCTACATGCAGAGGAATGAAATTGGACAATTTCCTTACACCACACACAAAAATAGACTCACAGTGGATGAAAGACCTATGAGAAAAAAATCCATCAAAATCCTTGAGGAGAACACAGGCAGCAACCTCTTTGGCCTCAGCCACAGCAACCTCTCCCCAGGAACATCACCAAAGACAAGGGAATCAAGGGCAAAAATGAACTATTGGGACATTATCAAGATCAAAAGCTTTTGCACAGCAAAGGAAATGGTCAATAAAACCAAAAGACAACCAACAGAATGGGAGAAGATATTTGCAAATGACATATCAGACAAAGGGTTAGTATCCAAAATCTATAAAGAACTTATCAAACATCCAAAGAACAAATAATCCAACCATGAAAGACTGTGGACTCTGAGAAACAAATTGAGGGTTTTGGAGGGGAGGGGGCTGGGGGTTTGGGTGAGCCTGCTGGTGGGTATTAAGGAGGGCATGTATTGCTTGGAGCACTGGGTGTGGTGCATAAACAATGAATCTTGGAACACTGGAAAAAAATAAAATAAAATTACCAAAAAAAAGTAAAAAATGGACAGAAGACATGAATAGACAGTTCTGCAAAGAAGACATCCAGATGGCCAACAGACACATGAAAAGGTGCTCAACATCACTCGGCATCAGGGAAATACAAATCAAAACCACAATGAGATACCACCTCACACCAGTCAGAATGGCTAAAATTAACAAGGCAGGAAATGACAGATGTTGGCGAGGGTTTGAAGAAAGGGGAACCCACCTACACTGTTGGTGGGAATGCAAGCTGGTGCAGCCACTCTGGAAAACAGTGTGGAGGTTCCTCAAAAAGTTGAAAATAGAGCTACCCTACGACCCAGCAATCGCATTACTGGATATTTACCTTAAAGATACAAATGTAGTGAACTAAAGGGGCACATGCACCCCAGTGTTTATAGCAGCAATGTCCACAATAGCTAAACTATGGAAAGATCCTAGATGTCCATCAACAGATGAATGGATAAAGAAGAAGTGATATATATATATACAATGGAATACTATGCAGCCATCAAAAAACCTGAAATCTTGCCATTTGCAACGACGTGAATAGAACTAGAGGGTATTATGCTAAGTGAAATAAATCAATCAGAGAAAAACAATTATCATATGATCTCCCCGATATGAGGAATTTGAGAGGCAGAGTAGAGGGTTGTGAGGGGTAGGGAGGGAAAAAATGAAACGAGATGGGACCGGGGAAGAAGACAAATCATAAGAGACTTTTAAATCTCAGGACACAAACTGAGGGTTGCTGGGGGGTGGGGGGTGAGGGGAGGGATAGGGTGGCTGGGTTATGGACATTGGGGAGGGTAGGTGCTATGGTGAGTGCTGTGAATTGTGTAAGCCTGGTGATTCACAGACCTGTACCCCTGGGGCAAACAATACATTGTATGTTAATTAAAAAAAAAAGATGTTTGTCTAGTATAAGTAAGTAGGCTTTGCTCCACAAAGACACCCAGATGGGTGAGGCAACCCTTCCATCCTCAGTATGCTTTTGGCAGTGCATTTTCCAACCAGAAAAAATGGAAAAGAAGGAACTTGCCCAGGGCAAGGACCTTTGAGAAAATAACTCAGAAATTACACATATCACTTCTGCCCACATTCTATACCCATAAACTTAGTCATGTAGTCACATCTGGTTGCAACCACGTGACCAGCTACAGTTCCGTTTCTATGGAAAAAGAACAGATTTTGGTGGACATAAACTATTCAGTAAAAAAATAGCACGTCTCTTTTCCATTTACATTTTGAAGCTATTGAGATATAAGAAAAAAAATATCAGCAGAGAAAAAATTGTCATCATAAAGCACAAGACTCAAGCAGAAATCACCTACTCTATTCCCTAGTCTCTGAATAGACCTTAGAACAGACTATTCTGGGATACTTTGAGTCGGCAAAGCCAGCCGCTTTTCTATGTCACTGCCTTTTACAGTCCAGAAAGAGGGGAAAAAAAGGCAGACAATCAAATCTCTCATGCCCACCAGCACTGACAGATTTATTTCCCATATTTGAAGAAGACACAGACAGTGCCTGTCACCCACTTGGCCTTTCTGCTATGGAGAAAATCAAGAGATTAAGCAAGATAAAATGTTGGCAAATGAAACAGGACCATTGACAGCAGATAGACTGGCTTGACATAGAAGTAGTGCCTTGGGGCGCCTGGGTGGCTGAGTGGGTTAAAGCCTCTGCCTTCAGCTCGGGTCATGATCCCAGGGTCCTGGGATCGAGCCCCACGTCAGGCTCTCTGCTCAGCAGAGGTCCTGCTTCCTCCTCTCTCTCTGCCTGCCTCTCTGCCTACTTGTGATCTCTGTCAAATAAATAAATAAAATCTTTAAAAAAAAAGAAGAAGAAGAAGTGCCTTAAGATCAAGTGATGATAACTATGAATAAGGGCTTCAATCCTGTCTGCCTCTCCAGAGGCTACGACATCTTCTTCATGGTCATTCTCTTTGATACTGCTGATGTAAAATTACTTGCAATGTCCATGAGGTTGTTTGATTTGGGCCCCTCTAAGATTCCCAGTCATGGCTGTCTTGCATATTCTAGTGTTTCCTATCCTACAGATCATCTGTTCTCTTTACTGGACCAGAATAAACTAAAAGAGGGCACAGTGGGAAGACTTGAGAGCTGCTGTGTGGAGACATGAGAAACAATGCTGTAATATTCCTATAAAGAAGAGGGTGGAGCTGTGGGGAGGTCCTAAGTCTCGTCTTTTGTTGGTGGGGTCTGACTGAAACTTGAGTCATTATGGTCCATCTTCACAGGCTGATGCGAAAACTCCAGTGACAGAGAGATGAGGAAACTGACAGAAAGAGGCAAGGCTGCCTGACTCCGGTCCCACAGGCAGTAATGGATCCAGAATCCAGGCTTTGCACTTTTGACTTAAGAGTATTTTCAAAGAGGAAAGTTTTCTAACAGCCATTTGAAGATGTTTATATTCAAATCCTCAGACTAGATGTCCAAGGTGTCTTCCCAGATGTTATTAAGTTCAGGACCTGGGAAGAGGAAGGCTATCTTTGATTATCTTGGTGTACCCAGTGTAATCATGAGTCCTTATAAGAGGAAGGCGGGAATGTCAGTGTCAGAGAAAGAGATGTGATGACAGAAGCAGAGGTGAATGAGAGAGAGAGAGAGAGAGAGAGACAACTTTGAGGAAACTCTGCTGCTTGTCTTGAAGATGGAGGTCCACAGGCCAAGGAAGCTTCTAGAGGCAAGAGAAGTCAGGGAAACAATTCCCCCCTAGGGCCCTCAAATGGAAGGCAGCTCTACTGACACTTTGATTTTAGGACTTCTGACCTCCTGTACTGCAATACATTTGTGCTGTTTTAAGTCAATAGAAAACTAATACGGTGGTTATCAAGTTTTAGAAGGCAAGGGATGTATTGGGGAAAAAAAATTACTCCTCCATTGTAATCACATTTAGAGGAGAAAAGAAAAGCTGTTCTCCATATCTCTGCTTGGCCTTTCGGGTGTGTGTGGTGGGGAGGTAAGATCAGGAAGATCTGGCAGTGTTCCCCATCCTTCCTCTCCACCCTCAGATACATCTGGGCCTACAAAAGGACCTCCACTTTATGAGGATGATAGTGGTGCCTGATGGGCTCCAGTCTTGCCTTGGCATTGCAAAGAAATGTGCAAGAACACAGCCAACTCACAGTTTCATTACAGCTTTGGCTTTACCAGATGTTTCGCTCATGTCAGAAGCCAGGAAATACATTGCTTACAGCCCCACATGTGTTTCTGAAGAAGGGTCCTGATAAATGTGTCTGGTCTTTCCAAATAACCCTAAAAGTTGGCCTAATTCCTAGGAGAAAAAATGGCTTCACTTTAGTAAGTTACACATTACACAAGTAGTGTCAGATAGATGTCCGTAAGCATTTTGTTCTGCATTTAAAATTAACAAAACTATTTTGAGCATGCTTTTTACAGCTATGTATCTAAAGCGCTTATGTGTGAAAAAAATTTTTTTTTACCTATACCTGAAGTTATCAAGTAGTACGGTCTAAAAAAGAACATCAGAAGAGAGTAAGTGGCAAGAAGCATGTGTTCAAGAAATGGAATTTTTTAAAGCCATCCAAAACTGTCAGTAAACCTATTCTTTTTCTGAACATGGTGCAGCCTTCATTTGTTCAATGCTTTATTTGCATAGCAATTTCACATTCATGTTCAGAATTGATTCTGCCTACTACAGTGTAAGTTGGGTTTTTATGGCAAAGAAAGAACCTAAAAAGTAGCCACACAGCTACTAACTGAAGGCATCAAAGACTCTGCTCAAGACATCTGTCTCCCAACTTCCAACTTTGAATTTTTTTTTTCCCAAGTTCAAACTTGGAAAAAAAAAATATTTCAGGGTGGCCCCTGATAGGATACAGCAAGAGTTGAATCACGGGTTTGACGACATGAACCAAGCTGCTACAAGTTCCTTTGAAGGTCAGGTGCTAAACCTGGTTAGTTCTCAGAAAGGCAGAATTACTACTTTGGAACCTATTAAGGAATTACTACTGAGGAATAATTATCCCTATAGTTGGGGAAACTGAGGCTACAGTGGGTGACAGTTAATGCTTGGTCTACCTCAAGTGCCCCTCATTTGTCTAGGAAGTAACACTAGATTTAAGAATTATTTGACCATTTAACTGACCCATCATTCAGGAGGTTTCTCACATTTGTCCAAATGAGATATGAACTACAATGTCTCCCACTGAACATTCTTATCAGCTAGGATGTTCAAGTTGACAGAATTTAATCCTTCCTGGAAAATTACTGTGTGCCTTTGCACAAAGGCTCTTTACAAAATTTATTCTTATATTCATATGTGTATCAAAGTCTTTAACTGCAAATGGGACACTGAAAATATTATGAGATCATTTCAGTCTAAAACAAAAGTATGCGAATGTTTAGATCATAGGCGCTCACGCTTTCCTTGAATTCACCAACAGCATTTAAACATTCAACCAAACAGATTTAATAGTATAGAAAGGAACTCTGACTTCCGTTTTCCATGTTCTGGATATAAAATGTACAATTTTTCACTAGACTTTTGCTGTTTGGAGGAAGCCATACTTCCATCTTACACTTGTTTGAAGTAGATTTACCAGAATCCCATTCTGGCTGTAGGTATGCAAGAGCTTGGAGTTAATGGTCATTGTTTCATTTCCTAGAATGTTCTTCACAAGGACATTTTTAAAGCTATTTGAATCTTAAGAGCACACTGAGTCAATGTCTTCCGCAACTATGAAACGTGTGTTTTATAGAATATTAGTCACACAAGATGTTAACATGTGGATTTGATGATCAAGTAAGTTTGGGAAACATTAGGCCAAGAAAAGTTAATCAGATTCCTTCATTACAAGTCTCTAATGTCTTACTGTACATCATAATTATCCAAGAGTTGGAATTGGTATGTAATATTTTCCAAACTTACTTGACACTGGGACCATTTTCAGAACTCATCACATCATGCTAGTTATTCCAAGGAAAATAGTTTGGGGAAAATCAGAGCTATGGCAAAATTTCCCAGGTTCTTCTCTTGGGTTGTTCCTCTAGTTCAGAGTCCTTATCTTATAGGTAAGATTAGCATACCTATGACATGCTCATTTACATTAAACTTAGCTGCCATTTCTCTGCCTAAGTACAGAGATTCCCCAATCCAGCTTTTCACTATGTGGAAGAGCTGAATGTTACTTTCACACTCCAAGTACTCACTGTATGGTCTTTTATCTATATCACATATAAACATATCCTACATTTTTCTTTTGGTCAAGAATGACCATCAAAAAACCTCTTTGTAGTTTAGCCCTATTATTTTGACCATCTGCTGAGAGAGTTTTGCTGAGTTTTCTTTTGGTGTTTTTGATCTTAGTTTGTGTTGAGGGGTGCTAGGAAAAGCAGTTTTCAGAAATATATTATGGCATTTATTGCAGGGGATGTATTTAAGTCCTTTAGAAGGGATCCATATGCTTTCTTTGGTGTTAAAACTAGGAAAACAGCATGTTTTCTCCTCATCAAACTGTAATTGACTCTCTTTTTATTTTGAACACCAAGAAGCTTAAAACCAAATCAGGGAACAACTAGAGTGATGATTTATGCCTTCGTAGCCTGCACATTTGTGTTACATTTTTACCTCTCCCTAACTTGCATTAACCTCTTACTCTGATTTATGTTTTTACTGCTGTTGTTTTGCATTTATTTTTCTTTTCATGCTATACTACTTTATGTATTCTTAATCAAATTAATTTTTACTTGTTGCAATGACTGCTCTTAAAAAGAATGTAAAAAAAGAAAAATGATTCTGGTTCTGACCATGATTACTACCCGCTGTGATACCAGATAAAACTGATGCTGGGAGATTAGTTAACATTCATGATTCTATTTGGAATAAAATGTCGATGATGTTCATGACAGCTGATTTTTTTCCCTGGTTTTATAATGGTGCCAGTGTACACATTAGAGGATTCAAATTCTTTCATCTTCCTTAATTGCTTCAGTTAGAAACCCACGAGTGTCTAAAAGTTTGATAGTTATGAATGGGGAGGTCAATCAAAGCTGGCAGGAGGCTCCTGAATTCCCCTCCTCCCACAGACACATCAAATCTACAGTAGGGAGCAATTACCTATAAAAGATATCTAGAAATGAATAAACAACTACTACACATCAGGCAAATGAGAAAATGCCAACATCAAAATGGGTAGGAAAGGCTGAGATACACTTTCACCATAAGCCCTAACCCTGACACATTTGGGAGGAAACTCCCAATCCCTAGCTTCTCCCTGAGAAGCACAGGGTTTGGAGCCAACACTTAGTACTCAAATTTTAAGACTCCCAACTGAGAGGCAGGCCCCCAAAATATCTAAAAACCAACAATGATTGTGTCCATAAGCCAATAGCAAACAAAGGAGCAGCTGTTAACAGTGTGCAAGGATTTTCTGTAGAGCTATCCGCCTAGATAGGATTCAGTGTAGAGAGAGCAGGCAAAATTGCCCATCTCCTAGTCTTACTGAAAAGGTCCATCTGCAAACTTTGAAAGCTGCTCCCTAAGAGTCAGACTTCTAATTTAGCACACATATAGGAGCTGGCTGCAATCACCCCTAAAGTTCAGGGAAACTGACAGACACCTCTCCCACTACCTGTAGCCTACTCCAAGTCACCAGTATCTCCCTGGAAGGAGCTTGTACATATGGCTGTACCCCAGCTTCTACCTACGGAGTGAGTCCCTAGAATACCTGCTCTGTGAGCTAATGAGGCTTCTATCTACAAGTCTAACAAGGCAGTCAAGTCAGGATCATCTTCCTGTGGCTGTACACCTGACCCCAGAGTAGAGACAGCAGGATAAAACACCCATCTCCAGGTTTTTCCCTGAAAGAGACTTAACTACATACATTTTCAGTTGCTGCCTGAGGTTCCAGCTTCCATTTAATCTACATCTGGGCACTGAAGGCAATCCTTTCCTTTTGGACATTGATGGGTCTTGGCACACCTTCAACTACTGGGATTCACTAAGAACGAAAAAAGCAGCTTGGACAATCACAGAGGTTTAAAGAAAACCAGGTGCTCAGGCCATGCTGACAGATTAGGTTCATCTCCTACTTGAGACCATGCTGTTGAGACCTAGAAGGTGGCTGTTTTACCTAATGCACAGAAACTCAACAGGGAGTCTAGCAAAATAAACAAAAGTATGTTTCAAATAAAAGAACAAGATCCATCTCCACAGATTTTTAATGACATAGATGTAGACAATTTACTTGATGGAAAGTTCAAAATAATAGTCATAAAGATGTTCACCAAGATCAGAAGAGCAAACATGAGCAAAGGATTTCAACAAAGCAACAGAAAATATTAAAAAGTACCAAGTGGAGTAGTGCCTGGGTGGCTCAGTGGGTTAAGCCTCTGCCTTCAACCCAACTCATGATCTCAGGGTCCTGGGATCAAGTTCCGCATTGGGCTCTCTGCTCAGTGGGGAGCCTGCTTCCCCCTCTCTCTTCTGCCTGCCTCTCTGCCTACTTGTGATCTCTGTGTCAAATAAATACTTTAAAAAAAGAGTACCAAATGGAAACAGTAGAGCTGAAGAATATAATAAATGAACTGAAAATTGCAATAGAGAGTTTCAAAAATGGACTAGATCAAGTGAAGGAAAGGCTCAATAAACTTGAAGACAGAGCAGTGGAATTCATCCACAGTAACAAAAAGAAAAATCAGTGAGGAACAATGAAGATAGCTGATGGCACTTATAGCACACAATCCAGTGGATCAACGTCACATGATAGAGGCTCCACAAAAAGTAGAGAGAGAAAGAGGCAACAAGCTTACTCAAAGAAGTAGTTACCAAAAACTTTCCTAATCTAAGGGAAAAAACAGACATGCAGATCCAGGAACCATATAGAGTTCCAAATAAGAAGATTCTAAAGAGACCTACACCAGGACACATTATAATTATCAAAAGTTAAGAACAAGGAAATAATCTTAAAAGCAGCAGTAAAAAGGCCACTTTTTACATGCAAGGGAACCCTCATAAGACTAGCAGGAGATTTTTCAGCAGAAACTTTGCAGGCCAGAAGAGAATGAGAAGACGTATTCAAAATGCTGAAAGGAAAAGAAATATCAACATGAATACTCTACCATGCAAAGCTGTCTTTCAGAAGAGAAAGAGTTTCCCAAACAAACAAAATCTGAAGGTATTCGCCTCCACTAGACAGGCCTTACAAGAAAGGTTAAAGAGGGCTCTTCAAGCTGAAGCAAAAGGGTGCCAATTAGTAAGAGGAAAACAAATGATAATATAAAACTCTCTGATAAATGTAAATATATAATTAAATTCAGAATACTCTAATGTTATAAAGGTGGTGGGTAAATCATTTATAATACTTGTATAAAGATAAAAAAGTATTAAAAATGGCCATAACTATAATCATTTGTTAATGGATGCACATGTTAAAAATGCATAAATTATGACATCAAAACATAAAACATACAGAGGGAGAGTTAAGATTCAGAGCCTTCTATACACTCAAAGTTAAGTTGTTATCAACTTAAAATAGACTACTATAAACATAAGATGTTTCATGTAAGCCTTATGATAACCACAAAACAAAAACTTAGAGTAAATATGCAAGATAAAGGAAGCTAAGTGTACCACTATAAAAAATTATCAAATTAGAAAGCAAGAGAGGGAGAAAGGAATGATCTATAAAACAACTAGAAAACAGCTAATAAAATGCCAAACATAAGACTACTTATCAATAATTACTTCAAATATAAATGAATTAAAATTCTCCAATTACAAGACATAGAGTGGCAGAATGGATATAAAAATAAGGCCCAACTAACTCTATGCTGTCTACAAGAGACAAACTTTAGCTTTAAGGACACACATAAGCTGAAACTAAAGGGAAAAATAAGATAAAGCACACAAATAGAAGCCAAAAAAAAGTGAGGGGTAGCTATATTTAACATGAGACAAAACAGGCATTAAGCCAAACATTGCAATAAGAGTCAAAAAAGATCATTATACAATGATAAAGTGGTCCATTCATCTGAAGGATATACATTATTAAAGACTTATGCACTCAACATAGGAAAACCTAAATACATAAAGCAAATATTAATAGATCTGAAGGGAGAAATATACAGTAATACAATAATAGTGGGGGACTTCAATATCTTACTTTCAACAGTAGATAGATCATCCAGATAGAAAATAAAGATTGGTACACCTGGGTTGCTTGATTTTGGCTCAGATCATGATCTCAGGGATCAAGCCCCACATGAGGCTCCATGCTCAGCGGGGAGTCTGTTTGAGATTCTCTGCTGATTCTCTTCCTCCCTCAGTTCACTCTCCCTCTCTCTCTAAAACAAATCAATAAAAGCAAGCAAGAAAGAACCTCAAGCTACAAATTAGAGCAGTTATATCTGACAGATATTTATAGAAAATTCCATTCAAATTCTTGTCAAATGTACAAATGTCAAATGTCAAATTCTTGTCAAATGTACACAGAACACTCTCGAGGACAGATTGTATGTGAGGCCATTAAATAAGTCTTAATAAATTTAAAGAGATTGAAATATATCAAGTATTTTTTCCTTTTTTTTAAGATTTTATTTATTTATTTGTCAGATAGAAAGTGAGAGAGAGCATAAGCAGGGGGAGCATCAGGCAGAGGGAGAAGCAGGCTCCCTGCAGAGCAAGGAGCCCAACTTGGGGCTTAATCCCAGAACCCCCGGATCATGACCTGAGCCAAAGGCAGATGCCCAACTGATTGAGCCATGCAGGTGTCCCTCAAGCATTTTTTTCCTTTTTTTTTTTTTTAAGATTTTATTTATTTGACACAGAGAGAGAGATCACAAGGAGGCAGAGAGGCAGGCAGAGAGAGAGGAGGAAGCAGGCTCCCCGCGGAGCGGAGAGCCCGATGCGGGGCTCGATCCCAGGACCCTGGGATCAGGACCTGAGCCGAAGACAGAGGCTTTAACCCACTGAGCCACCCAGGCGCCCCAAGCATTTTTTTCTAATCACAATGTTAAGAAACTAGAAATCAATTAAAATAAGAAAACTGAATGGGCACCTGGGTAGCTCAGTCAGTTGAGCATCTGACTCCTGGTTTTGGCTCAGGTTATGATCTTAGGGTTGTGCGGTTGAGTTCTCTGTCAGAGACACTCAGCACAGAATTTGCTGGAGACTTATTCCCTCTCCCTCTCTCTCCCCCTCTGCCCTTCACCCTGCTCACACACTCACTCAATCTCTCTCTCTCAAATAAATAGAATCTTAAAAAACTAAAGAAAACTCAAAAATTTTCAAATATATAGAAATTAAACAATAGACTCCTGAAAACCAATGGTTCAAAGAAGAAATCAAAGTGCACTGAAAAATACCTTGAGACAAATTAAAATGGAGACACTGCATACCAAATTTATGCAATGCAACAAAAGCAATTCTAAGAAAGCTCATAGCAATAAACATCTACAGTACAAAACAAGAAAGATCTCAAATAAACAACCTAACTTTACAGCTCAAGGAACTAGAAAAAGAAGAACAAACTCAGGGCAAACTTACAGAGGGAAAGTAATAACAATGATCAGAGTGAAATAAATAAAATAGAGACTAAAAAGACAATAGAAAAGATCAATGAAACTAAGAGCTGGGTTTTGAAAAGATAAACAAAATAGACAAATCTTTATCCAGACTCAAGAAAAAGAGAGGGGATTCAGGTAAATACAATGAGAAGTGAAAGAGGAGACATTGCAACTGATACTACAGAAATTTTTTTAAAAAAGCTTTTAAGAGACTACTATGAAAAATTAGACACCCCAAAATTAGACAACCTAGAAAAAATGGATAAATTCCTAGATTCCAAGGAATCTAGGAATACTTTAGGGATCTAAATACCTAGATTGAAACAGTAATTAAAAACTTTCCAACAAATAAAAATCCAGGATCAGATGGCTTCACTGGTGAATTCCACCCAATATGCAAACAAAAATTACTATCAAATCTTCTCAAACTCTTCCAAAGGAAAAAAAAAGACAAAGAAGAAAGAAAGAAAACTTCCATACTCATCTTATGAGGATAACAATATCCTGATTCTAAAGCCAGATAAGGACACTCTAAAAGAATATTGCAAGCCAATATCCCTGAAGAACATATAGGCAAAAAATCCTCAATAAAATATTAGCAAAATGAATTCAACAATACATTAAAAGGATCATATGCCATGATCAAGTAACATTTATTCCAGAAATTCAAAGACAATTTAACATTCATAAATCAGTATCAAACATCACATTAACAAAGCAAAGGATAAAAATCATATAATTTCAATAGATGCAGAAAAAGTATTTTAAAAAATACAACATCCTTTCATGGTAAAATCATTCAACAGTCTGTGTATAAACAGAACATATCTCAACATAATGAAGGCCATATATGACAAGCGCACAACCAACATTATACTCAATGGTAAAAAGCTAAAACTTTTCCTATAAGATCAGGAACAAGGCAAGGATGCCTACCCTTTGAACTTTTATTCAATGTAGTACTGGGAAACCCTAGCCAGAGCATTCAGGCAAGAATAATAAGTTAAAACCCATCCAAGTTAGAAAAGCTAAAATAAAATTTGCAGATGACAAGATATTTCATTATAGAAAACCATAAAGATTCCACCCAAAAATTGTTAGAATAAATGAACTGAGTAAGGTTGCAGGATACAAAAATCAGTTGTGCTCTATGTACTATAATGAACCATCAAAAAAAGAAATTAAGAAAACAGTAACCTTATTAATTGCATCAAAAAATTAAATGTTGAAGAATAATTTTAATCAAAGGGGTGAAAGATCTAAATAATGAAAACTATAAGACATTGACAAAAGAAATTAAATATGACATAAATGTCGAGTTATATGTTCATGGATTAAAAGAATATTTTTAAATGTCTATACCACCCAATATATTCTACAGATTTAATGCAACCCCTTCAAAATTCAAATGGCATTTTTCAAAGAAATAGACCAAAAAAACCCCTAAAAGATGTATGGAAACACATGAGATTTTTGAAGAGCCAAGAAATCTTAAGAAAAACAAAGCATGCTCCCTGATTTCAAACTACATCACAAAGCTATAGTCATCAAAACAGTATGGCATTAGTTTAAAAAAAAAAAAAAACAGAAAATACATTAAATGGCCCAGAATAGAGAGCCCAGAAATAAACCCATGCATAAATGGTCAACTAGTATCGAGGAAAGGATAGTGTCTTCAATAAATGGAGCTGGGACAACTGTATATCCACATGTAAATGAATGAAACTGGACTTGTATTCTACACCACACATAAAAATCAACTAAAAGTGGATTAGAGATGAAAAAGTCCTGAAACCTTAAAACTCCTGAAAGAAAACAGGGAGTAAGCTCCTCAGCTTTGGTCTTGATGATGATTTTTAGGGGTTTAACACCAAAAACAAAGGCAACAAGAATTCAGATATCTATCAACAGTTGAATGGACAAAGAAGACATTATATATATATATATATATATATATATATATATATATATATAAAATATTTATATATATTATAATATATTTTGTATATATAATATTATATATAATATAATATTTTATATATATAGGAATATTACTCAGCCATCAAAAAGGATGAAATCTTACCATTTACATCAGTGTGGATAGAAGTAGAGGGTATTATGGTGAGCAAAATAAGTCAATCAGAGAAATATAATTATCATATGGTTTCACTCATATGTGGAATTTAAGAAACAAAACAGAGGAGTATAGGGGAAGGGAGAGAAAATAAAATAAGATAAAAAGAGAGAGGGAGGCAAACCATAAGAGTCTTAACTACAGAAAACAAACTGAGGTTTACCAGAGGGGAAGTGGGTGGGCAGGATGCGATAACTGGGTGATGGACATTGAGGAGGACACGTGATGTAACAAGCACTGGGAGTTATAAGCAAATGATGAATTACTGAACTCCACATCTAAAAGTAATGATACACTATATGTTAACTAATTGAATTTAAATAAAATAGTTCAAAAAAGAAAGAAAAAAAGAAAAGGCAACAAAAGCAAAAATAAACAAGTGAGACTATTTTACACTAAAATCCTGCTTCTCTGCAAAGGAAACAATGATCAAAACGCAAAGACAACCTACAGAATGGGAGAAAATATTTGCAAACCCCATATACAGTAAGGACTTAATATCTAAAACACACAAGGAACTCATAAAACTCAATATCAAAAAAAACAAATAACCCAAATAAAAAATGGAACATACAATTTTCCAAAGAATACATACAGCTGGCCAATATGTAGATGTAAAGATGTTCAACATCGCTAATCATCAGGGAAATGCAAATCAAAAGCATAATGAGATACTACCTTGCACCTGTTATGATGGTTATTATCAAAAAGACAATTGAAAACAAATACAGGCAAGAATGTAGAAAAAAAGGAACCTTTACATATTGTGGTAATGGAAATTCATACAGCCAGTATGGAAAATAGTATGGAGGGTCCTCAAGAAATTATAACTAGAAATATCATATAACCCAAAAATCCCACTTCTGGTTATATATTCTGAAGCTATGAAATCTTATCTTGAAGAGGTATCTGTACTCCCTTGTTCACTGCAGAATGGATCACTATAGCTAATGTATCAAAGCAATCTGTTGAAGGATGAATGGATCAAGAAAATGTGTCATATAAATATACACTCTTTAAAAAGAAGGAAATCCTGTTATTGGCAACAACATGGATGACCTGAAGAGCATTATGCTGAGGGTGGAAAAAAGCCAGACAGAGAAGGACAAATGCTGCATTATGTTTAACTTAAAAAAAAAAAAAAAAGTCAAACTCGAAAACAAAAGAGTAGAAAAGTGGTTGTCAGGGGTGGGAGTGTCTGAAAAAAGGGGAGAGATTGATAAAAGGGTTAAACTTTCAGCTATAAGATTAATAAGGTCTGAGGATCTAATGTATGACCTGTTGACTAGAGCTGTTCATAGTATATTCTATAATTGAGATTTGCTAAGAAAGTAGAATTTAAATGCTCTCATCAAAAAAAAGGGGGGCTAGGGTAAATGCATGAGATCATTGATGTGTTAATTAACTCAATAGGGGCAATCCTTTCAAAATCTATACATATATGAAATCCTAACATTATATACTTTAAAGATCTTATAATTTCATTGGCAAATTACATCTCAATAAACCTGGACAAAAAGAGATAAGTTATCACTGGTAGAAGCTGACTTTATGAGGCTAGCTCAGAGTTTCCCCAACAGCTTAAAAGAAATTCCCCTTTGTCTTGATGTGGAGCAAGTTTTCTCACTTGTGGCATTACTGACATTTGGGGACAGATATTTCTTCCTTGTGGGGACAGCTGGTTGTGCAGTGAGATGCTTAGAGGCATCCCTGACCTCTCCCTCATAGAGGCCAATAACACACCCCACCTCCAAATAGGACAGCCAAAGATTCCTCCAGTTAAAGCCAAATGCCCTCTGGGAGTTGGGGGGTGGGTGGGCAATTGCCCTTAAAACCTAATAGAAGGAGGAGCATTTCAGAAAGGCACACTGTTGGATATGGCCCAGGAAATGGAATTAAACAGTAGAATTGTGTGGGAGGTCCAACCTAAATCCTGTATCTGTCTCTTTTCCAGCTGCACCCATGAAATTAGTAAAGAGATCTTTGCTCTGTCTATCCTGGCTAGAACAGATCACCTGACAGAGAGAGTGAGTTCAAAGGGAGAAAATTATTCATATAGAGACCAAAAAGAGAGGCTGTGATGCAGTGAATTACACATAATAATAAAACAGTAGGATTAGTAATATAATCAAAATTGTTCATCATCTTATTTGCTTTAGCTTACAAAACATATGCCCAACAAAGGCCAAACATTAATCATGTTTGTAAAAGTTTTACCTGCTATTGCAAAATGTTCAGGATATAGGAATGCATAAAACACGAAGTAAAAGTATCAACTCCTCCAACCACTCTTCTAAGATAGAATTCTTTGTATTCATAAGCAATCATTTCCATGTATTGCATGTGTGTGTATGTGTGAAGCATTTTCACTTAACGCATTGTCAACTGCATGATTGTACATATAATTCAATTTTTCCTTTCTAGGAATTTGGGTAGTGATTTATTGTATGCATATGCCACAAATTACCCAATCTGTCCCCTATTAGAGGGAATTTAGTTTTGTAATTTTTACTATTTTACTGACAATGTGGAAATAATCATCTTTATGTGTACATTTCTGTACGCTTTGGGAGATATTGCTGTTTGATAAATTCTTAGTATTGAAATAACAGCATCAGAGGATATGCAGACTTAAAATATTGAAAGATAATTGCCAAACTGCTCTCAAAGAGTGTAGCAGTGCAAATCCTACTGCAGTGTTTAAAAATGAATCAAGCACTAATAACTATTCTCTGTAATTTTTACCATTATGATAGAAGACAGACTAGGATGTATTTTTTTTCCTCCACAGCACATGGTACATATTTTAAAAATATGTAAAAACAAAACAAAAAAAAAAGTAAAACAAAAACAGCCTCAGAGACGGAGAGTTATTTGCCTGAATTTATAGGGATAGTAAGTACAGAGCCTAATAGTTGGATAGTTGGGTTCCCCGATTCAAGCTTTCTTCCTCCTTTAGGGATTTCCAAGCCAAGCTGAGCACCTGAAACACCCACAGAACCTTGAAAAAAAAATACAGATTTGCTCCCCCAGAGATGGATTTATGTTTTCTAAATTCTCTGGTTGACTCAGAAGAACAGCTGTTTCTCTGCTCACCTGTGAGCGAGTAGTCTGAGATCAACATTCTAAGAGAGCAGATGGCCCTACCGGGAACTTAACCTCCATTTGTCTTTTCTGCATGTGCCCTGCTCACAGAAGGGCATGATGAGACTACTGCTGAGCCACATTAGCAAGGAATGAAAGATGAATGTTCTCCTTCTTGGAGAAAGCTGAATGCACCCAGGCTGCCAGGCCAGCCAGAATGTGTATGAACAGAACCCGACACGAGCACCAGCTCCAAGGTTGCTATTGCCACCAACCCAGATGCCAGCCTGCATCTCCCACCTCACCACCGACCACAGAAGCAAGACACAAGCCCTCCGCATTCTTCAACGATCTGGGGACAGGAAATAATACTTGATTTGAACTCATCTAGTGGTGGCAGCCAAGTCCAGTTCTCATTTGATTTGGGAAGTGAAGAAATGGGACATTACCTCCATCTCCAGATCACAGTGCAGCTTGTACCTGGCTCCCAGCACAATGAACTTCTGGGTGTTTTGGTATGAACCGGTTTCTAGTAAAGATACATTTTTCTGCTTTAAGTAATTCCTCTTTCCCAGAGAAAAACCAACTTTAAAGGTGCCCCACCCCCAGCACATCACAGGAATAGAGATGTGGTGTGTCCATGATTTGGCTCACAGCTGTGATCTTGCCTGAACTGTGCATACAAAAAAGCAAAAGAGCATCTCCCCAAATTACTCTTCAGAGATAGCTCTGAAAAGAGGCTGAACTGCGGAAATTTTTCATCTATTGTAAGTTGTGCCGATAGATCTTTCTACACCTGTACCCAGCCTTTCTGTTTTCAAATGACACTGGCTTGATAAAGGAAGGTGGGCCACTTCTGCTTTGGAACTCAAGTCGGGGGGACGAGGGTCAAGTAGGCATTGCAGGACAGCCCCAGAGCCTGCTTGTACAGACAAGGGTGGTACTTGGGAATCGGTTAATTTATCCACGGTGTTCATGCAACCTAGAAGGCAAAGAATCGATGAAGAGTCTGCCTAGTGCCAACCAAGAGGCACACCCCCCTTCAGCAGGCTCAGTTTCAAGGTTGGAGGCAGACTATTTCGCATAAGAATTTAGTGACTATTAATTAACAGTGCATTTATGGCTAGAAGCTTGCTTTTTCTCAAGCTTACATTCACCAGGACAACTCCATTATAAATTGTGTTTTCACTGGAGAATATACGTTTCCTACAACGTCAGAAGTGGAAAAGAACTTACAGATTCTCTCATTCTCTCATCCTCGCTCTTTCTTCTTACAAATGAGAACACTGACGCTTAAAAGGTAAACCAACTGGCCTAATACAAGATAACCAGTCATAAACAAATGCCCACATAAGTCGGTAAGAGTAAAATCCACTTTACTCACAGTCTCAGAAATTAGGGCCTCATTAGCATAGAATGAAGATGGCCTGGCGGTGCTTCTTGATCTTTAACATGCGCAGCAATAACTCCCTACTCCTAGACCTCGTCACAATGCAGAGTCTCATTCAGTAGGTCCAGGCTGGGCCTGAGATTCTGCATTTATAACAAGCTCCCAGGCGGTGCCCAAGATGCTGGCCTACACTTCTCAATATCAGGTGTTTACAGGCAACACCCTGGCCTGGTGTGTGTGAAAGGGAGCCTCTAGCAGAAAAGTATGCAATACTTTCCATCAAGAATTAGTCTTTCCTGATATGCTAAAGAGCTCCCATCAGAGAATTCCCTGGCTATGGTTAAGGTGAATGAAATTTCTTATAAAGTGCTCCTTTAAGAAAAAAAGTAAAACTAAGAGGATAGATCATTTAAATGTCTTCTCTCTGTGTAAATGCACGAACTGGACTCCCGTGTGTCCTTGGCAGAGGAGCGTTCTCATAATTAAGGCAGTTCACATCTGCATCTCCCACTTGTCTGAGCTTTGCTTCCTCTTGAGTCAAAAATCAACATTGCAAAACTGCAGTCAGGCAGCTGGCAAAATGCTCCCAGGAAATACAAGTGCTGGCTTTCTCTCCTAACAAGTTCCCTTCCCTGAGCCACGGCATTCTCTCCGACCGGCATTCATTCATGGGTTTCTCAACCTCGGCACTGTTGACATTCTGGGACACGTCATTTGTTGTGGGGAGATGTTTCATGCATTGTAGGATGTTTGGCAACATCTCTGGGCTCTAGTCATGTCTTGGGTAAGGTATTTAGTATTGTAGCCTGGATGGCTTAAACACGGCACATTTATTTCTCACAGTTCAGGAGGCCAGAAGACCATGACCAGGGTGCCAACAAGGTTGAGCTTTTGGTAAAGGTCCTCTTCCTGGCTTAGAGACTATTGTCTTCTCATTGTATCCTCACATGACAGAAAGAGAGTAAGAGCTAGCTCTGTCTCTCTTCCTGTTCCATTATAGGAGTTTCATGACCTAATTACCTCCCAAAGGACCTATCTCCAAGCACCATCAATCAAATGTGAATGAGTAAGGTATGTGAACATATGAATCCTGACAGGACACAGTTAATCAGTCCATGGCAACCCACTGAATGTCTATGGCACCGTACCACCAGTTGTGACCACCATAAATGTCTTCAGATGTTGGTAAATGTCCCCTAGGAGGCAAAACCACCCCCCAGTCGAAAACCACTGCCTGAAAAACTAGTAATTCCATGTTGGAAAAGACAACTAACTTGAAACACAGAGTTACATAATTTTAGATGGGAAAGGAGTCTTGGAGCGCCTCTGTATTTGGGGGTCACACACTGACTTTAGGTTATGAAGACCATCACTACAATTAGGCACAATTCTTTCTGCTAAAATGGTGAACTAAGGTATTCCATTTTTCAATGGCAGAAACCTCAGTTAAGTACAATCTCAGATTCCTTATCTGAGTCTTTGCTGCTGTGCTGGGGTGTGGGAAGAAATTAATAGTTTTCCCCACTGTCACCAGTACCAGCTTAGAAAAGGGGAGACGAGAATTATGGGGAGGCTCCACCAGGTGCCCACAGCAGGGACCACTCCACTGGGTTGTGAAGCATCTTCAGTCGTGTGTCAAGTGCACATGCACAAACATCACTTCAGGATGAATTCCCCACCCCCCGCTCTGAGCTTCTTAGCCATCTAGCAGCTAAATTCCAGAGCAGTTTGTATTTGCTTTCAGTGACAGTAGGTCAGCTTACCATATGCTCCGCGTGATTTTGAGAGAGGCTTTCTCACCGCAATATTAGTGAAAAATGTTCTCACTAATACCCTATGGACAAAATGGAAAGAGAAAGCACATGGCAGAGCAAGGGCAATTTACCAGGTATTTGCCTTTGGCGAATGCTCAACAATGGTTTACGAAAGTGACCACTTGTTAGGAGATCTGCTTTCTCACTGTTAAAAGACCTCTGAGGTAAAACTTATATTAAGTACTTAAAAACTCATTTCATGTTCATAGATTCTCTAACATTATTAAAACGTGATGGCCCAGAAGCACGTCAGTGTCAACCCACGTTATTTATGGTAGCTAATATTAATAGCTTGAGGCCCTGGCACAGAGCCAGAGCGGAGGGGCCGTTTTCCCCCTTCTCCTCTACTGGACAAAGAGGGACCGCCCGTCTCTCTGAGCTCTGCACTGGGGATGACATCCATCGCCTCCCACCATGTACCGTCTGCTGCCCCACAGCTGCCACTGCCTCCATTCACACACAGCTAATATTTCTTGTACACCTACCATGTGCCAGATACTGACTCAGGCACTTCTCCACAATTTATCTTAATTTTTGTAACATATCTGGACACCACTGCAGCATATAAGGAAGAGCATCGAAGTTGATAATGCCAAACCTATTTAAGAGTTCTTTGTGCTCAAAAAAAATATTAAAATTATTTTCATTTTCCAGTTTTTGATCTTACTAACTTTTTATCATTTCCCCCCTTCCTTGATTTCTTTATACAATAAATGTACTCCCCAACATTTGGAAGCAACTAACAGTTTTTGAAGTTGACTCACTTTTGAGATGTTCTAGGATGGCTCAACATTTATGACACATGAGGTAAATTGGCCCCTGATAAACACGCTTGGGGAAAGGATTGGCCACCTTTTATCTTATTTTTAATTTTGAATCTTTCATTAGGTTTGTTACATAGCAGCAGACAACCAGAAGACTCTTTATGGTTGGCTAACAATTAATGTAACAGAACGGTGAAGGAAACTTTTTGTGTTACCCGGGAATTATGACTAATGCCATCAAGTTGGAAAAGTGAGGTCTTACAAGTTTATCAATCTAAAGAGCGCTGCCAAAAATCTGGGCGGGCTAAGCAGCCGCTGAACAGGTCATTCATTAGTGAGCACAATCCCTGGGTATCTAAAGACAAGACTGAGATGTGGGATGGGGAGGAGAGAGAGAGAGGCTGTGATGAATACTTTGTAGCAAGTAGCTTTTGCCCTCCCTCTGCCCCTCCCCATGTGTCCTCCCCAGCGGAGGCAAGCCTGGTGAAGCGGGTTCTAAGACAGTTACTCCTAGATATTAGCAATGCCTACTGAAAAGGAGACCTAAGACGGAAACTTCCCTTGTATTAGCTCACTCACTCATCTGTATTTTGGAGGCAGGCAAGGGGGATTGAAGAGAGGAGGATTAGGTCACATCCTTCAACTACAGCCCAGAAGAGGAGGATAAGGACACTTACTTTGCCAAGTGTCATTTATCGCTAAGAATAAGGAAGTGTTTGCTTCATCACCATAGGTCCTCAACCTGGAGTGATCCTAAACCACACCTGATGCCAAGCGCCTCCCCCAGACAACCTGAAATCAGGATGTCTAGGGCTGAAGCCAAAAAAGGATTTTTAAAAACCACTCAGGTGATTCTATATGCCATCAGGCTTGGTTATCATTGCAAGCAAAAGCAGCTCAGGGCAGCTGTCCAAGGGCTAGACTCAGTGGTGTAAACTAAAAATATTTGATAAAGTCAATTACAGTTTTATGCTGAGAGGGAATCTGGCATCCTGGCGCAGGCCTTCAGCTCACTAGTCCTACAAACTTGGTCTCTAGGGCTCCAACTTTTGTCTTCAAAACGGCATCAGTGATACCATCTGCCCTCTGATTGCTGTGAAGAAAAAGATAATCCACACAAGCCATGTGCTGTTCCTGGTCATGTTTAAGGGCTCCAGAACGAGCTGCTATTGGTACAAATTGATCTTGGAAATTTGCACTGAAATGATGCCATGTATAAAGTTCTTTTGGGTTTTTCGAGCCCTGTATAAATGAATTTATTTCAGCTGTATTGCAGCATCCAAACAGCCATGCCAGTTTGACCTACTGTTCATCAGATTTTTCTCCATATCAGAAAAAGCTGTGCTTTGTCTGAGCAACTAGTCCGTTTCCATTTTTCTTACACTTTAGTTTGTATATTATGAATCTTGCCGTCAATTTCTCTCTTTGCTTTAGCAGTTAGAAAACTAATGTGACCTGTATCTCAGAACTAAATAAAACTGGCTTTACGATTGCCTCACTTTTTTCCCTTCCTTGAAATCTGAGCTTTGACTTTATACTTTTACCTAACATCCATGTACATTTTACACATATAACATTTTACATACTTCTACAACATCTGTTTTTGTAAGTTGACTCAAGTGCTTCGTGCAGTGAAACCAGATTAAGTTAATTACATTAGAAGCACTTTTCTATGATGAGAGCCAGACTAATAGGTTAATTGCTTAACTGAAAAATGCAGTAAAATGCAAGAAGTCATGGAAACCTGATGTGTATGTATGTGTATATATGTGTGTGTGTGTGTGTGTATATATATATATATATCTTGGGTTTTTTTTTATGTAAAACATACATTGCATCTTTTAATTGATTTTTTGGTATGGAGCCAAGCCCTTGTCTTCAGACATAGAAATGTACTTTCTCAAAAAGAGAATTACATCTATTATATCAATTAGCTATGAGACCCATACTTTTTAAAAATGTATTTATTCGAGAGAGAGAAAGCAGGGAGGTGGGAGGGGTAGGGAGAGTCTTAAGCAGACTCCTTGCCGAGCATGGAGCCCAAGGCAGAGCTTGATCTCAGAACCCTGAGATCACGACCTGAATGGAAACCAACAGCTGGAGGCTTAATCAACTGAGCCCCCCAGGCACCCTTAGACCCATTTTTTAATGGAATGAGAACTTGGGGACACCTGAAAAGAAAGCAGAGTGCAGAATCTCTCTAGAAATGTTACTCTGTTTTCCTCCCTGATTACTGACAACTCGCTTGCCCACTCTCACTCAAGTATTTTTTTAATTATTTTTTAAAAGATTTTATTTATTTATTTGACAGACAGATATCACAAGTAGGCAGAGAGGCAGGCAGAGAGAGAGGAGGAAGCAGGCTCCCTGCTGGAAGAGAGAGCCCGATGAGGGACTTGATCCCAGGACCCTGAGATCATGACCTGAGCCGAAGGCAGAGGCTTAACCCACTAGGCCACCCAGGGGCCCCTTTAATTATCTTTTTTAAAGATTTTATTTATTTGAGACAGAGTACAAGTAGGGGGAGTGGCAGAGAGAGAAGGACAAGCAGAATCTGCACTGAGCACAGAGCCCTCCCCCCTCCCGCCCCCACCAGCGGCTCAATCCTAAAAGCCCAAGACCATAACCTGAGCCAAAAACCTGAGCCAAGAGTCCGATGCCCAACCAACTGAGCCACCCAGGTGCCCCTAGAGTATTTTTTTAATGAATCCCTTTCTTAAAGCATTTTAAAAGGTGTTTTTTGTTTTTTGTTTTAAGATTTTGTTTATTTATTTGAGAGAGAGAGAGAAAGAGGGAGAGAGCTAGACAGAGAGAACAAGTTAGAGCGCAGGAGCAGGAGGCCAGAGGAAGAGGGACAAGCAGACTCTCCACTGAGCAAGGAGCCTGCCACTCATGCAGCTTGATCCCAGGACCCCAGAATCATGACCTGAGCTGAAGGCAGACCCTTAACCGACTAAGCCACCCAGACACCTGAGCACTTTAAAAGTTTTAACCAGGGTTCCTGGGTGGCTCAGTGGGTTAAGGCCTCTGCCTTCAGCTCAGGTCATGATCCCAGGATCCTGGGATCGAGGCCCGCATCGGGCTCTCTGCTCGGCAGGGAGCCTGCTTCCCTTCCTCCCTCTCTCCCTGCCTCTGCCTACTTATAATCTCTGTCTGTCAAATAAATAAATAAATAAAATCTTTAAAAAAAAAAAAGTTTTAACCAAATTTTTATATGTCCAGGAAATGTCTTCCTTACTATGTTGATTTTTTCTGTAACATTTGTAATTACAGGTTTAGGACAAATAAAATCAACCTCAGCCAAGACACAACTCAACTGGTGGAAACAAGTCCATGAGGCCTATTAACTGTGAGTGATCTGTGTTCTAGAGCTTCAGTCTGTAAGTTTTAGATGCAATGAAGAGTCTTGTATAAATTGTTGACATAGAGAAATAGCTAAATGAATAGGCCCATATAAATTATACAGCTATTTTTGGCAATGAGAACATTCAGAAATATGTAAATACATGCCCATGTTGAAGAACATGAGTAGGTTATCACACATTTGTGGGTATAGATGTCTACGTGTGTGTGGATGTGCCTGGGTTTTCCCATGGAATATCATTTCCTTCTCTCCCCCTCATGGCATGGTTCTTGCAAGGATGTGGCAATACCTTTCATTTGGTTGCCATTTCCAGAATTGATGTAACTTTAGTTTTTATATATTTTTTTCTATTTGCCATAGAGTTCAGAAGGTGTTTTTCAGCTGGTATTTGCTGTTTTTTTTTTTTAATATTCCTGGGACCATTTTAGATTTTTGCCAAAGTAAAAAAATATTGTAACAAGACAGCCTCAGTAGAGCACATTCTGTCTCTTCATGGCTCTCTTTAAATTTCTTGATCATTGTGCCTCAAATTATAAAATAAATAATGCTCCACTTAGGGGATTCTCTTCATAAAATAATGGATTTCCTTCAACTAGCAGGTAGATGTAACATTGACTGAATGAAGTTTTGAACATGGACTAATGAAGTTTTCATTTAGGAATGAAAACTGCTAAATATCAAGAATTAAAGTTCTAATTCTTTCGCAGCCAAGCATTACATGTAGCTTGTCACCCAAGACTTTCTAGGACTCTCACAGGAGTTCTTTGGGAGGGTGGGAGAACTGATCTTGGTGACAGGACTGTGAATTCAAGTGAACTCACAATGAAAATTTTACTTAAATGAAAAGCATTTAAAGCTAAAGATTCTATCTAATGGTCATTAAGTCAATGAAGTTACATCTGTAGAAATGTGTAATGTTTCAGGTTTAAAATATCATGGAGTTTAGACCAAGAATAGGCACCTACAGGACTATGTAATACCAACTGTCAAGTTGAAAAAGGTAACTTGAAAAGTTACCCATGGATACCAAATATTGAAGCACTCTCGTAGTCTCTCTACCAAACATGAGCGCATATACTCTCTAATCCCTATCTATATCCACCACTTCCTATCTTAATGATTAACATGACAAACCAAAAAGGAAATTAGTGGAAATACAATAAACCATATTTTATCATTATTAACCATTATTTAGCCATATTTAACCATATTTAGTTCAATCAAAAAGTTCAACTGGATGAGTGCCAGTCCTTCAGCTCCAACCATGTGGTGACACCAAGGACTCAAGTGTTCTGAGAACCACTGGGCAGCTTGTCTAACTGTGTTTTGCTCTTTTTGAATCATGTACCTCTTAGTTTAGAGGTTTTACGATAAGTCCTAAGATTTATCCCAAAACACCTTCTTCCAATGCTGCATTCAACATGCTAATATTCCATGGGTAGTACATTTCTATTAATAATGTCTATTAATTATAAGTTAGTACATATACCCCCCAAACACTTTAAACATGGGGAGAAATGTGAAGGGTTTAGGCAAACTACATACAAAATAGCCAAGCATTTTAGTTTTCTTTCCCAGAGACAAAAGGATTAATATTAATGGTTAATGTTAAGTATTCAAATTAAGGCAGAGTTGATCATTATTCACAGAAGCAGTATCAACCAGATGAATTATTAACATTATTTGGATCAGAGCCTAATGATTCAGTCACAGACTCAAGAGTTAAAATGACCTGATCTTAGATCTTCAAATTTTAAGGCACAGAAACACCTTAAGAGCATTAGACAAGCACTGTTCTACGCCCCTCCCCCCAGGAAATGCACCGGGATCCAATGAGGTACAGGAAGTTAACACCAGAACTTAGATTTAAGTATTTTCGTTGCTGCTGTAGTTTTATGAATAGAGAACAAGCTATACTTTACTACTATTTGGGTCACTGTTTGACATTGATATCATGGCTCTTACTGCAGCTCTGAAGTCACAAGGCACGGATGGCGTGTGAGTGTTCCCAGGGATGGGAGGGCTCTCCACAGCCCAAATGCATCCTGAGTCATTCAGTGCCTTTTAGAATTTAGAGACATACTGCAAGTTACCTATCGACGTTTTTGTCACAATATTCTAGATGTCAGAACAGTTTGTCTCAATTTTACTAATACACTTCACTGCTTTTATTTATATTGTAATGATTTTATCTACATTTTCCCTTTGTTCCTTAATAAATCTGAAGAGGACACATTAAGATAGTTCCAAAAAAGGAATGTGTAGTTTCTCATTTTATTGAAAGGTTCCAAAAATATGTTGACAACTTGTAGTTTAAAATTGTGTATTTGAGGGTGCCTGGGTGGCTCAGTGGGTTAAAGCCTCTGCCTTCGGCTCAGGTCGTGATCTCAGGGTCCTGGAATCGAGCCCCACATCAGGCTCTCTGCTCAGGAGGGAGCCTGCTTCCTCCCCTCTCTCTGCCTGCCTCTCTGCCTGCTTGTGATCTCTGTCAAATAAATAAATAAAATCTTTAAAAAAAAAATTGTGTTTTTGAACTTTATCAACTTTTGAAATAAATGTATCTTGTTTGAGTTTGAGATTGTCTTCTGTGTCTTTAAACGTGTTCTTAAAAGTCCTCATTATAAGAAAAAGATTGTAACTATGCGTGATGTTGGATGTTAAATAGACTTACTGTGATCATCTCACAATATATGCAAATACTGAATCAATGGGCGCCTGGGTGGCTCAGTTGGTTAAGCAACTGCCTTTGGCTCAGATCATGATCCTGGACTCCCAGGATCGAGTCCCGCACTGAGCTCCCAGCTCCATGGGGAGTCTGCTTCCCCCTCTGACCTTCTCCCCTCTCATGCTCTCTCTCACTGACTCTCCCCCAAATAAATAAATAAAATCTTAAAAACAAAACAAAAAATACTGAATCAAAGTTGTACATCAGAGACTTAACACCATGTCAATCATGTTCCAATTGAAAGAAAAACACATCACTGTACCGTCTCCCCAGGAAGACCCGAACAACTTTGCAATGGGCAGACCATCTCATCATATTCAGAGTCTTTAAAGGAAAAACCAATTGAGCATGTGTGTTTAAAATACTTCAATTTTAAGACAAGCCTGAAAAGAGAACTTTGTAACTGCTGCAACAATATGTCAGTAAGGCACAACTTCAGGTTGTCCTGGAGGGGGCTTTTCCACTCTTGAGATTTAGAAAGTGAGCCTGCCCACAGACATATTCTGTGTATTTATTAATTTACTTAAAAGAATGTTGTCTGTATGTTCTGGTACAGCTAGACTATCAAAAGATTGAATGTGGTCAGTCCTTCCATGCAGGCTACAACTGTCCGGAGCTGCTCTGCTGAGTGAAGTCACTGATGAAAGGTTTTCAGTTGGGGAGGGGAGGGGAGGGAAACAACCAAAAATCGCCTACAGGATTGTCTGTTTTACTGGACACAAACAATAATCACCAATTCATCAGCGATTTCACATCCAGGGCAGAGTCTACAATAATAAAACCACATTACATGTTTAATTTATTCCATTTACTACTTTATTTTGTTCATGTTTTCCAACTATTTTGATTAATTCTTTTAAGTTTTTCGGATAAATAACTTAAAGTTGTTTTTTGAATAGTGACTTTTCCCTGGCAGCCTTTGTAAAATTAGAACCAAATCAGCAACCTGTTTAATGATGCTATGATTTATGAAATTTCCACTCCTCGAAGAAAACCGTATTTTTATCATGCCCTCTGAAGGGCAAACCTTTTCCTTTATAATGAATTAACAGCAATGACCATTTTTGGTACTTCAAAATCATAGTTAATACTTTGTCTCTTCTATTATGCAAGATGTTAGTCTGATGTATTTTATTTTTTTTTATTAACTTGATTTACATGTAATCCAAGCTAACAGTTTTCTTTATTACTGTCCTACCAAGACTTTGGGAGGTCTTTGGTCTTACAGAAAAAAGTACACAGGTCTGTTTAATCAACTGCTTTAAACTGTAAACTCATAATATGTTCACAGAAGTCAAAACACTTTAAACAGCAGATGCATCTAAAGAAAACTCAGTGGACGGACATGTTTAACATAAATGTTCTTACAACCCTTCCATTTTAAAGTTCCTTCTAAGTGAGCCCCTTATGACTAAGTCCATCCTGCTTTTCATTAAAAGGCAAAGTCTGATATAACTTCAGAGGATCAGATAAATCCTAAAATCCCTTAGGCAGAGCCAAACTAAAGGAAAATTTGCAGTAAGCGATTCCCCCCCGCTGCCCCGCCACACACACACCCCCATCTTCCCCCAAAACAGCCATCTCTCCTTCTTCCTTATCCCCAAAGGTGTACTTAATCTGAATCCCACACACACTTCAGTTTAATTTGGGGTAAAACTGCTCATAAAAATTTGCCCTGTAGAGGTCAAGGCCTCTTCTTTCTTTTGCCAAAAAAAGTCTGCAATTGTTGACTTTACATTATTTGCAAAGAAATAGCTTCTTTGTCCATAGACCTTCTGAATCTTTAGTAAATTAACCAGCTGTGTGGTTCTAATCACAATTCTCTCTGCTGCCACAGCAAACAACCAGTGTTTGGAGATTAAGTCAAATTGATTTAAATAAAAAGAAACTGAGAGTAACTCTATATTGTGATTTCAAACGTATATCTTCCCTTGGATTATTTATTAACCTCTTCTTATCAGAAAATGGACCAAAGACCAAAGTGCTTATTTCACTAGGAAGAAATGTGATGATTCAGTGAGTTGCTCCCCTACACAATCAATAGAAAGCAGATGTCCTCTCTTCCCTTCCTGGCAGCTGGTGCTGTATGTAAGATCATGTGTAGCATGTCCGCATCTAAATGCGGATTCGTGTTTTTAGGAGTCATGTGTGAAGGACTGTTGTCCCACTTCTCTTTAACACTAGGTAAGTGGGATGCTTTGCATTTACCCTAACTTTGAGCCAAAATAAATTTGCCCCTGTCTCTGCTGGGCCACCAGGAGGGTCTAGATTTAGTTTCTTCGGTAAATGTGCAACTTTAAATTATCGTTAGGCTTCCATAGAATATCTTACCTTAGTTAAATGAATTACTTCCCGAAGAAAACAGCAGACCAAGATAAGAATGATCTATAAAATTGTCTGTTTTAATCATACAGTTGACAAAGCCTGTCCTACTTGTTTTTCAGATCAACCTTCCCTTTGTTACTGTAAGTATTCATGTTGGAAAACTGCCACCTAATACACAGAGATGAAAGTGGTATTTTATTATGTTACGTTGTATTACTTATTAAAAATTAATCCATGTTAATTATAGATAAATAATATTACAGGTAAGTAAAGACAATAAAATAAAACCAAATCTGTAACCCACCAATAGGAAAGAAACATTATTAGTTAACCTTCTGAAACATGTGTTTCTAGGTGACAGAAGCTCATTCTGTCCCATGGCCTTTGCACTGCTGTTTTTTTCTGCTTAGAATGTTCTTCCCCAGGTGGACATGAGCCCGCCCCATTCAGGTTTCTATTCAAATGTCCCCTCCATAGCAAGGCCTCCTCCCTCACTGGTCTAGACAAAGTAGCCCTTCCCCAGCCTTCCAGTCACTATCACATCACCCTGTTCTACCTTCTCCATAGTCTTTAACAGTAGCCCCAAATTTGTGGTTGTATTATGTTTCTCCACACTTTTCTATTAGCTGTTACCTTTGGAGCCTATAATCAGTGTCAGGCACATTTTTGTTTTTCAGGAAAGAATTTGTTGTGTGTTCACTGGGACCAACAATACTCTGAACATTTTTGTATGTCAGAAAGTGTTTTCCCGGATTATTATGTGATGGTTATATCCAGTAGCCATGTGTTTCTAGGTATATGCAGGTCATAAATTATTTTTAGTCATTCTGAAGTTGCGGGACATTTTGGTCTTATCCAATTTTTCACTCTGTTTGTCATTCAGTGATAAGCATCTGGATAGCTACACTGGTGGGCGCATCCGGCATTATTTCCTTAGGGAAAATTCCTAGAAGTAGGATGGTTATATTAAAGAGTATGGTTGTTCTAAAGCCTCTGGCAATATGTGTCAGATTATGCTACAGAAATATGCAACCAATCAACATTCCTGCTAATGATAGAGGAAAGTGCTCATTTATTACACCCTTGCCAATCTCTGAGTATTGTCGTTTAAAAATCCTTGCTGGTGCTATTTTTAATGTAAAAATGGACTTACAAATATTTCATGTTTATGTTTGTATCAAGCCAGCATTGAGGGAAAGTGATCAGCAGTAAGCCTCACTACTGTTCTGGGGCCTTCATTATGACACACATTGAAATGAATACCTTCCCACTGTCAACTGTCCTCTTGTTGGTTTTATACATCTCTGTTAGTTGCAAAACGGAGGATGAATTTAACTGTCTCCGAATGGGCTGCTTTAATCTGCAAGTATTAGTCCACACATTTAAGTCCAGTCATGTTCTGAATATGGATCTCATTTTTGTTTACATCTAGAAATAATATAAGAAGAAATCATCTGAATCTAGAAATCAAATTTGTTTGGCTATGGTGTTTGGAAATTATTGCTCAATATCTGAAACTTTTCAGTAAGAAGTGCAGAAACACTAATATCATCTGAAAATTATGTGTTTAATGAGAATATTAAGTCTATTTCCTGACAGACCTGAGCAGAAACAGAATGGGATAGATTAGGTGAGTTCTTCTCATGTATCCAATGTTGCTTAGTAATTCACGGACTTGGTGGGGGTGGGGGGGAAGCACTTAAAAGAGTAAGCTGAGCTCTGACTCAGTGTAGAAGATCATACGTGGGGACACCGAGAAGCAGCACGATTTAATCTTGAACCCAAACATGATGTTAACTACTAAAAATAATTTCCTAACAAGAATACTCAGTGATCTCAAAGCAAGATACAACAGGCGGAACTTCTAGGTCTTAAAGAGAACAAGAACAATAGTTACAGTGGGCCACTCTGGCAAAGGTGGACCTAGAACATGAAGTGGGTAGAGAAATCAGCATTCCGGTCAAAGAGACGAGTGGAAGGACAAAGGGGTTTCTTGACCAAAGTTGGAAGTATGGGTAGGGGTGTTGGTTCATGAGATGGATGACAGAGCACCATGTAGGGGTGCACATGGAGAAGACTGGGGAAGTTGGATGCAGGTGCAGGCAGACCCCAGAGGAGGTTGGCTGCTCATGTGAGCGAGGTCACAGAGAAGCTTATTTCTTGTGAATTATCAAAGGGGGCAGTACTATTGTTTTATGGTTTAATATCTTTAGGTAGAAGATGCTATTGCAACCAGAGTTAAAATTCATCTATCCTTCTCTAGATAAAGAAAATGAAACAGACTCAAGGGCCTTCAGAAATGGTCCTGCCTTAGAGCTTGTCATTTAGACAGTCCACCATGGATTCCAGGCAGCCTTTTCAATTTTAACCCTCCCAGGACCTTATGTTTCAACCAATCCCGGTGACTTGACAGCAATTGTCTCTTTCTCATTCCTGTCTTTGCCTTCACTGTTTTCTCTGAAAAGTGTAGATCTTTGCAAGTACTCAAACCCACTTCAGCCAGGCCGTAGCCAAAGGCTACCCTATTAGGGATTGCCTCCATCTTTGCTGGCTCAGTTCCCTACTTTCCTTGTCTGAGTATTAACTTTTGCCCTAAATGATGGCTACTTCTATTCTTCACCAGTTCTCGGTTGAATTCTTAACTGCATGAGGGCAGATATCGTGCTCTTTCTTCTTAAATCAAATGTTTCAATAGTTTCCCCTTTTGTTAAAAAACCACAATCATTCTACAATGCTAAAAATATAAAGTCAAAGATTTCTTATTACTCTACCAACTAAAAGAAATCTATTTACATTTTTTGAGGTTTACTTTCAGCCTTTGTTTCCAGGAATTTTTATCATGACCTTGCTAAATATAAACTTTTATATATTTTAAGGGTACTAATAGCTAATATCTGTTAAGTGCTTGCAAGGAGCCAAGTACTGCTTTAAGTTTATTCATGTATTAAAGGTCTTCACAAGAACCATATTGCCAAATGAATAGATACCTAGAGCATTTTTCTCCCCCTTGATGAAGAAGATAGGCAAAGTGACAACTTCTCTGGGCTAATGACAAACAACAAATAAGGGAGAGGGGGGATTGAAAAAGGCAAGCTGCAGATAACTGCTTTCTAAAACACTCACTGAATTTTTTTTTAACTTTCATTGGTTAATTTCATGGGTAAATATTATTGTGGGTAAATAGCTTGAATGAACAGTTCCATAACAGAATATAATATGCCTACTGGAATCACTACACACTAAGTCTGTGTTTGACAGTTTAGTCCTCTATTTCAGTTATTTCCAGAAATACACAAGTTTGTTTATAAAAGTTTAAACTTTTGCTTTTTCCATTGTGATGACTTCTACACCTTTCAAATCTAAGAGTCCTTGTTTCTTCAGTTATTAAGTCTTTGTATTTCTTTTTTTTAAGTATATACAGTTGTTTTAATATTCCTTATTCTACCTCTAATCAATTTATCGATTAGATAGTATAATTGAGAAAAGACCATCATTTAAGAAAAATGTATTTTCTCTCTAAATATTTAACTGGTTGACACGAGGAGCTCGGAGTCATATGCGTGCATTGTGGGAGCTTACAAGACTTACAGAATCTAGCCTTCACATAAAAGCTTATTATTTTTGGCACAGAACTTCTGTTTTATGCCATTGGCTGTGATTTGATGAAACAAACTGAAGTCACTAATACTGAGATTTACTGGTGCCGGAGCAAGGTCTTATTGATTATCCTACCTTTGGCTTTGCCTTTAGAGAAAACATGAAATAAGGGGTGCCTGGGTGGCTCAGTGGGTTAAAGCCTCTGCCTTCGGCTCAGGTCATGATCCCAGGGTCCTGGGATCAAGCCCCGCATCAGGCTCTCTGCTCTGTGGGGAGCCTGCTTCCTCCTCTCTCTCTGCCTGCTTCTCTGCCTACTTGTGATCTCTGTCTGTCAAATAAATAAATAAAATCTTTAAAAATATATAATAAAATACCTGAAACTATTTTTATATTTTTTAAGAAAAAAACATGTGATGCAATGGACAGGAGTTTTGTCCTCATTCTTTGAGTTTCCTTTTATTATCTCGTGCTGTAGCAAATAGATGTTCAGGTTACAGCACAGTTCGGTCACATTGGCTTCAACATTCATGCCAAACTAGGACAAACTTTTGCAAAATAAAAGCCACATGGCTAATACTGAAACGTCGACTTCAGAATTTTAAGTAATATGTAGGGTAAAGTTTAATAATACTCTATTTGCAGTACACAAGAATTTTAAAACCAGTTATGTGTCTAGTTCAAATGTTGTGAGCGCTATAAACATGTATGGAATAGATGCAACTTTACTAGTATGGCATATTTTTATTAAGTGTGACTATAAAGCAATAGATCACACTTAAATACCTTGAGATACGATAGCATCATTTTATAGTGAGTATTTTGAAGGTACAATATTCCCTTGCATGTAAGTTCTAAAATCTTTGTTAAGAAGTTATTTTATACAAATATCACATCACATATCCAAAAGAAACTTCTGATAATTTTAGCTCTTAATTATTCCCACTAGTTCTCCAAATATTTTACCCACATTCTTTTATTGTAAGAAGCCATGCAAGGCAAAATATTTTGCCCACAGTGGATTCATAATTCTAGGTAAGTCAATGAAGGTAAAAACCCGTTCCTCATCAAAAACAAAAATAAAACAAAAAACCTAAGATGGTTTAAGTCTGAAATTGAAATGCTACATATACTCTGAAGAATGGAGGAGAAAATGGATTTCTTATAACTCAGTAAAGTTAGAATTTTATGTTAGAATTTCATATTAGATACAATTAAATCAGAATTTTCTACTAGATACCTAGACAGAGCTGATTATTTTTAATAATGAAGAACGGTATAAATAATTATGAAAATACTCCCACATAGAACACATTCCCAGAGGTACACATAAAACACCCACATAAATACAGACAGGCTTTGTACTTAGAAAGACAATGGATGAAAGATCAACTTAGTTCTGACATTTGTTGAATGATTTCCAATCAGAAGACTTTTTTCTAAAAAGTGCTCTCTGACAGCAAAAAAAATTCTATCAGCAATTTGTTGACAGGACTTTTCATTTGAAATATAGGTACCAAAATTGATTCTTTTAGTGCAGAGTCTGACTCATTCTCCCTGTGGGCACCTGCTTTCTGTATTTCTAAGACATTCATTTCCAAAGAAATTTATGATTTAAAATGACACAAGTTCTTTCTCCATCTTGTTTCCCCTAAAATCTTGCTCTGACTTCCAAGTTGGGTTGATTTAGGGCTGGAAACCCTTTGAGCAGTAGATGGGGCCTGTTGTTTTCTGCTCCCATAGTAAATGAATGAGTTTTTTTAATAATGTATCCTGCAAGGATACCATCATCTTTCAAAAAAAAAAAAAATCTTTTGCTGTCTTCTTACATTCTATCCTCGAATTTTATGTTCTATCCTCGAGTTTCATATTTATGTTTTATCCAAACTACTTTTTCTATCAAGGCCTCACGATTTTTAGATTAACCTGCATCTTTGTTTACTGTATCGTCTGCCTCTATAAAGCAGAAAACATATTCCATGTTCCATGTTCAGTCTTATCTACTACTGTTTTCCAGTGCTTGGCTAGTAAACATTTATTTAATGAAGAAAAACATACCTTTATTCCAATGATGTAGCATTTTCAAAGCACTGTATATGGCTTGTCCTATCCCCATTACCCATTCTTCTCTTAACCATTATCAGAATTCTTCTCTTGGGATGCCTGAACACGATGCTTCTTTCCTAAATCCCAGCCCCTCTTTACCATAGACAAGCAATGTTTAAGTACGATCCAGAGACTCTGGCAAGTTCTTGAGATCCTTTTCAGCAGGTTCATGTTGTCTAACTATTTTCATAATGCCAAGATGCTATTTCACTTGTTTTCTCCTAAGTGCAGAATGGAGTTTTCCAGAGGCTACATGACATGGGATAACATCATTCCTCTGATGCCTAATGGAACATGTGCTTATATATGTGTTTTAAAAATATCTGTCTTAGTATGTTAAATATTAATAGCTGTAACCCACATTAACAGGTCTTCAGACATGATGCTTATACATGGCTTTAAGGAATACCCTATCCATGTTCCAAATAAGCAACTCATAAGTGGACCATAGAAATAGCACTCATAAATACTCGATCTCCTACTTATGTATGGAACAGTTGTTAAATGAGACCTTCTCTGTTGTCAAAATTCAGCAGAGATCCCTAAAACCAACAGATGCCAAGAAACTCAAGATCTTAAATGGAGAGGCATGATGGCACGTATGAAATTGCACAACTGATAATTTCTATCCAGATACACAGAACAAATCCTTGAATGAAGAAGGCAGTGATTAATAATTTTGAGGCAAGTAGTAAACGTGTTACATATTTCTCCTATGGGGGAGAGGAAAGGAATTCTTTCCATTCATCTCAAATCAAATGAAGTAAACTTTCGTAGAACCACTGGAGAATTTGTCATATTTCTCTTGGAGTATGGGGCTTGGGACCAGTCTAAAAATAGTCCAGAGCAAAAATTTGGCAGTATTTTGAGAAGGCAAAGAGAGAAAGGACTTCCCTTCAACGAATAATTAATAAAAGATACATGTTTCCTACAGGCTAGATCGGGAGCTGGCTGCAAGCTCTCTTGAAAAGGAAGAGGGCTTCTGACTGGAAACACAACACACGTCCGTACGGAAACTGAGGGAGAGTGTAAGCCCAGAGGGTTCCAGGTAAAGGCAGCAGCAAGTCTCAGAGGGGAGGGGTTAAAGGTTCAAGGGAACTCTAAAGTCTTCCATGGAAATGTCAGCTTTTGCATCTGTTGTAACTAGAGGGTATCAGTAACCTGTGAACTGTACTGGTCAAGTAAGACTTTACTTCACTTTCCTCTTCTTTTCCCTGCCCTCCTTTGGCCACCAGCAAATGCAGCTAGAAAGAGGTATCTCAAGAGACAAGGAAGAGCCAACTACTTCCCTTTTCCCATTCAAGATTTCCAGCCTGTGGGAGGTTTGGAGGAATGTGGCCAAAAGGTACAAATTTCCAGCAATAAGACAAATAAGTGCTGGGGATGTGACGTACAACATGAAGGCTGGAGTGAACATTGATGTACGGTGTATTTGCAAGTTGCTAAGAGAAAAGATCCTAGAAGTTCTCATCACAAGAACTACCTGAATGAGATGATGGACATTAACTTACAGTGGAAATCATTGTGTAATACATGTAAGTCGAATCATTGTGCTCTACACCTTAAACTAGTGCGGGGCTGTCAGTTATATCTCAGTGGAACTGGGCGGGTGGACGGTGGGGGAAGCAGGCATATTTGACCTCACTGGTGAATTCTACCAGTTAAGGAAGAAGGTCAGCTCTTCCAGAAAATAGAAGAGGAGGAATCCCACCTCAAATTATTTTATAAGGCCAGCATTTCCTTTTTACCAAAACTAGACAAAGACATAGTAAGAAAAAGGAACTTCTCATACCACTTCAAACATAGTCATTATAATTTTTAAAACTGAAAATTCTCACACATTGCTGATAGGAATACAAAATGGTAAGCCACTTTGAAAAACATTTGGGCATTTTCTTACAGAAGTGTAGAATTTTTTATGACCCAGCAATTCTACTCCGAGGTATTAAACCAAGAGAACTGAAAATATATTTCTACAAAAACACCTAGAGGTGAATGCTCATAGCAGCTTCTTTTGGTAATAGCCCAAAACTAGAAACAACACAAGTGTTCATCAACTGGTAAATGGATGAACACGCTGAGGTCCATTACACAGCAGCATACTACCCAGCAATGAAAAGCAGGTACTGGTTATATGCAATAACTTAGATTCATATCCAAACATTATATTAGAGGGAAAAGCTCAGCCAAAAAAAAAAAAATACATACTCTGTGATTTCACTTACAGAACATTGTAGACAAGGCAAAACTATAAAGACAGAAATCTGATCAGGTTGAAAGGGGCTGGGAGAAGGGAGAGACCACAAAGGTCCAAGAAAAAGCTCTTTGTTATAGGGGAAATGTTCCATAACTTGATAATGGTGGTTTTAAAAAATCAACCAACTGTATATTTAAGCACAGTAAACTTTATTTTATGTACATTAGAACTCAATGACCCTGAAATAAAAATAACCCTGGATGAAAGTAAGTGTGTATTAAAAATTGAAAAAAATTCCCTACCCAGTGAAGACAGAAATTATAAGCTGGATGACAGGTTTGAATTTCGATAATTCATGGGATAAGACATTTTAATACCCAGAAAAGGAGACTATCTGGGTAAGGAAGGTATCAGATATACAGAAGTGAGAAGATGAAGTCCACAGAGATCTGACTACCCTGGGACAGAAGTTTATGGAGGGGTGAGGTGGCATTTTCCATATGAAAAGTATTTTCCTCACGTGTTCAGATAGAAATGTTCAAGACATGCTAACTCCTGATAGAATTAACTCCTGATAGACTTGTTACAACTTTCTAATCTTAACTCTTTCAATATGACCTTCACCTCTCTTTCCATCATTATCTCTTGAAACACTCCCCGCCCAACGAGTTCTGAGTTCTACGACTCCTACCCCCAATCTTTCCCCCGCTTCTGCATACCTATATCTGATTTCCTCCTTCCCCGCAACCCCCCCCCCCCCGCTTCTGCATACCTATATCTGATTTCCTCCTTCTAGAATGTTCTTCCTATTTTTACCATTTGAAATCTTTTGTGACTTTCAAGGTTAACTTCAAAAGCTTTCATAAAGCACCTAAGGAGAAACAGCTAGAATGCCTAATTCTAAAATCATTTATGAGCTGCTAGTGGCATATGACACCATCTTTGCATGATTTCTGGGGGTTATTTTCATGGGATTTACTCCAAAAAAAGAGGGCTCCTGATCTCCAGATAGGGACTAGTAACATATCTTGAACTCTCTTGTCCTCTCCACACAGAGCTGGGACATTTGTACTTCACCAACAGCCCCCATCCCTTTATTCTAATACCAAGAGTAAGAGGTACCCCCATTTCCAAAAGGTCCTATCATAGCTGCTGCTTCACAACACCAAACATTCCCATAAAGGCCATGTCTGTGATAGGAGATGGAAGAGAGCTCACAAAACGATTTAAACTCTTTCAACTTTCCATAGAATGGATGAATGCTCTGCTCATTATTATAGTATCTTAAATAAGCATGTTTGAGGAATTCATTTCCTGTCCATCACTCATTGTCATATTATTCCTCCATCTTTGGAGAAGGTGGTTTTACTGATTAATTCACACTTCGGCGTTGGTTATAAGAATGGGAATAGTTAAATCTTCCCTGTAGAAGATTAACAAATTAACATTAACAAAGCCTTTTCCTGATCACTACCTGAAACAGAAATATTTTACCTCTAAGATTTATTTTGCCTATAGAATTATTATGGCCATCTGCCTACATGGGAGGCCATAAGAACATAAACTCTACAAAAGCAGAATCCGTCTTTTCTACTAATATTTGTATCCTCTGTAGATACCAGCACATAGGAGGTATTCACTAAATATTTATCAGTGTTAAATTAAAATATTGGGCCACCTGGGTGGCTCAATGGGTCAAGACTCTGCCTTAAGCTCAGCTCACAATTTCAGGGTCCTGGGATCGAGCCCTGCATCAGGCTCTCTGCTCAGCAGGGAGCCTGCTTCCCACCCACCCCCCCACCGCCTGCCTCTCTAACTACTTGTGATTTCTCTGTCAAATTAATAAATAAAATCTTTAAAAAAATTAAAATATTGCTATATTGCATTCTATCTTGAATATAACTTAAGGTATGATGTTCTTGAACTACATTAAGAGGTTCATTTATTCATGTTTCCAGGGACCCTTCTCTATAAAATAATCTCCCTTCAAGACTCTCTTAATATACGGATCCTTAAAAGATTGTTGTAGGATTCAGTGTGGTAAGTCGCTTATCACCTCATTACATATAGCACTTAGAAAGTCTGTTATCCATTGTAAAAGTTCTTGTGAAAGTACATAGGCCAATTTCATTCTACAAGTCTTTTGCCAAGTTCAAAACCACAATATCTTAGCAGCTTTTATATTTCTTCCAAACACTGTAAGTTATTACGCTATATGATGCATTGCATACTTGCCAAAGCATTTCAACCAGATTTTTTTGTTACACAAACACAAAGGCATCCACTGCTAATAAACTATTTTTCTTTCTACTTTAACATAAATTCAAAGAACCAGTGCATGTTTTTATGCCCTTGGATGGGGGGGGGGAGCAATAACTAACATTTGAAAAGTATTGTGCCAAGCCAAGATTGTGAGACATGTTTCTCAAGTGAAATAATTTTTTTCATAAGTATAATTCACCTACTAGTACACAAGTTTTAAAATAATCTAAAATGTGTCATTTATGGACCCAACACAATTATGGTTTTGCTGTAGTTTTTTTGTTTTTCAAAAATACAGTAAATTTCAATCAGTATGTTTTTGTTGTTTGCCCAGCTACAAGTTTAATAAACCTATGTGTCTGAATTTTTTAAATTGAAATACACACTCATACAGGTATTTCAGCAATCATTTGGGAATTTTTCTCAACCATCTAAAAATAATGAAAATTTTGTCAACAAATGTAGCTTAATAAGCTATGCTGTGCTCCAAATTCTGCCTAAAGATTCTGTATAATGTTCTACTAGGTTTTTTTTTTTTTTTAATACCTGCATCATTAGTTAACTAGTTGGAGAAGTAGGCTTACCATGAGAGAATAATCAAGGATTATGGAACCAGTAATAATTCGACAGCTGGCAACAACACAAGCTACATACTGAGGAAGACATTCAAGATGGTGTTAAGGCAAGAGAAGCCATTCAGAGAATGTGTCTGCAGTGTATCAGGGAGTTGTTTTTTTTTTTTGTTTTCCAAAGGCTCTTTCAAAAATATCTGCAATGTAGCAAGGAATACTATTTGTGAATTAATATGGCAAATGAAACATGTAAAGTGATCCAACTCACATTTTTCATTGAAAGGATACAAACATTTTCTACCATTCTTCAGAGCCTATTAAGGGGTAGATGTTCTTTTTTGTGCCTTAGAAGTAGCAGCCGTCACGATGCCCCTTTTGCAATGTGACATTTTATTTATTTGTCAGAGAGAGAATGAGAGCACAAGCAGGCAGAGTGGCAGGCAGAGGCAGAGAGAGAAGCAGGCTCCCTGCTCAGCAAGGAGCCAGACGTGGGACTCAATCCCAGGACCCTGGGATCATGACCTGAGCCGAAGGCATCGGCCCAACCAACTGAGCCACCCAGGCATCCCTGAAATGTGACATTTTAAGAGTGACTGTTTATAATAAAATAAGAGTTTTAAGATCTGGGCTGATCCTGCCAACCATATCTTAGATAATGAGGACACTGACCAAAATTGAGAATTGGAAATCTTCCAGAAAAACTACACTTCTAGTGACATTTCCTCGACTAACTGGTTGTTTTCTGGTCTTATAAGGACACCAAGAGGTGAGACATCTGGTGTTGCCTCACTTCATTGTAAAACCCACTGTAACTTCAAAGATTCTCATGAGGTATCTGGAGGTAATCAGAGATGAAATAAAGGAGAGTTGGAAGCCAGGAACCATTTTTATTTGAAAAAAACTAACTATCACTGTACATACACATACATATACATTCTGTACTCAATGCAGTGACAGGTTCTGAATATACAACAGAAAATAAAGCAGATATTGGTCTTGCCTGCTTTTCATTGATTTTTAGCAGAAGTACAGAAATATACACTGAAGTATTATAGTAAGAGAACGGGGTATCACGACAAAACAATAGTGAGTTACTCACTTCGAATTGAAGGGTTAGGGATGGCCATTCTGAAGAACCAACCAGGAAAAATGCAGTCAGCCATAAAAAGAGATTTCAGGCCAAAAAAAGGAACAGAGGCAGTAAGAGGAACAGCCTATGGGAGAAAGAGCAAGGAGACCAGAGCGGTAGAAGACGGCAAGCAAAGGAGTGGGTGGAACAACATGAGCTAAGAGATAAATAGAGCCAGATCACACCCGACATCAAAAGCCATAGAGAAGGATTGGCTTTGATC
This sequence comes from Martes martes, assembly GCF_963455335.1. Classification (NCBI taxonomy): domain Eukaryota; kingdom Metazoa; phylum Chordata; class Mammalia; order Carnivora; family Mustelidae; genus Martes; species Martes martes. The sequence continues at coordinate 51,452,956 of NC_137899.1, forward strand.
CTGAGTAAAACTGGAAAGCAAGGAGGACAAGGAACAGGCAAGATACAAAGAATACTTAAGAAATTATTCTGGCTCTTGAGTGGTATATAGTGGAGGCAGCGGATGGGGCCAAAGAGGGAAGACGTGTGCGTGTGCTCATGTATATGTAAATGTGGATGTGACATGTACTTTCCGCAATCAGGGTGTGCAAATACTTCACAAGTCCTTAAAACACGTTTGTGTTTAGACATTTTAAGTGGCAAATAATCACATCAAAAAGTGCCTAAAAGAGAGGAAAGCTAGACAAAAGAATTTTAGGGGGTAGTTTCCAGAAATTTCTCCCTTTACAAAGAACTCTAATTTTCTCATAACCAGGGTAGGCTGCCTTTCATGCATTATTTGTACTTGTGTGTCATACAATTAAATGGCCCATTTTAGGTTCAATTCTTCATTTCCTCTCAGTATACTTTTCAGAAGGGAATGCACCCTGCACGGAGGTGAATTTTAGGGTCTTTTATCTTGGCTTGTTCCTGGGGCAACATTAGCTATTCTTGCTTTTTTTAAAGTTAATTGGGTAACATTACTATTTCTTCTCATTACATGTTGTTAAAGAATCATGTCTGTAACGTGGCGGGGGGGGATCTTTTCAGAGAGGTAGTTGTTCAAAACACAGTGTTTAGCCACATCGTGGCTCCCGATGAGGGGCTTTCCTGGGTTCCACATTCTTTGACTGCCGGAAATGCCAGAAGTCTGTAAGTTGGAAGTAATCTAAAGTGCTACTTTAGCCTTTTGAATGTTAAAAACAATAGTGACGTAAGCACAAAAAATTAAGTGTTTTGTCAGGGTCGGTGCACATGTATGTGGGATATATATCACGGAGAGTCTGCAGCCAGAGCGTGTGTGGGCTCGCACATGCGTGCATGAAAACACAGTCATTGACAGTTCACTATCTAAGAAAAAGGAAAGCTGCTTTTCCTTCCACGTACTCTTTCACTTCTTAACCACCTCAAAGAACAGGACATTGTTTTCAAAGTCCACTTGTAGATCTACAAAAGCTAAGTCTTGAAACTATGGATTAAGAAGCCAGGACTAGAACGCCCCTGTGTCTCTTTCGCCCACATCACTGTATCTTGAGGGAAAGGGTCACACTTCAGGACACATCATTTTCAAAGATGGTGAATGACAGGGAGCCTGTCCCGGTGTCAGATCCTATTTTGGTTGTCTCCATAATCTTCTTTAGTTGGGAAGTGAAGGAAATCAGAGAATCTTACAACATAAAATCTTCCCATTTCATTAGAAATGTGTGTGTGGAACAGCCTTAAGGGAAAAGGAAACAGTTTTCAACTTCAAATCCCTTTCTGGACACACGTCTTTAGGAGGACGCTGTAGTGACAAATCAAAGTATCGTTTTCCCCCTAAAGGACAGTTAAATACAACTTTCCCAAAGGAAAACCAGTCCAGTCAATTAAAAGACAGGACTTTAGGATACAATGCCTAGTACTGGGCTTTGATAATATAAGTACATGTTTTTAAACTCTAAATACAAAACTGTCTCTATGGTTCCATTTTAAGATAATACATGTAAATCAAACAGATCCTCTGAAGCAGAGCTTAAAATCTCAGGCTTTGGGGTCAGGCAACTTCTAGTCAAATCATGGCTTAACCACTTATTTGCTGAATGACAGGGCAAATCATTAAATCTCTGTGTCTCAGTGTCTTCAACCTTGAAATGAGGATAAAAATAGAAGTGACCTCAGAGTTCTTACAGCCATCAAACTATCTCACGCTTAACATGAAGTACAACTCCATATACATTATAATCACCCAACAAGAAATATTAGCATACTAAGAACTAAAGTGACAAATTATTAGGTTCAAAAGAATTATTTCACTCTGTACTGACAGGGCCTAAAAAGCTGATACGATTTACAAGTATTTTAAATCATTCTTGAGAATATAATTCTTGTAGTAGGTCAGATCAAATTCCAGAAGCTTTTGCTTCTTCCTTACAGCCTATCTCAGTATCCCATAGCAATCAAAGGGGCACCCAGTCCAACACCTACAGACTTCAACTGAAAAGTTAATTTATGGAAGTATTTTGAAAAATGTCTCGGTCACACACACACACACACACACACACACACACACACACACAGCTATTATTCAACATCTACACAATACAATGTTAAACATAGAAATAAGACCTAGTGGGATGCCTGGGTGGCTCAGTGGGTTAAACTGCTGCCTTCGGCTCAGGCCATGATCCTAGAGTCCTGGGATCGAGTCCCGCATCGGGCTTCTTGCTCACTGGGGAGCCTGCTTCTCTCTCTGCCTCTGCCTGCCACTCTGCCTGCTTGTGCTCTCTCTCTGACAAATGAATAAACAAAATCTTTAAAAGAAAAAAAAAAAAAAAGGAAATAAGACCTAGTAACCTGGATGCCAGAGTCAAAATCCATCTCAGCAGATGGAATAAATAGTTAGACTACAATGATTTTTTTTTCTCCTGAAGTATATTTACTACTATTTACTTCTTGGGTCATTTTCTCCTAAGGCAGACCTTAAACAAGACATAGATACAAAAGAAATCTCATCATTTTGTTATTTTGCTCTCACATGGGATTCAAAAAAACTACATCGGATGTCACTAAATTCTGCCTATCTGCAAGAAGGGAAATGATAAGCTGTCCTCAAATGCACATCCAGCATCCTTCCAAAGGGTGCTAACAGGGCTTCATACACCCTTCCTGTTGCCCCAGGTGCTGAAGTTGAAAATATCTTAACACTTGGCAATGAAGATATTCTCAGAGGTGGCTATTAAAGGCTGGTCTTGGCTTTTGCCAATACAGTGGGACCCACTTGTATTTTATTTCAGTTTACCATACGGAAGTTACTGGAGTTGCCCCACCCCCACAACACCTCAACTTCTCTTTTTTTAGTCTGCGTAAATTTTTTCTACTTCTGTCTCTCAGGCATAGATTTTTGGTGGTTCAGTTATTTCCCATGCTTTTACCTGAATGTGGGCAACCTCAGCAGCAGAGGCTCCTGGAAACATCCTTCACCTGTTTTTCTCAGAAGATAGGAGAACCGTTGACTGGACTTATAAGGGGAAGTGGTTTGTTTCGGAGTTGCCAAAGTAGTAATGGAAACTTCTTTATTGATTTAAAAAATAACAACTCATATTTATATTTTGACAATGGCAACCTAAGGACTGACGTCCCTTTGCTTTCTTTTACCTCAAACAGGAAGTAAGAGAGTTGTTGGTTTCTAGATTCTGGGAAGCCAATATTTTGGGGTCATTTTTCTTCCTGCCTATTGTCTGCATTACTTATAGATTTAATAAGGACTTTCATCTTTATCACTAGATCTTTTTTTTTTCAAATTAAGCAATTTTAGTTAGAGGATTTCTTCTTATATGTACATTAATGTTTCATTAAAATGAGGCATTTAGCAATATCCACTGTGGGGAGCTTTGCTCTAAACCCAGGGGAATTTAGAAATCACAAACATTTTTAACTTCCTTTCTCAGAGGTGAAGAATGGAACATCTCTTATGTCAGAAAATACTGAAGCTATGGGGGAAATTACAACTAATGATGAAGCAGGATTCATTCTGTCTTGGCCATTTTTAGGTTTTCCTTAACGTTAAGGAGCAGTTTGAAAGAAGTGATCTAGTAAGAGATTTTACTAAGTGCTGGTGCAATTAGAGTAGACAGCTAACAGATAAGGAGAGAGGTCGCTTCCTGTAATGTTGAAAGTTGGGTGCCTTTAAAAGGAAATAACCAAGAACAATTTGAAATTGTACCTTAAACTCAGATGGGTATCGAAGTTAACAGTACACCTGTGGGAGTGACTAGGGCAAATCTGGTGATTAATGCCAACATCTCCCTATAAGGTGATCAGGTGGCATGAGAAGAGATCATGACTAAACACCTACTGGAAGTAGAGCAATATTTCAAGGACAGGAACCATGAAGGAACCGGGACATGAGGAGCTGGAGAGGAAGGGGAAACTAGGTATATGTGCTTCTGGTGCAGATGGGGCTTTCCTCAGCACAGGCCCCATTCTGGGTTCTTGCCAATAGCTAAGGCAGATAGTCCAGATCTCAGTATTTGTTCTGATGTTCACTGACATTCCCTCTCTGAGTTTGTGGAAAGAAAGGTAACATTTCTAGTCAACTATCATTTAAACATTACTTATAAAATTCTAATTAAAAGGAAATTTGCTGCAAAATATGGAGAGTCAGGTCTCAGAGGGATGTTCAGGTTAGCACAAAGCTATCCTCTTGACTAGTCATTGCTGAATAGTCAATGATGAGCCCGCATTCTGCCTCAGTAATGTGGCTAAAAAGTAGACCTAAACTTGGCCTTCTAGTGGTGAAGTGGCTTCTAAATCTAGAAACTTCTATCCCAATTTTTCCAATAGTAGTTTTATTCAAGTTGACTTTTATGGCTTCTGTAGAATAGGAAAGTTGTCATTAAAAAAATGGCACCTAGCCATTTACCCACTAGTAATTTAAAGCAAATGAATCAACTGTGAAGCAAAAGGGCAATAAAATCAGCAAGTAACAGGATTTTAAGAGGGGCTTATGCATTTTTAGAATAATGACAGAGCAGTCTTCAGAAACAATTAGTTCTTTAAAACATAATAAGAAATAGAGGTGTTGAGCTGTATGTCCAAAACCCCACTGGATAGAAAGAGCACTAGGAAAAATTCCTTATTTGAGTAATATTTCTTAGATCTTATTAGGACAGCAGGCAGTGTGGACAAGAACATCCTACACGTTGATAATGACAAATGCTGAGTTAGTGTGTGTATGTATGTGTGTCTCTATGCATGCCTATGTGAT